>NW_023276807.1:28644441-29010691 GCF_003668045.3 Cricetulus griseus | reverse complement strand
CTCTTTCAATCTCTGGTTTTGCTTGTTTTTAGAGTGGCGGTATTTTAAGGTTTGAGAAAATTGCAACTGGAAAGTGTGGAATTCTATTTTTTAAATTTTTTTAAAGCATGAGCTCATATTTTCTGCTTGGATTCTAGCCAGGGCTAACAGATGGCAAGCGCCCCAAAGATTCCAGAAAAGTTTCTTTGCAAGTTTATGGAAGAGGGTGTGAGACAGTTGACCTCAGTTGTCATTCTGTGGGTAAACCAAAAGGAACTCAAAGCAGACATGCTCAGGTTGTTGAATGACTTAAGCTCTTGGAAGGTACCCTGAGAACATAGGTATCTTTACTCTTGCTTTTACATATATGTGGGGGAACAGAGGGACAAAAAGCTATGATAACACTCAGGTTTCCCACCTTCCTACTTACTTTTACTTTTGTTTGTTTGAGAATATACTCTATAGTATAGGCTGTCTATAACTCCCTCTGAAACCAATATTGGCCTTGAACTCATGGGCATCCTCTTGAATGCTAGGGTCACTGGTGTACATCCATACTGGCTTATTACTTTTCTGCATTTTGATAGTATTGCTATAGTGACAGGTATATTCACACATGGAAGTCAGTTGTCTCAGAAACGGCATTACTGTCTTTTAATCTAATTTTCACTGGTTGTGGACAAATGCATGTACTTGCTAAGCAGCCCAATGATAATATATCTTAATCTTTTCACCCCATACTTAGGTCAATCACATACTCTCCTGCAGTGGATAGCCCCCCTGCTTCTACTCCTTTCTCTCAGTGCACTGATTTCATCTCAGCCACCAATTGACATTGCTATCACTTGTTTGGTGACGTAATTCAAACATCGATGGAGGGTTCATTCCATTTCCTTGGCCCTCCTTGTGGGCTTTTCCTTTCCCATCAATTCTACGGCCTTCTCCCATCTATTTCATTATTCAATGAAGCATGCAGCTAAAGCCTGACTCAGATCTGGGCAAGGGAACTTGGTGGGAGGAACTGGACTCCTGAAATCACTGTGCATAGAGCAGCAGAGCTTTTGTTCTTCTTAGAGACAGTGGAGTTAAATGAGGACTGAGACCACAGAGAGACACAGTATCTCACAGCCAAAGCCTCTGCATCCTTCCACCATATCCCTCGCATTGAGAGGAGAGGCCCTCCTTCCTTAGAACCCTTGCCTTCTATGATTCAGTCACGTGTAACCGAAATTATTTAAGCTCCCCGACATTACTTTATGACTATGCTAGCTAGTTAGTCCACTGGCATTGAACGCACACAGGCAATATTACTTTGTAATAGTTACTGCCCACTAGAGTCAGGGAATACTGACATTCTTGGGTTTTCTGCAGTGCAGACTTATTTAAAATGAACCGAGTTGCAGATGTGTGATTCTTTTGTACAAGCTAAACATGAATTCTGTGAATTTCCTCCCACAAAAACTGTCTAATTTAAGATCTGGAGGTTTTAGTGCATTGTCAGTGAACCAAGAAGCAGAGATGGGAATGAAGTCATTAAAAAATAAACAACCTAGGAAGGGTTCTGAGTGCTGGGGCCTCTGTTAGCACGGGCTTACGGCTATCTGGGAAGTAAATACTGGAAAATTGAAATGAAATTGAATTGGGCAAAATGAGGAATGAACTGATGAAATGTTTAAGCCCAGTCCAAGCTCTGGAAAAAATGTCATGAAGGTTTCAGAAAGTGTGTGGCAAATATATTAGAAAGGCTTAAACATGAATTGATTTTGTTTTTTGTGGTGTGTGTGTGTGTGTGTGTGTGTGTGTGTGTGTGTGTGTGTGTGTGTGTGTGTGTGTGCAGGTGAGTACAGGTACCTGCAGCAGGCAGAAGAGGCACTTGATTCTCTGGTACTGGAGTTACAAATGGTTGTGAGTGCTGAGAATTGAACTTGAGGCTTCTATAATTCAGAATGCTCTCTCTAATCACTGATCCATCTCTTTCTCCCCAGCTTCCTGAGAGTTTTGTAACCTCAGACGTTAGAACAAATTTTCCAATCTCCCTCCCTCTGTCCTTTCCCCCTCCTTCCCTCCTTCCCTCCTTCCCTCCTTTCCTCCTTCCCTCCTTCTCTCCTTCCCTCCCTCCCTCCCTCCCTCCTTCCTTCCCTCCCTCCCTCCTTCCTTCCCCCTCCCTCCCTCCCTCCTCCCTCCCTCCCTCCCTCCCTCCCCCTCCCTCCCTCCTCTCTTTCTGTGTGTTTCTGGGGATGGAGCACATGCTAAACAAGTGTCCAGTTCCTAAACTCAGCCTCATGCGTCATCCTTACATATCTCACAAAGGTGGGTTTCCATGGCAACACATCTCACATCCATGCTGCTCTTTAGGTCACAGATAGACAAGATTTGGATCATTCCCTGTGTATAATAATTACATGCCTACTAATTCATATGGAAATGCACATGCATATGTATGTGCTCATACAAGACACATGCACGAAAGCTTGATTATCAGAAAAATAACATCCATCTGTGCCACTTAAACAAAAGAGCATCTATAAATATTTTAATATGTTTGTACATATTGGGTCTCCCTCCTCTTCATAGCACATCATGACCAGGATATCAGGAATGGTGAAGTCAAATGATGGGAGAAAGAAGCAATGAGACCTTTATTAACCCCAGTTTTTTGTCTTCCCAAGATTTGAGGAACCTCAGAGATAAAAGTGAGGATTGCTAAATCTCAAAGATGATTCTGATTAAGACCCTCATTCCTGTTTCTGTAGTCAGGGGATTTCAGTGCTCCTATTGGCCAGACTTGAGTCATGTGCTACCTATTATGTCAACTTAAATGAAAATGAATGCAAACAAAAAGGGGAAGTATACTACAGTGCTGATTTAAATATTGTTTCATTATTTGTCTCCCCAGAACCACAACAGTGTAAGGACATTTAAAGTTAGTAAAGAAATAGCTCACTTAAAATAAAACCAGAGCCTGGACTTCATTTCCTAGTGTTAGTGCTCTCACTAAAAATCTTGTTTAGACATTCGTCTAAACAAATCTGTTAAGAGTAAAAATTCCAAGTGGGCTGGAGTGTCTGCTTGTCCTTTCTGTGTCCTCCACATGAAACAGATTCTCAATACTACTTGTTGGGTGAATAGACAAACAGTGGTCTGCTGTTTCCTCCAGGCAATTTCTTCCTATGGGCTAATCTTCCACGTTTCTGTTCATAAACCTCTGAGAGCTGCAGAGTAGGCGGCGCTAAGAGAAAACTCAGTAATACATTTTTACAAAACCCTGAACACACGTATTCTCTCTACTCTCAGCCTCACTTCCCTGAGCAGCTTTCCCACATCTACGTGACACACTCTTCGTATATGTACAAACTCCATTCATATATGGGCCACTTTTCCCAGAGCGTCTCTCACTACCATCACTTCAATTCACCAAGTGCAGGGGCAGTGCAACATTCTTCACAAAGCTCTTAGTTATTCCAATAGGAAACAAACTTGTTCTCCTCTGAGCTGGCACCAAATAATAGCCGTGTTCTGCTATTATTTATACTCTAGAGTGAGAGGACTCAAGAACTAGGGTATGTTAGGATGTCCCATAGCACTCAATTTAGTGTCTTGTCCAAAGCATTTGGTAAAACTATTTGTTGACCTTAACTAAGATAACCTGTTAGGATCAGCAGCTTAGGGACTAGTTAGGGTTACACTATTAAAGGGATTGAATTTGGGATGGTGAAAACACATGCGAGTGTTTTAAAGGATATTTCTAATTATCCTTTTTATTTAGAAATAGTCATTTTACATATCAACCTCCCATTCCCTTTCCTTCCCTTCCTCCCAAGCCTCCAACTCCCCACTTGCTCCTCAAGGACGACTAGGCATTCCATGGGGGATCATCAGTCTATCACATCATTTGGGGGAGGGCCTAGGCCCTGTTTCATGTATCTGGGCTTCGATAGTATCCCTCCATAGGGAATGGGATCCCAAAGTCCATTTATGCACCAGGAATAAATACTGGTTCCACTGTTAAAGGTCCCATAGACTGCCCAGGACTCCTAACTGGCACTCACATTCAAAGGGTTTGGTTCAGTCCAATGCTGGTTCCCTAGCTTTACGACTGGTGTCTGTGTGCTCTTACTAGGTCAGGTCAGCTGGCTCTGTAGGTTTTATCAGCATGGTCTTGACTCCTTTGCTTATCTCTCCTCCCTCTCTACAACTGGATTCCAGGGGTATGGCTCAGGGCTTAGCTGCGGGTGCCTGCTTCTGCTTCTATCAGCTACTGGGTGAAGACTCTAGGTTGGCAATCAATCCCATTATAGAGGAAGGGCATCAAAGGCACCCTCTCCACTACTGCCTAGATTCTTAGTTGGGGTCATCTTTGTGGATCTTTGAACATTTCCCTAGTGCCAGATTTCTCTTTAAGCCTATACTGGCTCCCTCTATTAAGGTATCTCTTTTGTTGCTCTCCTCTATTCCTCCCCTGTCCCAGTCTTCCTGATCCCTCTTGTTCTCCTCCCCTTCCTCTTCTCCCCTTCTCTTTTTCCTACCTCTCCCCCATGTCCTCCCAATTTGATCAGGAGTTTTTGTCCCTTTCCCCTTCTTCAGAGGACCATGTATGTCTCTCTTAGAGTCCTCCTTGTTTCCTAGGTTCTCTGGCGGTGAGGATTGTAGGCTGGTAATCCTTTGCTCTCTATCTGTAAAATCCATATATGAGTGAGTGCATACCATGTTTGTCTTTTTGTGACTGGGTTACCTCACTCAGGATGGTTTCTTCTAGTTTCATCCATTTGCCTGCGAATTTCAAGATTTTTTTTTTTTTTTTTGCTGAGTAATACTCCATTGTGTAAATGTGCCACATTTTCACATTTTCTCTATCCATTCTTCAGTAGAGGGGCATCTAGGTTGCTTCCAGGTTCTGGCTATTAAAAACAATGATGCTATGAACATAGTTGAACATATGTTCTTGCTGTATGAATGTGCTTCTTTGGGTATATACTCAAGAAGTGGAATTGCTGGATTTGTGTAGACTGATTACCATTGTCCTGAGAAACTATCATACTGATTTCCAAAGTGGTTGCACAATTTTGTATACCCACCAGCAATGGAGGAGTGTTCTCTTTTCTCCACATCCTCTCCAGCATAGACTGTCATTGTTGTTTTTGATTTTGGCCATTCTGGCCAATGTAAGATGGCATCTCAGAGTTGTTTTTATTAGCATTTCCCTGATGGCTAAGGATGTTGAACACTTTCATAAGTGTCTTTTAGCCATTTTAGATTCCTCTACTGAGAATTCTGTATTTAGTTTTGAACCCCACTTTTTAATTGAATTGTTTGGTGTTTTGGTGACCAGTTTCTTGAGTTCTTTGTATATTTTAGAAATCAGCCCTCTGTCAGATGTGGGATTGGTGAATATCTTTTCCCATTCTGTGGACTGCCCTTTTGTCTTGTTGACTATGTCCTTTGCCCTACAGAAGCTTCTCAGTTTTAGGAGGTCCTATTTATTAATTGTTGATCTCAGTTTTTGTGCTAATGGTGTTATGTTCAGAAAGTGGTCCACTGTACCAATTCATTCAAGGGTACATCCCACTTTCTCTTCTAAGAGTTCAGTGTGGCTGGATTTACATTGAGGTCTTTAATCCATTTGGACTTAAGTTTTGTGCATATCAATAGATACGGATCTATTTGCAATCTTTTACATGTCAGCATCCAGTTATACCAGCACCATTTGTTGAAGATGCTTTCTTTTTTTTTTTTTTTACCATTGTATACGTTTAGCTTCTTTGTCAAAAGAAGGTGTGTTGGTTAATATCAGGGTCTGCAATTAGATTCCACTGGTCTACCTGTCTGTTTTTGTGCCAATAACAAGCTGTTTTCATTACTATAGCTCTATAGTAAAGCTTGAAGTCACAGATGGTGATGCCTCCAGAAGTTCCTTCATTGTGCAGTGTTGTTTTGGCTATCCTATTTTTTCCATATAAAGTTGAGTATTGTTCTTCAGGGTCTATAAAGAATTGTGTTGGGATTTTGATGGGTATTGCATTGAATCTGTAGATTGCTTTTGGCAAGATTGCCATTTTTACTATGTTGATCCTATCTATCCAAGAGCATGGGAGATCTTTCCATTTTCTGGTATCTTCTTTAATTTCTTCCTTTAGAGACTCAAAGTTCTTGTTACACAGGTCTCCACTTGTTTGGTTAACATTACCCCAAGATATTTTATGTTGTTTGTGGCTATTGTAAAGGGTGATGTTTCTCTGATATCTTTCTCAGCCCATTTATCGTATGTGTATCGTAGGGCTACTGATTTTTTGAGTTAATCTTGTATCCTGCCACTTTTCTGAAGGTGTTTATCAGCTGTAGGAGTTCCCTGGTAGAATTTTTTGGGTCACTAATGTAAACTCTCATATTATCTGCAAATAGTGAAAGTTTGACTTCTTCCTTTCCAATTTGTATTCCCTTGATCTCCCTTTGTTGTCTCATTGCTCTAGCTAGAACTTCAAGTACTGTATTGAAGAGGTATGGAGAGAGTGGACATCCTTGTCTTGTTCCTGATTTTAGAGGAATCGCATTGAGTTTCTCTCCATTTAGTTTGATGTTGGCTGTTGGTTTGCTGAATGTTACTTTTATTATGTTCAGGTATGCTCCTGTTAAACCTGATCTCTCCAGGACCTTTATCATGAAGAGGTGTTGGATTTTGTCAAAGGCTTTTTCAGCATCTAGTGAGATGATCATGCAGTTTTTCTTTTTCAGTTTGCCTATACAGTGGATTACATTAATAGATTTCTGTATGTTGAACCATCCCTGCATCCCTGGGATGAAGCCTACTTGATCATGGTGGAACACATTTTTCTGATGTGTTCTTGGATTCGATTTGCCAGTATTTTATTGAGTATTTTTGCATCAATGTTCATAAGGGATATTGATCTTTAGTTCTCTTTCTTAGTTGTGTCTTTGTGTGGCTTGGGTACCAAATAGTTATAGCCTTGTAAAAAGAGTTTGGCAATGACCCTTCTGCTTTTATTGTGTAGAACAATTTGAGGAGTATTGGTATTAGCTCTTCTTTGAATTTCTGGTAGAATTCTACACTGAAACTATCTGACTCTGGGCTTTTTTGTTTTTTTGGTTGGGAGACTTTTGATGACTGCCTCTATTTCATTAGGGTTTATAGGTCTATTGAAACTGCTTATCTGTTCTTGATTTAATTTTGGTAAGTGCTATCTATCCAGAAAATTGTCCATTTTCTTTAGATTTTTGAATTTTGTGGAGTACAGGTTTTCATAGTATGACCCGTAGATTCTCTGAATTTCCCTAGTGTCCATTGTTATGTCCCTCTTTTCATTTCTGATTTTGTTAATTTGCATGTTCACTCTCTGCCTTTTGGTTAGTTTGGATAAAGGTTTGTCTATCTTGTTGATTTTCTCGAAGAACCAATTGTTTGTTATATTGATTCTTTGTATTGTTTTCTTTGAAGTTTCTATTTTATTGATTTCAGCCCTCAATTTGATTATTTTCTGGTGTCTACTTCTCAGTGGTGAGTTTGCTTCTATTTGTTTTAGAACTTTCAGGTGTGCTATTAATTCTCTACTGTGACTGTTCTCCAGTTTCTTCATGTGGTCACAGTGCTATGAAGTTTCCTCTTAGCACTGCTTTCAAAGTGTCCCATAACTTTGTGTATGCTGTGTCTTCATTCTCATTGACTTCTATGAAGTCTTTAATTTCTTTTTAAATTCTTTCTTGACCCAGGAATAGTACAATTGTGCATTGTTCAATTTCCATGAGTTTGTAGGTTTTCTGCAATTTGTATTGTTGTTGAATTCTAACTTCAAAGCATGGTGGTCCGATAAGATTCAGGGGGTTATTCTTATTTTTTTTTGTTTCTGTTAAGGTTTGCTATGTTACCGAGTACATGGTCGATTTTAGAGAAGGTTCCATGTGGCAGTGAGAAGAAGGTATATTCTTTTGTGTTTGGATGGAATGTTCTATAAATGTCTGTTAAATCCAATTGGGCCATAACTTCTGTTAGTTCCTTTATTTCTTTGTTAAGTTTCCATCTGGTCCTGTCTAGTGGTGAGAGTCTGGTGTTGAAATCTCCCACTCTAAGTGTGTGAGGTTTTATGTGTGATTTGAGTTTTAGTAATGTTTCTTTTATGAATGCAGATGCCTTTATATTTGGGGCATAGATGTTCAGAATTGAGACTTCATCTTGATGGATTTCTCCTTTGATGAATATGAAATGACCTCCTTTATCTCTTTTGATTGATTTTAGTTTGAAGTCTAATTTGTTAGATATTAGGATTGTTATACCAGCTTGTTTCTTGGGTCCATTTGATTGGAAAATCTTTTCCCAACCCTTTACTCTGAGGTAATGTCTGTCTTAACATTGAGGTGTGTTTCTTGTATGCAGCAGAAGGATGGATTCTGTCTTTATATCCATTCTGTTAGCCTGTGTCTTTTTACAGGCAAGTTAAGACCATTGATATTGAGTGATATTAATGACCATTGATGTTAATTCTTGTTTGTTTTGGATTTGTTGTTGTTGTTGTTGGTGGTGGTAATGTGTGTGGATTTCCCCCCTTTTTTCTTTTGGTGTTTGGTAAAGTGGGATTATCTATTGTCTATGTTTTTGTGAGTGTAGTTAACTTTCTTGGGTTGGAGTTTTCTTCTCAGTTTATCCAGGACCTTTTGGCTTTCAGAGTTTTCATTGAGAAGTCAGGTGTAATTCTGATAGGTCTGCCTTTTCCTCTTACTTGGCCTTTTTCATTTGCTGTTCTTAATATTTCTTCTTTATTCTGTAAGTTTGGTGTTTTGATTATTACATGGTGAGGGGACATTTTTTGTGGTCTACTCTATTTGGTATTCTGTAAGCTTTTTGTACTTTCATAGGCATGTCCTTCTTTAGGTTGGAAAAGTTTTCTTCTATGATTTTGTTGAATATGTTTTCTATTACCTTCAGCTGTATTTCTTTGCCTTCTTGTATACCTATTATTCTTAAATTTGGCCTTTTCTTGGTGACCCATATTTCCTGGATATTTTGTGTTAGGGATGTTTTTGGATTTAAGGTTTTCTTTGGTCAATGACTCTATTTCTTTTCTTTTTCTTTTTTCTTTAAATTAGAAACAAGCTTGTTTTACATGTCAATCCCAGTTCCCTCTCCATTCTCTCCTCCCCTGCCCTCCACTGACCCCCATCACATCCCCTTTCTGATCTACAGTTCGGCCTTCCATGGGGATCTTCAAATCTGTCATATCATTTGGAGCAGGGCTTAGAACCTCCCCATGTGTCTAGGATGAGAGAGTATCGCTCTATGTGGAGTAGGCTCCGTGTACTAGGGATAAATACTGATCCACTACCAGAGGCCCCATAGATTGCCTAGACCTCCAAACTGACATCCATGTTCAGGGAGTCTGGAACAGTCCTATGCTGATTTACCAGCTATCAGTCTGGGGTCCATGAGCTCCCCCTTGTTCAGGTCAGTTGTTTCTGTGGGTCTCTACATCCTAGTCTGGACCCCTTTGCTCATCACTCCCACTCCATTTCTTCTAGTGAGTCTTCAATACCTGAGATTCTTTCATCCATCTCCTGTATTCTATTTTTTATACTTACATCTGTAGTTCCTGATTGTTTACCCAGGTTTTCTATTTCCAGCATTCTCTCATTCTGTGTTTTTTCTTTATTGTTTCTATTTCAGTTTTCTCGCCTTGAACTGTTTGAATTGCTTCTTTCACTTGTTTGGTTGTTTTCTCTTGGCTTTCCTTTAAGAGATTTGTTTTTTTCTTGAATTTTTTGGTTCTTTACTCCATTTCCTGTATTTTTTGTTTGATTTTTCTTCCATTTCTTTAAGGGGTTTTCTTGTTTCCTCTCTGAGGGTCTCTAACATCTTCATAAAGTTGTTTTTAAGGTCATTCTCTTCTGCTTCATCTTTGTTGGGATGTTTGTGTCTTGCTGGTGTAGAGTCCCTGGATTCTGGTGGTGTTATATTGGTCTTTCTGTTGTTCAATGTGTTCTTATACTGTCTTCTTCCCATTCCTTCTTCCAGTTGGTGCAGGTAGGGGCCTCTCATTCTCCTTTTGTCTCCTGATGAGTGTACATGGGCCAAGACTTCAATGTCAGCAACTCTGGATGGTCCAGCCTCTCCTGTTGTTCTCCTCACACAGAGGGCATGGGGGACAAGTCTCAAGCTCCAGCTCGAGTTCCAGCTGAGGGCTTTAGGGGGGCCAAGATTGTGATATGGGCAGACTCTGGATAGTCTGAGCTGCCAGGGTGGGTCTGCTACATGCAGAGCAGACCCAGGAAGTTCCAAGGAGGGGATGGGGTGAGTTGGGCTTAGGTGGAACCCAGACTCACCTCAACCAGAGGGCATGGGGGGGGGCAAGCTCTAATTATTCTTTGGCCTGAAAATTAAGAGGTTATTTTAATTTTGTGAGAAAAAATCACTTTCCATATTGCTTTAGCTGAAGCTTCTACAACCTCTTTTTGTCTTTATATTTGGAAAATTTCTGTGATTTGAGCCTCAAACTTGTGAAAAAACTTGAACCAGAAGAAATAGCGTTTAATACAAATCTCTGAAGAAAGTGCACATTAGAATTTCAAACCAGGGCAACACTTCTCCGTTTCCTGATACAAATGGAGATGATTTAAGATCTCATCAAGATGAACTTATTTTCTGTCAGGTCTTTAAATTAATGTAGGTTGAGAACTCAGGCAAGCTCAGGAGAACTCAATCATTTTGTTATGGTCTCTTGCCCCAAATATGGGCAAAATATGACAACTATTATAGGGCTATAGTTTGGGTTGTTGGGGACATTTGAATTCTGAAGTGGAGAGTGGCTAGGATGTGACAAATGGGATGAATAATTGTGCCAGATTCTCAGAAGTCATTGGGAAGCAATCTCTGTGATCATAAAGGGACTTTTTTTTTGGAGTGAAGTACTTGTCCCTCCTTCACACCTGTCACTCACTCTGGATTGCTCATGAATTCTCTTGGTTCTGCTGTCTCTTGCTTTCCTGTGTCAGGTGGCAATGCTGATTTGTGCTGGCTTCCTGATTGCCTGGATTCCCTATGCAGTGGTCTCTGTGTGGTCAGCTTTCGGAAGGCCAGACTCCATTCCCATACAGCTCTCCGTGGTGCCCACCCTCCTTGCCAAATCGGCAGCAATGTACAATCCGATCATCTACCAGGTCATCGATTACAGATTTGCCTGCTGCCAGGCTGGTGGTTTGAGAGCAACGAAGAAGAAGTCTTTGGAAGACTTTAGGTAAAATTCAGAAACTGGAAATGAATTGTATTCTCTTTGTCTTAAAATGATGTGTCAGCTTAAGCAAACACTCAGGTTGGAGCTGAGTTCCCGTGTTGCTGGGTTAAGAGGGTTTTGTTTTCTATTCATCAGAATTTCAGAAACCAAGTCATGAGATGTGTATGGGCTGGATGATGAGCAGATACCAGGAGGCATTCTGGTTTTGACTCTGGAGCAAGCAGATGCCAGGTTGTGCACATTGGAGCAATCCCTATGTGTCAGTGGTTGTCAACTTCTTTTGGGGGGATTAAATCCATATCAGTCCAAAAACACTGTTCTATGTGGCATTGATAAAACAGTACATTCTTGTGAAAGAATTATTGGCCACTGTTTTGGGGGGATATCAGCACACTTTTAGCTAATATCAAAGGACTGAGACAGAAGTGAGGGAGAAAGTTGATGAACCCATTCCCTTCTCTTTGTTTTCTCTTAGGTTCTTTTAGTTATGTTCGGAGAGAGAGAGAGAGAGAGAGAGAGAGAGAGAGAGAGAGAGAGAGAGACAGAGAGAGACAGACAGACAGACAGACAGACAGACAGACAGACAGACAGAGACAGGCTTTTCTTTCTCTGTGTCAGATGAAACAGGACCAAGCAAGGCTATGACTGGGGAAGCTGTTCACCTTTACATAGCCAAAAGGCGTCAGGGTAGGAATTATGACCTCAACATTGGCCTTTTTCATCTACACTCTTTCTGCTGCACAGAGTACGAGAGAGTCTGAAATTCCATAACTATTTCTCCTAAAGGTCAAATACTCAGAATGAGTAAAAAGCTAGGATTGAAGGAGTTGGTTGGTCTCTTGTATGCATTCAGAGCCTGCCTTTGGGTAAAAAGTGGAAAATGTATCTCAGGCCATTATCTAGACTGAGAAGATAGGGAAGGCTTCGGGGCCTCCAATCCTCTTAATTATTACTTAGGGATAAAGCATTATTCAATGCTTCTTTCTTTTAATAAGGGGTATTAGAGAAAGATCACTAGGAAGACATGGAATTTTACCTTCTGATATTCTGCTTGCTCACGTAACAGCTGTTTTGAACTTTAATATTTTTGTCCAATGAGTACATGATCAAATAAAACAATCATAAAAATATATAAATGAATGACAATGTTGTCATTGTTGCTGTGATAAAGGGACAAGATCTGCAATTTGAGATGAGAAATTAGTTTTTAAGGCAGTAGTTTCCAGTAGTCCAACTTTTGAGGGGCATACATATTAGTTGCTTAGAGCCTACTATTGAGATGAGCTGATAACAGGAAGTTGTAGTGACTGAACAAAAGGCCTATGTCACAAATGTGGGTGGCATTCACACTGTTTTTAGTTGATGTCTTCTCTTTGGAAATTCATGGTTAAATCCAAACGCTATACTTGGTTGGAATGTAAAATGAAATAAGAAAACAAAACATAAAAAAATCCAAATGCTAACATCCATATGTTTAGGAAGTAGCAAAGCTTTGTCCTTTCCAGTTACTGATTCTTTATTGTGAATACAGGTAGAGAATAATTTTCACAGAGGATTTTGGGAGAAAGCAATGGGACACTTCTTTATTCAAAAATGAGAACATGACACTTCACCTGGCTCAGAATTTTGCTTAGGACTGCCCTGTGATTTACACACTTACTCACAAATGTGAGCAGTACAGAAATATTCAGCATTCAGCAAGGCAAAGAGGGACAGGAAGTGACTTTGGGTCACGAACCTTTAGAAAACCCAGTCAGACAAGAGACAGCTCGGTTTACTCATTTTCATTAAACATTTATGTGGAATACAGCAACTGCTTTTCTGAGGAGAATTAGGACTCTTTCATTTTCCTGAAGTTCCTGCTGCTTCTTGGGTAACTGACAGCAGGGCTGAAGCGGTGAGGGGACCTTGGATTCCACAGGCTGGAATGTCTTCTGGGAAGCCATTTTGAAGAGGAGTTAGCTGCAGCCTTTAGAAGTGTCTGCTCCAGAGGACAGCAGAAGGGTAGAAGTTGGCCCTCAGAGTTTTTCTTATAAAGAGGATAAAATGGGCTCTTGTTTATCTTTGTGTTGTTAAGAGGCAAAGTGTGAGGTGAGGTGAGGTGAGATGAAGCCAGTTCAGAACAAGTCAGTGGGATTAGCTGATGATATCTTTGCTCCTTCTGTTTCTGAGATCGGAAATGTGTTTGCTTTGAGAAAGAAAATATTTGAATTCCAGCAGAAAAGCTGCTGTGTAGAACATGAGCTTGTGAAAATAAATCTTGAGATAATTTTAACAGTCTTAGAAAAGGAAAGCTGAACCTTCCACAGCCAAGTTCCCTGAAGTTTTGGCAGAAGGCTACAAGCCAAACAACAAACAAAAAAGACCCCAGAATTCCAAACACAGCAAAGAGTCCTGTTTGAATAGCACTGCACTCCTTACTCTGGTGTTGAGATGTAGTCTCTTGTGGCTGTGTACTTGAGATACCTCAGGAAGTCTAAAAACTACACCAGAGACTGGTCCGGGCTGGGCCTGAGTTTCTGCATTGGACTGATTCACTCTCCCAGGTGATTCTTATCACAGCCATCATTGAGAAAAGCAGAAGCCAAGAAAGGAAAATACAGACAATGGAGAGCAGAGTTATAGTTTTTTCCTCAGCCCCAATAGAGACATACGAGGTCATCCGGGGCTGATGATAGGGGTGAGTGGGGGGGGGGGACTTCAGTTGCTTGGGTAGAAACAGTATCCAAAGACTCACTGGATTGGGCTATAAAGGATGGACAGATTTCACATTTCTAATACTTTAGTTAATGTGGCCCAAGGGAAACCAACACCCCAAATTCTGGGGTGGCTCTTAACCTTTAAGATTCCCTGACTGACCTACTTTGAAAGCTGCCTTTGCAGGCAGGGCTCAAACGAATGAGTGTGATGAATTATAGCTTTCACAACATAGGGAATTTGTTGCAGAGAAGCAGCCTGTATGTAGGAAGCTTTGCCCAAGAGATTTCTTTTTTCACTTTGAATATTCTGGATTTTTTGTTTTCTTCTCTTTTAAGCTGAGATTTTACATGCATAGTCTTTTTTATTTTTAAGATTTATTTATTATTATGTATACAGTGTTCTGCCTGCATGTATGCCGGCAGGCCAGAAGAGGGCACAAGATCTCATTACCGATGGTTGTGAGCCACCATGTGGTTACTGGGAATTGAACTCAGGACCTCTGGAAGAACAGTCACTGCTCTTAACAGCTAAGCCATCACTCCAGCCTGCATAGTCTTTTTTGTTTACAAGTTGTTTTTGTGTATTTTTTCTACCACTAGATACAAAGTAGTTTCTTTTAACTTTTGAGAAGTCTATAGATTTAGACAATATATCTAGATCACATCTGTGCTCCACTACCTCAGGCACCTCCAAACAAGTAGTGATGGTAGGTAGTTAAGCTGACATGATAACATAGTCATGAGTGGGGATGTATGTGTCTATATACATTTCCTTGTTTCTTCTCTGTTTCTAGGCTGCACACTGTATCCGCAGTCAGGAAGTCTTCTGCCGTGCTGGAGATCCATCAAGAGGTATGAAGATGGACACAGCATCACTCATGGACACACTTATTCACACACTTGCCTTTCCACTGTTCTTAACATTCAATCGTGGCTTCACTCTTGTTTTTATATTATATTTTTATATTTTGTATATTTTTCCTCTTTTTCTTGAAGCCAGTGTTTGTTAGGAAATTGCAAATGGAAACTAGGTTAGGACTTTGTAAATATTAGGAAGGAAATGCCTGATACTCTCTTTTCCTTATGCCAAACCTATCCCATGCCAAACAGGATTTGCCTAAGAGTTTAAGAAAAAAATGTTTACAAGTTTTATTTATTAGGGTATTGTTTTACTTATACCATCATGACGTCTTATTTATCATTGCCATCATCATCACCAACCATCATCATCTTCTTCATCATTTCTTCATGTAGGGCCAGGGATGATGTGCCTGAGGTTTACTTAGGTGGCTGATCACTGAGACAGTGTGGGGCCATGGTAACTTGGTAGGCACTAGATTTTCACAGCTCTCCTCTGCTGGGTAAGGGTCAACTTTGTGTTGGTAGTGATGAGTTGGAGATCCCAAGGGAAATCAGCTGTGTCTGAAAATCCTGAATAGTTTTCTTGTGTCTCTGAATTTGAATGCAAAAATAATTTCCATTGATGGTAGTTTGATTTGTCTGTGTTTTCATTAGGTTCTAGCTAATTATATACAGTGAAGTAAGCTAGGACATTACTAGCTATCAGTACCTAAGGAAGGGATTTAGGTTCAGTGCTGTTTGTAAACGCTATTTATTTTCTTTGCTTGCTTTTTGTAGCCTTAGGGCTTTTTTGTTGTTGTTGTTATTGTTCATTTTATCTCCATGAGTACTCTTTGGAGCCCAATATTAAAGAGTTGCAAGTATGAATGAGAAAGAAGGATTTCAAAGACAGATTGTGTCCTTTAAATGCTAAGGAGAAGAATAAGGCATGAAAATATGAGGCATTCCTTTGATCACAGCCCATTTGATTTCCCTTATCTGAGGAATAGGCCCAAGTAGGTATCCTCCATGCTTCTTCATTCTGTCTACCTCCAAGTCTACAGTGAGCATAGTCTTGTTCATCAACCTTGTTTCTATGCTTCTGATAACTGCTAGGGAGAAAAACAAGAAGTGACTGGTCTCTCCCCAGCACTGAGGATCTCGTTACTCCTTGCATTTGAAGGTTTATAGAGAACTAGTCACTCCCCAAAGACTCAGCCTTTTGCAGTTGATGCCTTCAGTTCCTCTGTGTTTATTTTCCTTCAGGGGTTGCAGTAAGGATGGAGGAGGAGTTTGTGCATGTGACTAAAGCAAAGGTTAGTGTCCCTGCTTGGGACTCAGCAAGGACACAATTGTCATTAGAAGGGAGAGGCCAGCTGCTCCTAGACAGATGTGTAATTATAAAGATGGGAGAGTGAGGAACCTAGACGGAGGGGGCACAACATCCCAGTATGTTGTGAGGTGTGGATGGGCAAATAGGAAAAGGCCATCCAGCATCCTCCATGTTAACAAAAGCTCACTCCCAACATAGAAACAGTTGCTCTTATTGTTAAAGTAGGTGGTGGTGCTTGGTAGAGAAGTGGGCAACAATTGTGCACAAAGCGATTGGGAAGTTGTGGTGTTTGCAATGCCTAAAATTACCAGTCTGGTGGCATGGTGGAGGGTGGGTGACTTGGTGAAGATGGAGGGTCATGATTGTCTATTCTCACGTGGATTAGGGACTTTTGTAGAGAAATTACAATTTATGAAATCCTGGATGAAGGGATGGCAATGGCCACAGAAATAAAAACATAGCTTTCAAATGTCTTAAGAAGTAGGAGCCATTGGCAGTTGACTGAGTGATTATAGAAGAGTTAAGACTGGCTTTGGGAAATCTTCTTGGGAAGCAGTGTGGATCAAGAAAAAGTGCTCATTTCAAGAGATCAGAAAGGATTAAGGCAAAGGAGGTGTTTGAGGAGGCAATTTTAGATGAGAGGAGGGGAGACTGGAGAGGTAAGACCGCTCACTCTAGCGTAGTCTAACAGTGAATGCTAACATTGACCTTTACAGGAGTCCCTAAATGTAAAGTGTACACTCTCACTTATTAGCTAACTGAACACTGGACTTTTAAAAGCATGTGTGGAAAAGGATTAGCATAGTAAGGAAGGAAAATGGAGTTTCAATACTAGGAGCTTTGGGGAAAGATTCTAGTACTCGTTTCTCCTGCCAATATGAAATATATGATTTAAATCCTCTGTGCTCTGCTTCTATAAGTTTCTGTGATACCCTGGGAGCTGGAAGGAGCTAGAAGGAGCTAGAATTATCACCAGTATTGGTAGAGTAAAGAAGAGTTGGAGCTTGGGGTAGAATGCAGGAAGAAATAGGGGTTATTGAGGGTTGGCTATACACATCAGGCTCTCAGAGAAGTCATCTTGAACTGGTGTTGCTTGTCCCAGGCACACAATGATTTAGGGAAACAAACTTTGTGTAGTTCTCAAAGGCTTCCTTAGTTTTTCAGTTCCAGCTGCGTTTTGCACTGCTAGTGTACATGCCTGTGTTACTAACACCCAAATCTTTCAACAGACTGTTCATACTGTTTAAACTCTTAATAACTGACTCAGTGCTTGCTGCTTGAAGGGTACTTGGAAGTTTAATGGTTGGAATTAAATGGGTAACTATCAGGCTATTTTGGGAGAGATCTGGGAACATAGAGTAGACTGTTAAAAAGGAGAATATAAAATCCTAGATATCTTGTTTATTCATTATCACTATTATTATTGTTATTATTGTTAGTGATTATTACTAAATACCTACGACTGGCTTTGATTTGCGTCACAGCTCTTTTATGTCAGAACTAAAGTCCCTATGCCCAGCCAGCCCTTATTTTATATTTCATTCTTTCTATGGGCAGACATTTAAATGTAGCTTGTTCCATTAAAAAAGAATGGAAAAATGAATTTATGAAAAGGAATCGAGAGCTTAAGTGCCCTATGAACTTGAAAATGTGGTTTTCAAGAATCATGGCAAAATCTCCCCAAATATTTCAATTAATTTCAGAGGGAGGCAGCAGGAATGTATTTTGTAGTAAAACTCCATTTGATCATTCAATGCAATTTTATTAAGAATCAAACACTAAACTTATCTACAGCTTGGTTGGTAAATACATACTTCCTTCCATTTAATTTTCCTTGAGAATCTTTGATAATCTACAGTGATGTGAACCAGACAAGGTGTTCCCTGTGTAATCTGCACTGAAGGTACAGCAAGTGCATCAGAGGAGGCTTGGTCCATCCCAGTGAGAGGCTCCAGCAAGAATAAAGGGGTTGGACAGTCTCGCGCGGCTCTGGTAGAATAATGAGTGAACTGCGTTTCTGAAAAATGTTGAGCGGAGAGCACAATTCCCTACCATAAGTGCACATGGGAAGGCACAATTAGAAATTTTGTTTGGTGTTCAAGACAGTTCAGAAATTCTCACTTACCTCGGCTTCCTGTCTGGAGAGTATATTTAAAGCAGAGAGAAAACTGGGCCTGTGCTGTGTGTCTGTCCTCTTAGAAATCAAGAGGTTTGTGAGTTTTGTACTAGCCTGAGCTTTATACTAAACATAAAATAGACAAACAAGCAAATGAAAAGCAACCAGACAACAGCAGAATGCAGCAGCAGAGACCTCTTCTGAAGGACTATTGCAGGGATTTTAACCTGTCACTTTCTATGACAGTGTGATTTAAATTCTTGTCACCCGAAATGCCATCTGCACACCAGGATTTGGTTGCTTCCTAGGAGCTGGTTAGAAATGTGGAAACAGGACCGATGATTGACTCACCCAGGATCTGTAACTTAATAAGGAGACCTGGGTGCCCATTGACATTGGTTAAATCAATGGTTCTCTCTCTCTCTCTCTCTCTCTCTCTCTCTCTCTCTCTCTCTGTTCAAATTAGGAACAAGCTTGTTTCACATGTCAATCCCTTCTTCCTCTCCCTCCCCTCCCCCCACCCCTCCATCAATGGTTCTCTTAAGGACAACATGGCTCTAAGATTCTTCCCACTGTGTGTGGTGACAATCAATACTTACCTGAGCATCTCAGCCAAGAGTCAGGTATGTAAGGCAGATAGCTAGCATGCTGAAAGTGTTGCGGAAGCCCAGGATCAAGGGATAGTAGAGCTTCAGGTGTCTTGGGAGAACCTTTGGGAAGACCTTTGCAGAAGGCTGTTGGCACAGTCTAGTCACCTCCTCACGGAAGCAGGAAGGGAAGAGTGAGTTGTATGTGTCAACATTTCTTCATGTACAATTGTGTTAATGGGGATTATCTACTGCTCTGAGCTCATTTGTTCAGAAAGGATGGTTTTTCCCATTTATATCCAAAGTTATATTTTCCTTGTAGTTTCTACTTTGAAAGTGCCATTTCCTTTTAGCACTCACTTGACCCACATACACACTTCCAAATGAACAAACCCTAGCTTATTGGAGGAAGAATGAAACATCTTTTTCCACTTGGGAAACATCTTTTTCCACTTGGGAAAAAAATGAATCAGGTTTTCCAGGAGGCATGTGGGTTTATGAAGACTGCCCAGAGTTAGCTGTGGGGCTAAGAATTTTGGCATTTTATGTGTGTAGAGCCAAATCTATGTGACAGCACAGGCTGATGAAATATTTTAAAGGGTTGGGAGTGGATAATCATGTCATCAAGGCATCGAGTTACAGTTCACATTCCCAGAGTGGATTAGCTGACACTTTTCTCTAAAAATGTGACCATGTCTGAGACTTGTACAAACACTTCCAAGGGCCTGTGTTGCAGCAATTTACTGCCACGGAGAAACTGGTAAACTAGTCAAAGGATAATCCTAGCCTGGAGTAGGGGCCGAGCATAAGGTACTTGTGAGTTTGTTTGTTTAGAATGGGGAAAGAATCAGGCACTCTCACAAAGAGGATATCTCTTCAAACTAGGGAAGACTCTATTCCAAGATGAGAGTACATCCTAGCCCTGCCTTTTAAGCCATTTTCTGTTACCAATATATAGAGGACCTGAATGAATCTAGAAGACAGCCATTGGACCAGCCTGGGAACTAGACCAGGTAGACACCTGTAGAAAAACTGCTGGCTTATAGGTGTTCGTGAGAAGAGCTAACACAGCCAAAATATATACAAGCTGCTTAAATAAGGCAGGAATTAGGGAGAGAATGGAGGTGCATGTCAGCATCTGAGAGCCAGCAGGCAAGAGTATTTCCTATCCTGTTGTGTGGCTGCTATTGGTCAAGGCTTTGCCAATGAAGACAGGCATTAGAGGACCTAGAGTTGGTGACTACATGGGCAGAGGAGGGGAACAGCTTGTCCTAGAAAAAGCTGGGGAAAAAGTTAGCTTATAAATGCTGAGACACAAAGGTGTCAGGTGTGGATTCTTTAGATTTATTTTTAAAATACTTATCTTTGCCTCATTCTCTAGATAAAACTCTAGTGGTGGTTATTATAGCCATAAATTAGCAGGCACAAAATGAACCACAGGTCCAGTATCTGTCTGCAGTCTCATGCTAGAGCACAGTAAGTTTTCTTAGAAGTCACGTTGATGTTGTATATTGAGGGCCAGAAATACCTAAATAGTTCTGAAGCTTGGGGACTTTCTTCTTTGTTGCCAGTCAGATGACAGGAGAGGGGAAGTAGGGAATGATGGAGCCATTCAGAAACTTAGTGCTTTGGTTTCAATCAGCATTGTCTGGATGTCATTTAACATGGCTCTTAGTTAGCAGTTTATCAATCAATACAAGTAATTTTCAAGTAGAAGAAAATCATTCTTATCAGTCAGGCTCCTGCTGCTGCTTCAGGATTTTACAAAGAATTTCAGATTAACTTCTGAGTGGCAAAATGGCTGAAATTATAGGAGAAACTATGCTTTCTCAGATCCACCCCACTGTTTTCACTTCTGGTGACAAATATAGATTAGCATTGTGGAAAATGTGCGGTAGTGAGTCCCAGATGATAGCCTATGTTATACTGATTCTGACGTTGCTCATGGCCATGGTGGCAATCACATTACAGTGGGGGCACAATAAAAGGTTGTATAAAAGGTTGAAGCTCGGGCTGCTCACCAAGTAGAAAATTTCTCCAAGGAAAATATTAACATCTACAAGTTTAGCACCTATTGTGGTTTAGATCTGTGGCAGAAGTCTACAAACCATAGCCCTTGGGCCAAATCTAGCTTGCTCACTGCCTATTTTCAGAAATAAAATTGTATTGGCATGCAACCACTCATTTCTATATTGCTATATTCTATATGCTTGTTATTTTGAATAGTTGAGATACTCTATGTTGTAAAAGGTTTTTAGCTCCCCAACCTTAATCTTAGGTTTTATAAAATATGTACTTTTATACTTTATAGAAAATTGTTGCCAAAATTTTCTTCGTTGCCTAAAAAGAAACCCAGGGGATGTTCTTTGTTTTCCATCAGAAAACTAAGCCATAGAGAATTGATATGGTCTGCTGGTGGCAGAGCTGGGCTTCCCCTTTCTCGGTCAGCCTGTAGTGCCTGTGCTTTACTTTATGACTGACAGATTTATTCTGCATTTAGATTTTCTTCTCTCCTTTTGCTTGTTTTAAAGTCTTCATCAGTAGCCCTGACAATACTTTCCTTTCTGTTCTGTAGTTACAAATGCAATGGAGAAACTAAGAGATTATTGCCATTCCCTTTAAGACCCTGTATACCAAGCTCTAACCTCATGGCATAAGGAATCAGGTGTATGGAGCTGCAGTCATAGCTGAGAATGAATTCAAGTAGCAGCATCTCTTGAGTGCTTTCCTTAGAGGAGGTAGGCACAAAACAAAGTGTGCTTCTTGTTTGAAAAGAGGTCATGGTGTGGCAGAACAAACGTGAGTAAGTAGATGGTTGTATTACATCACGGGGAGATGTTATTATTGATGTTACCAAGGGATCTATAGGAATATAAAGGAATATAAAGGAATTTAAAGGAATATGAAATATAAAGAGATTGATCTGAACCACATGGTGTGGGGACGAGTTGGGACCAGAGATAATAATCTTGGAAGAGGCAGTCTCAGGTAAGAGTTATACTCAGAAACTTTGGGTGGGTCTTAAAAAAAGAGAGTTTTGTGAGGATGAGCACATCACTTATTCTAGAATAGTATTGCCAAGCTGCATAGTATCCAAGGAAAGGGGCCATCAAGGTCTTTGAGCATCGTGCCACTAAGGCCAAAAGCTTCCATTGTTTTTAGTTGGCATGGAAAAGCATGAGTTTTTAGTGCACATAAGTTATTTCAGATTTCTATTTTTAGATGATGGTCACATTGGACCTTGTTTTGGTCCAAGTATGGCCCTATATTAGAACTACCTGCAATGCTTATTTAATATGTGAATTTCCTGGCCCCATTCCACAACCTGGCTGTCTATGTTCAAGTGAATGTCCTAGCTAATTCTCATGCAGTCTATGATTTAGAAATTGATGTCAAGTAAAGGCTATGATAAAGGCCCAAAGAGTGGTGCCTGGCCTGTAGAAGAAGGATAGTTAAAAATTAGAACTATTCTAAAGAAGTAAAAATGAACAAGTGTTGATGCTGGTTTGAGGCCTAGATATTGAAATAAATACCATTTCTTATTTAAAAAAGCTCCAGGTTTAGGTTATTGACATGAAGTAGAGAATTTCTTCCCCTCCCATTCAGAGCCTTGTCTATTTCAATTCCTGGACTTCCCCGAGAGCTTCCCTTCTGTTCACTCTGAAATGAAACATGCCAGTCAGCTTGGAAATGAATGCCCAGTTTATTTCCCCAGGACTCAAAACTATGCCCAGAACAGTAGGATGCAATGTGTATTTATGCATATTTGCAGTTAAGAGTCTCATACACAAGATGCCTGTTCATGAAACTGATTTAGCATATGTGAGATGGATCTGGCACATGGTAATTCAGTTTAATTAAGAAATCTGTTCTGTGGGCAGATTGTCCACTAGAGAACCAATGAAGACCTGTTCAGGAACCACTATCACAAAGATGCTCCCCACCAATGGGAAAATGTTATTTGATTAATTTTCCCCCAAATCAACCTACACATTTGTCGATCAAATGAAATCTTTGACTATACACTGCCACAAGCTCACTATCATTGAAAGTGGGACAAGTGATTCCCCCATGTGTGTCCAAAGGACAAGCACAAGGACAGATTTCTCTGACTGTTCTGAACTCAGAAGACGATAACACAGGGCTTGCTTTAACTCCAGCACAGTCTTAAGCAGCATGCGTATTGGAAAAAACGTTGCTAAAACATTCATCAGAAGTAGTTTCAGCCCCTGGTTAGTTATATCACTTTGGCTCCATTAGTAACTGACTTATAATATTCAGTAAGTCATGAGGCTAATCCTCAGGGCACTTATTCTACAACAAGAAAGGCTGAGTTAGGGAATGGAGTTGGCCTTCAAGGAGCAAGTTTGACTTTTCCAGACTCTAAAAGAATAAATTAAACTTCCAAGCATAGGTTGAGGGGTAGGAACTGACCAGAAAGAAGCTGAAGAACTCTTTGTTCCCAGTGGATTCATGGCCATATAAAACATCAGATAGCTCAAGTGACCAGGGATGTGGTTTTGGGCAAATCTGTAGTTGACTCTAAGAAGGATGAATTTCATTCTAGGTCATGATTAGAAGACAAGGAAATGCTGGGTGATGATGACAGTGGCTTGGAGAGAAAAGGGGTCTGATGTAGAACTGTTGTCATTGAAGGTTCAGAAGGGCAGTTGGATGAAAGGGACTTGGGTATCAGAGTCTGCAAGAGAAGCTGTCCTTGAGAAGCAGACCCACACAGCACTTATCCTTTTGGCATATATGAGATATGTAGGGCTGCATTTAATTTTGTGCTTTTTGCTGAAGCCTAAGTTTTGCTTCACTACAAGGGGGATAATTAACTTGCCCTTTGAAAAGGGCACACCCAAAATGCTTATCCTATATGTGGTACCTGCTGAGAAGGTGGTTTACAAATGTTAGTTTTTTGAATTCCCACTTCTATCCTATTTATCTTGCTAGGAGAAATAAATTAATAAACAATGTAAAACATTGGCATGGCCTGCATCGTCAAAGTCCATTATTTTGTTTTAAAACAGTGACAGAGTTACTGAGTGCTAGAAACGTGTCCTTCTGTGGCCAGCAATGTGCACCCATGCACATTAGTGAATAAAGACACTTTTTTTTTTCAACCTATCTTGTGAAAGTTCGTTTGGAAAGCCTGACTAAGGGAGCCAGGCCATGTGTCTACCTGAGGCAGCCTCAGACCACATCTGGAATATGACCTGTTTTTATCATGCAGATGTGAATGTGGATCAGACAAAATGGTTTTGTGTGTGTGTGTGTGTGTGTGTGTGTGTGTGTCTGGAAATGCAGTGTGGGTTCATGTAGATAGAAACGTCCATTTTTGAACATTGAATTACTTCTTCTGAAGACCCCTGGGGATGTCCCTCCTTAAAGACGTTGGGAAATTTGCAGTCAAAGCAGGTCAACCTATTGTAGGCTTGGAGAACAACTATCTCCATGACTCAATAAACCAGAACAAAATGGTGACCTTAATTTTAGAGGTAACTCTTAGGTGAAGAAGAAAGTCATTGTGCCTGACTGGGGAAAGAGTAAACAAGAACTTTAGAAGGTGGAAACAAACCCAAGTGCCTTATAAATTTTGATTGTATTATAAATACAAACTACATGAATGAGAATGGCCCTCCAGGAGTCTGTGAAATTGGCCATTTGGGAGATGACTAATGCTCAGACACAAACCTTGGTGACAGGGAGGTTAGTAAATGCACCAAAGTGAGTTTAAGCCATAAAATACATGACTCACCTATGCAAGTACCTTAATTGATCATAATTACAAAGAACATGGCGCATTTTAAAAACAACACCATTTGGAACAAAAGAACATTTAGGGAGAATTTGTTTGAAAGGCCAAATGTAATCGCTGCTTGCTGATTTCACTTTTAGTAGGAAACATAATTCTTAGAATGAATTAGCTTTTTGCCAGGTGAAATGGATTCTCGTCCCAATGAAACTTCCTTAGGATTCCCTGGCAGTTAGAAACCCCAAAGATTGCTTCAGTTAAAATGTAGACTAGACACAGGTCTTCAAGTCAAGTTCATTACCGCACAGGTGCTGATTATGTTAGTAGGCCTGTCAAAATTTCACTTGACTTTGAATGCAGTAGCATATCTGGCAGGCAGGTAAGAGAGAAGACTAATTTAAAGATGCAATTTATGCTCTAGATTTAAAATGCAAAATCTTTGCTCAAAGGTTCAGTGTGACCAGCCATGCTCTAGTACCAACACAAGCCACATGGACTTGTGTTGAATGTTATCACCATGAGTGACTGCTTTTGGCTTTAAAGTGGGAGAAGAGCTTCACCCCCGAGTTTGTTAAAGAAGCAAATTATTTACCTCTGCTTAAATAGGAGTGTAAATCCCAGGGCAGTAGCCATTTTTTTCTTAGATTTGTTGTATATATGAAAAGATTGTGGATGGTGAGCTGGCTCAGAGGATACTGGTACCCAGCACCAAGCCTGCTCAGCTGAGATTGATTCCCAGGACCCACACTGTGGAAGGAAGGAGAGAACTAACTCAGGCAGGTTTTCCTCTGCCTTCCACTTGCATGCCACAGGACATGAATGCTCCCCCTGAATGCACAAACTAAATAAATAAAATGTAATACACTAAAAATGTGAGAGCCTGTCTGTAGGTCCACATCTATTTTTTTTCTGGTATAATAAATGTGCTTTCTAAGATGCCCATGGAACTTCTTAGACATTCGGGAAAGAGGACACATAGTGTGAAAAGTGTAATGAGGTATTTTATATTCATCACCCAGCTTCAGCAATGGCCAACTGCACATGACCTTTCTTCTTTTGGAAGCCTGACTAGAGGGCGAGTAGAAACAGAAATTTCACAGGAAGGAAGCAAAGTGCCCTGAAATTCAGTGAACTATAAATAAAAACTAGATGCATCCATCCATTTCTTTTCTTTGTCATCTCCTCATACTTAAAACATATTTCTAAACTTAAGTGATGTTTTTGTATGTTTCAAGTGAGGGAAGCACATTGCCGTGGCAGACATGTAGAGGTCTAAGCTGGTTCTCCCCTTCCTCTGTGCAGCTCTCTGGGATTGAATTCAAGTTTTCAGGCTTGGTGGCAGGTGCCTTCAGCTGCTGAATCCCTTTGGTGGGCCTCTTTCTCATATTTTGAGGTGCTTAACATTATAGTGTAATGAAGAACTGATTTGTGAGAGCAATATTTCTTGAAGTTTGACCCCCCTGAATCCCAGTCCTGTAAAATTTCTGCAGGGAGAAAGCATTTTAATCTTTAGGCATGTCATGCAAAGCATAGATAGCATGACCTCCATCTTGAAAAGTTGGCCTATGGCATGTAGAACATTCATGCTCTCCTCATTGGAATTTATCCATTTCTAAATATAATTGAATCTGGAAATCCTTATCATAGGGAAGATATTAGAAGAGATAATATTTCTAACTCTGATCAGGCACTCTCTGTATGCTGAATTCGATGTTAAAGCCTCCTATATGGGCCAGTTCCTTCAGTTACTCCTCACCTAGATAGTCAAGTGCATTGGGATTTGCTCATAAACATATCACACCCATTTCAGAAGAGGAAATGGAGACTCAGAAAATGCTTCCATGGCATGTGAACTTGTGCATGGTTTTCTGGGGCTGTGTGACACCCTTGAGCCTGAGTTTTCAAGCACCACACTGCATGTGACAGGGCAGTTAACAGCAGCTGGTGACCTGAGGGACCTTTGGTGGTTCTGACATAATTTGTGTTCCTTGTAGCCTCAGGAACAACAAAAAACCATTAGGCAAGAGCCACTAGAATTTTGTTTAACAGTTATTTTCAGTTTCCACTGCACTGTGTGCTCTTGTTAAAGCTCCCTTGTCCTAACTAAACTTTCTAGTGCCTTGTGAAAGAGGAGGAAGGGTGGACTTTTCCTGTTCAGCAGCTAAGGCAGAGAAAGTGCATGCCTCATCAAGGTCACAAACACATCTTGGGACTGGAATTAGAACCTTTTCTGTCCAGGATGAGTTTCTTTTGAATTCATAGACAGAATGCATCTATTATAAATAGAATGAACCCCCAAACCTGCATTGTTCTAGTTGATATGACTGGGAAGGCTGAGGACCAGGACATGGGATATCACCTTTATCCAGACCCACTGCGCAGAGGTAAATGTTCTACTGGGAACACTTTGCTCAGAATCTCTCAGAGGCAGGGTCTCATGCTTTCATTAGCATTTAAGAAAACCTGAGGCCATGGCATCCCTTCTTTCATTCATACCATGGAGACCTGCTGATGCTCATTGGGATGCCTACAACCCCTGTTGTGCTTGTGAACTCCAGTCCTTGTCTCCCCTGTGGCATAGTCTCTGTGGAATCTGTCAGTGGTTCATTAATGGACTCACCTACAATGTCTTCGGAAAGGCCAGAATAGAATCATGGAAGACATATGTCTCACCCATGTCATTCACTCTTTAAGGTCAAAGTGTTGCCTCCGAGGTAACATGCTAATTATGTTATCTAATGAGTACAAACTTATGCAAAAACTTACAAGAATACAATTCTGTTCAGTGCATCGTGGGAAGCAGGACAGCTGTATTATGGCCACAAAGAATTAAGCACCAACATTAGCAGAGCTTTTGCAAAAAACAAACCAACAACAAAAAAATCCTCCCCCACCACCCAAAACAAAACAAAACAAACACAAAGTCCCTAAACCTCTAATTCATGGAGCTTTTACTCTGGCTGAGCTACACTTACATGGAGATAAGGAACATTTGGCCGGATGGCTACTGAGAATGGGCATTATCAATTCATTCTGGTAGGTCAAGGTAAGCAAATGCGATTTTTTCCCCCCACATGCTAACCAAGGACAATTCAGTTAGCTTTAGTGTTGCATGTATCTGGGCCATAAAATTATGTAATAGGCAATCATTCATTGCAGGTGATTAAAAGGGAAAGTCTCTAGGTAGATTAAAAGAGGAAAGACACAGACTGAAGCATATATATATATATATATATATATATATATATATATATTATATATATACACATAATGAGGGGTGTAAACTTATAGCTTGCTGCTAAAAAGACAGTGCCACTGAAATATAGCAGACAGCATTGATACTGTTGTTGGCTTTCCAGGGCTGGGGAGTTGCTTCTTATGCTTTCACAGTTAGTCCTTGGGAGAAGAACCCTGTGAGCCTTGGTGTGCTTATCTAAAAACTGGCATATAATCCTTAAATTACTTTTGGTGATCCAACGATATAACACATGGACCTGCCAAGTCCTACATGTAATTTAAAAATGGAAATAGTAAAGGCAGAGCAGAGATAGCCACAAGTACTTTCTCCTTAGACTTGATGAATATCAAGTAAAGCAGTAATAGAACTAGAGAGCACACCATGAGTCCAGGCTTTCCCTCTTCCAGAACTCCTGGAAGCTAATTGGATGTTTCCTAATGTGTGGCATTCCACAATAGTATTATTTTGGGAAAAGGAACCTGAGTGTTACTTCAGATGGATTCGCTAAAGAGATAGAAAGTTGGCAGTGTCAACTTCATAAATAAGAAGACAAGGGGCTGAGGGTAAGGCATTTGTTGCCCACGTATGAGGGCTCGAGTTTTTGGATTTGTACCCAGCACTTACAAAAAGCCAGGCGTGTCTGCACATTTGTAGTCCCAGTACTGGGTGAGGTGGGGTGTTCAGGAGGATTGCTGGTTACCACCTTAGCTCTAGGTTCAGTGAGAGATCCTCTCTAAATGGCAAAGAACGGTAGAGCAGGACCTTTGCTTCCTTCTCTTGCTTCCAAGAGCAAATGAAGATGTGTGCAACCATCCCCATACACCATTCACACAAATACCATACTAATACACACACTACACTCACACATAGAGCCCCCCAAATAGTCCCACACATATGAATTTAAAAAAAGAGGAGGTGGAAATATATCCTCTTTCCAATCTAAAGGGGAAGTCTGAGGATGCAGGCTTGGGATGCAGCTTATAGTCTGTTGCAGGAGACCGAAAGAAGAAATCAACAAAAGTGTTCAGCAAGGTGAGGTGGAGAGGCTCCCCCTGATCTGAAGATGAGCTCTGTAGTTCTCTAGCTCATAGTTTTCATCATACTACTTTGCTGTGGTTTGAGAATCGCTCAATGCCCAAATGCAGCATCACTACTCATTTAATTCAGAGTAAAAAAACAGACTTTCTTGGACCATCAGTCCCCAAATCATGACATGGTGACTCAGTATGAATTATGAATGCTTGGCTTTAACTTAGGCTTGTCCCACTATCTCTTATAACTTAAATTAACCTGTTTCTCTTCCTCTACATTTTGTCTCAGGGCTTTTACCTTTCTTTCATTCTGTATGTCCTATTTTGTGGCTGTCTGGCTGGCAGCTACCTGGCTGCCTGACCCTAGGTGTGTCCTTCTTTTTCTTTCTCCCTCATTCTTTTCTTTTGCTCCTGTGAGCTTAGATTCCTTCTCCTACTTATTCTCTCTGCTCTCCAGCCTTGCCTATCCCTCTCCTGTCTAGGTATTGGTCATTTAGCTTTTCATTAGACAGTCAGGTGCCTTAGGAAGGCAAGGTGAAGCAGCAACACATATTTATGTAATTAAACGAATTCATCATAAACAAATGCAATGCATCTTTACATAGTTAAAGTAATATTCAACAACAGAGTAAGATATATAAAGATTACAAACATTTTGAGTGATACATTTAATTCTTGGTGAAAAACTCTTCTCTAATTAAAGTTGTTATGATGTTGAAAGGAGGGCAAATATAGACAGACATGTGTTAGTTTACTCTAAAGAGGCTAAAGATACTTCCAAACTATCAGGGAGAATTTTTAAACTTTTAGTTAGTAATACAATTTTATTGGCACAAATAGAACAATACTGCACAGGTAAAAAAGTAAAAATCATTCTTCTTCATTATTTTATTGGTATTTGGGAGAACGGTGTGTATCCGTCTATAAAATACCTTATGTCATGTATAAGCAAAACACCTTACAGAGGCAAACATCAGACAAAACCAGGGAATCCCCCAAACACTTCAGACTTTTCATTGTTAAAGACAACCAAAAGTGGGTTGAATTAAGATAGAAGAATCCACATTGAAGGCTTAGGGATAGAGTCTAGGGGAGGTCACCAAAAGGCATTGAGGAAAGCATATTTGCAAGGTCTTTCTAGAATAATCGAATTTTCAGGATCCTAGATGCTAATCAGACTTCTTCCGTTAACATCCCCATTTCCTTAATCAAGCTTGACAGGGGAAACTATGTGATGGTGTGTCAGTCATTGATTATCTCGTAACATTAGCTCTTATCAGCGGAGTGTATTCAAGAGATATCTGTGGGGAGAGTAAAAGAAGTCAAGGGAATGAGACATGGTCCTACTATCATAGAAAGTCAAGGACATGGGGTTAGGTAAACAGCAAGAGAAGTAGTGGAGTGAATTGACAAATTGTATACTTGCTGTATGTGGTTTTTTCCCTCTGTGGGAGGGTTAGGGAGGGTTGTCTGGAACAAATGCACAGCTGGACAAGCTGGGCCTGAAGAGGTGATCTTGCTTCAGATATGTTTATGCTTCTTTCTGGTGAGTGTAGCAAGGAGAAGGGCTGGGCTAGAATCTTCAACTTGAAATACACTGGAGGCATAATTCTACTACTCCAAGGTTATTTATTTTCAGTCTTTTTAGGGGTGGTGTTTTCTTGACATGTAGTACATTGTCTGAAAAGTGAAATGATAAACTGATATTATCATAGATAAGCAGCATATGTTTCTACTTCATGGGAGAATTGAAGGAAATATCTATTTGTTTATTTATCATCTATATCCATCCATCTACATATCATCCACTCATCTATTTAATATATGCATGCATATATGTGTCTTTGCATTCACATGTGTGTTCTTGGGTACAAAACACCCATCTTCCATCTCTGGATTTTGTAAAGATATATGGTAATAATTGCATTATATTTGAGGTTTTCTGATCATGGGCTGTATTCTTGTGGTCCTTGGTTTTACTTCAAAAGCAGCAGAATGTCTTTACCCATTTCCCAGAGAGGCATAACACCATAGTTCATTCTGGTTTTAAGTTCATCTGAGTTCAGATTCTATCCTTGAAGCTACCCCTTTCCCATTGGGCTTCATCTTTAGCATCTACCTGGAGTGCCCTAAGGTAAGCATTAAACATTTCTGCTCCAGTGGTCATTGCTCAAATATGGGTAAATCCATACAAATCCAAGTCTGGCTTCAGAGAGTATGGGTCGGGGGTGTAGACCATTTACACCAGTGGTTCTTAACCTGTGAGTCGTAACCCTGTGGGTTCACATATCAGATATCCTGCATATTAGATGCTTATATTACAATTCACAATAGTAGCAAAATTACAGTTATGAAGTAGTAGAGGAGTAATGTTATGGTTGGGGGGTCACCAGAACCTGAGGAAATGTGTTAAAGGGTTGCAGCATCAGCAAGGTTGAGAACCACTGCTCTACACCATTCTGCGTCTGTGAGTAGTACTGGGAAGCTGTTGAAGACAGCCTGACATTAGCAGACGTGCACCTCAAAAATGTTGTTGTTCTCTCAAACAGAGCAGTTCCAGATTTACTAGTGCCCATGTTATGGATGGAGAGAGTCACAGTAATGATGGTGACTGTGACAAGAAATAAGCATCTGTGTTCTGAGGCCGAGAAACCCCGCACCTGTCCGTCAGGGCTTCAGAAATAAGTGGCCAGCTTCAATATACTCTTTGAAATGCTGAAAAAAAACTTGTAGTGTATTCTTTGCATTTGTTTTTAAGTTTGAGAAAATATATGGTCAGTGTTGACTGCAGTGTTGATATTGAAGTTTAATCATAAGTACATAGCATGTGAAGTGTCCACTCTTTAGTCTCTATAGATGATTAAAGTGGTCCAAGATGGAAAGCACATCCTAAGCCATGGTACCTAAGTGAAGGTACCTTAAGCTTCCTACTCATTGTGATACTAATAGAGCTTATTGATGCGTTAATTACTGTGAACATGCCCTTGAAACCATCAACCACTTATTCCTGTAGATGGTTAGAATTTGGACCATGTATCTGGGAACCTTCTAAAAGAGTCCTCTGTCAAGTCAACCTGTACATAGCACTTGTAAGTACTCTCTATGAGAACATTCAGAAGATGGCCTAGTGTTTGACTCATTGCTTTTGTCCCAGCTGTTGTGTTGAACTGAAGAACCGATTGTTGAGTGTACTGGGAAAGGATGGAGTAGTACCTTTCATCTTTGTCCGTTTTTCTTCGCACACTGAAAGTAATTTTCTTTTGAAGCCACTGCTGCTGTTAAAGTACATTTTTTAAAATAAAGGAAATATATTGCACCAACATTCTGAACCATTTTTGTTTTGTTGGCATTGTTTATTTTACATCTAAAGAATCAGCAATATTGTGCTGCTCTGACAGGAATAAAATAAAGGTACCTTACATTAAGGGAACCAGCCAAACTGCACAATTTGGTAATTCTCCATTTGCCCATAATGGTGATTTGTGTCAGCTTCTCTAAAAGCATGGAGCTTAGGGGTTGGGAATATTTCTTTTTGTTTTTTATTTCTTCATTTTTCCTTTTATTGAAAATAGCATTTCTCTCATATAATACATAGTAATGTAAAAAAACCCAATACATCAAAATAGTACAAAACACAAAAGGAAAAGAGCTCAAGGAAAGACACGTGAAACAATTATAGATGCAGAGACCTATTTATTTGCACAATTACATAAAAAAACACTAAACTGGAAGCCATAATATACATGTAAAGGATCTCCAAAACCTTGAAATGGCATTAGGAGACAAGGAACTACCAATGATTCTGTTGTTAGTTTCCTATTGGACATCTAGATGATTCTTCAATGCACAACACCATGAGCTCCTTCCTCTAACCAGGCCACCCTGCTAATAGCCCATTTCATCATGGTATGAACTGTAGAGGCAGTAAGCACCCAGGTGATTCAATCACCTCTCGATGGCACTAGCTGGGGACCAAGCTGTCAATACATGAACATTTGTGAGGGACACCATATCCAAACTGCAAGATAACAAAAGTAGGCCAGAAGAAAGAAGTATGTGAAATTCACTACTGTGAGAAGCACAAAATCTCAACCCAGACTGTTTTTAAAACTTAGAAGGGGTCTGGGACTGACAGACACTATAGCTTAGTGATGGAACATTCACTGAGCACATGTGATGCCCCAAGCATAATTGCCAGCACTCACTGCAAAATAATAATAAGATGTAGTATTATTTTTTACTTTTATTGAAAATAGATCCCCCCCCACCGCCGGCACATACTATGTCATGATTATGGTTTCCCTCCCTCTGCTACTCCCAATTCCTCTCCATCTCCCCTCCCATTTGGATCTACTCCCTTTCTGTCTCTCATTAGAAAACAAACAGGTTTCTAAGGGACAATAATGCAATAGAATAAAATAAAATAGGATAAAACAAAAACCAACACATTGGAGTTAAACTAGATAAGCAAATAGAGGGAAAAGAGACCTAGAGAAGTTACAAGAATCTGAGAACCACTTGTTTACACACTCAGGAATCCTGTGAGAACAGTACATTGGAAGCCATAATAAAGCCATCACACACACACACACACACACACACACACACACACACACACACACACGACACACACGACACACACGACACACGACACACGACACATGATCTGTAGGGTAAAACGAGAGAAGGAAAATATGAAAACAAAAATAAGGAATAATAAGACAAAGTTTAAAAAAAAGGAAAAGCCCTAACATGACATTGTGAGACAAGGGCCACTGAGTCCCTTTTCTGTTGGCCATCGACTGGAGGGTGTGTAGCCTACCCTTAAGAATAGTTTGTTTCCTAGTGAGACTCCCTTGGAGGAAACTAAATTTTCATTTGCAAGTGGTTATCAGCTGGAGAGAGCTTCTGGGTTATCGATGGGGGTCTATGTCCCTTCTCCTTTCAGCTCTATGGCCCCATTTGTTGCAGACCTGTGCAGGCTCTGTCCGTGTAGTCTCAGTCTTGGTGAGTTCATATGTGTATGCATCATGCTGATTTAGAGAGCCTTGATTCCTGCATCCCTTCTGGATCTTACACTCTTTCCACCTCCTGAGCCATCATCAGAGAAGCTTCTTCCTCCAGAAGATGGGAACACACACAGAGAGTCCTTGGTACACTCAGTCCTGAGTGAGTTGTCTCCATGGGATCCCTCTCCTCAGGGCTCAGGGAATACGGCGGGGGTGGGGGGGCGGCAGGGTGTAAGAGCCAGATGGGATGGAGAACGCCGAGGGAAGAAGATCCTCTATATCAACAGGATTAATAAACACAGATTCACAGAGACTGGGGCAGCACACAGGGCCTGTCACAGGACCTGTCTGGGTCTGCACCAAGTCCTCTGCATAGATGTTATAAATTCCAGCTTGGTGTTTTCACTTGGTGTTTTCCTGAGAGTGTGAATGAGTGGGTCTCTGTTTCTTGGGTCTTCTTCTGGTCTCTTTTCCTTCTGTTTGTCTGTCTTGTCCAACTCTGATGTGAGAGTTTTTGTTTTCTCTTCTATTTTAGTTGTATTTCATTATTATCCCTGAGAAGCCTGCTCTTTTGTAATGAGAGACAGAAAGGGGGTGGATCCAGATGGGAGGGAATGTGGAGAAGAACTGGGAGGAGTAGAGGGAGAAGAAACCACAGTTAGCATATATGGTATAAGAAAAGAATAGATTTTCAGTAAGAGGGAACAAGTTCATACCATTTTGAGAACTTCAGAAAGCAGCAGCTCGGAAGAGGGTATGCCTGTGAGTGTTTGTTCGTGGGGGTGGAACAGAAGGAAGAGCAGGAGGGGAGGAAATGAGATCAGCATAGACACAGAAGGAAATCCAGATGCATGCGTGACAGCTGTATTTTTACACCTTTTAAAATATGACTATTGACAAGTATACTCTTACCTCAAACCGAAGGCCATGCCGTGCCATGCCACAGTAACATTAAACAAATCAAAACTCTCCACTCACCCTCCAACTTCTGCTGTTTTTGTACCATAAAATCTGATTTCTTGCTTGTGTCATGAGCCATGTGTCCCCCAGAGGGACTTTGCCCCATGCAATCTTCCAGGGTCAGACACCTTTCACTTTGGAAATGCCGGTCTTCAGTCTACCATCCCTGCTGTAAAGGGTGCAATGAGAACAGAGCCTCAAATGGTGTGATGTGTGTCCTGCCATGTTTTATGTCACAATCCCACCACTGGCCACTGGCCAGCACCGTTCTATCACTCAATCCAACTGTGACAAGGTACAGAAAAGTGAGTCTTACTGAAAATCTAAGAAAGAAATGCAAAAGTTTTTTCGAACACATGTCACTGTGGTTTGTTTTCTGCTTTGTTAACAGTGAAGGCATCAACTCTGAAGATTTTAAAGTCCTTATTAATATGTAAAAGGGGAATGAATTGCTGTTCATTATTATTTATTTGATTTTTAAAATAGCCTTTCTTTTACTTTTGAAATTATACTATTTCCCCCTCCACCTTTTTTCCTCCGAATGCTCTCATTACCCCTTCTTGATGTTTTTCAGATTGATGGCCTTGTTTTTCATTAATTGCTTTTTAGAAGATGTATTTTTCTTTATTTTTAAAATTACATGTATGCATGTGGGTCTGTGTATGAGAGCATGTGCCCAAGGAGGCCACAAGGGGGCATCAGATCTGGAACTGGAGACACAGCCATTTGTGAGCATCCCAGGTGCTGGAAGCTGAACTTTGGTCTTCTGCAAGAACAACATAAGCCCTTGACAGCTGGGCCATCTCCACAGCCCCTAAAATATATTTCTTCTTCTTCTTCTTCTTCTTCTTCTTCTTCTTCTTCTTCTTCTTCTTCTTCTTCTTCTTCTTCTTCTTCTTGTCATTATCATTGCTATTAGTTCCTCTCCTCTTCCTCCTCCTTCTTCAGAGATGATTTATTTATTTTCCTTTTTATGTGTGTTTGCCTGAGTACAGGAGCCCACAGAGGACACAGGGTATTGGGTCACATGGAACTGGAGTTACAGTTGTAAGCAGACATGGGTTCTGAGACCTAAACATCTGTCCTCTGCAAGAACAGTGAGTTATCTCTCTAGCATCCATTAAGTTGTATTGTTAAAGTATAAAACACACATATCTTCAGGACTTGGTTCTCCTCTGCCTCACTGTGGGATTCTGTGAGCTAACTTAGGTTGTCTGGCCTTCATGCAAGTGTGTCAACCTGCTGAACCATCTTGCCAGCTTTCACTGAGTTCTTATTATATATGACAGAGTCTGCAATGCTCATCCAATCCTTTCCTTAATGGCCTTCTATATATGAAATAGATTTCCTTATTATCCCTCAGCTGTAGAAGATAACAGTGAGACTCAATCAAGAACTTCTTGGTTAGTGTTTGTCACTTGTGGCTGGAGCCTGCGCTCTTACCACTCCTCACTGTTTTCCAACAATGATATAACACACACACACACACACACACACACACACACACACACACACACACACACACACACCTTCTTGGGTTGACTCCTTGTCTTGACTCAGAGCAGGTGCTCTGCCCATCTGTGCATGACATCATGATGAACGGGGAGCAGTAAAATACCTACCTCCTACTCTCTCGGCATTTCAAATCAAATGTGCTAACACTCTCTTAAATCCAGAACAATATCCTTGTTATTTAAACATGATTGTTTTTGGGGGAATAGGCAATATATTCACATGGTTTAGCTTTTTAAAAGGTGAAAGAATCCAGTATGAAAAATCCACTAACCATTTATATGCCTCTCCACACGTTCCTAACATGAAGTGATCACTGTCTTCTAATTTATACACAAGGTCCACAGCCGTGCTGACAATTCTCCAAAAGCTCAGTAGCTTCTTCAAGCTGATATTTAAATTGATACCTAATTATTGACTTTGATGTTTTGCTGGCAGCTGTAATTTGAGTATTATGGTCAAGACATAGATAGATAACATCATCTTGGCCATGCCAGAATAAAGTTGATACTTAAAAACTGAAAATGTGGTCAGTGACATAAATTTCAAGAGTTCTTATTCCAGGCCCACTTTTATTTATATACTGAGCCTGCTGTCAACCCTCTCAGTTTCTTAGAGCAGAGCTCCAAATAATGATTATATTTGTATTCACTGTAACATTGTCAGAGGGAATTATAAATACAAACTTCATGAATCTAGTTTAGATATTTTAAATATATAATCATTCTTCAGCTTATGTCCTTATTCTTAATTTTGAATTATAAACCAAATCACAAGTTTATGAATATAATCATCAAATGTTTTTACAATGCTCATGGCAACATTTAAATTAGACAATAAAGATAATAATAGCCCAAATCAGCCAGAAGTTAATTTTTCTGCTAAGGGGTCTAATGCTATCTGGATAATGTATTGTCTTCCAGCAGAGACCTTGGATCCTTCCACCTGTGGCTCAGTCATTTTCAATGGTTAAAATAAAAATATTCCTTATATTCAAATGGCTGGACTAGCAACTCCTGTTACTTCCAAACGTCTATCACATCCCCGGAGGCTGGAGGGTTAAAAGTGTAAGACATCAAGTACATTCTTCTTAAGGACACACCTTAGAGATCCCATATAGCACCCCTCATAATCCTTTTGTCAGAACTTAGTCACAAATGATCACACACATTGATGACCATGAAAACTGTTTTTCTTATTCCAAAGGTATGATTTTTTTCAATAGCTAATATATAGAGTTAAATCAATAAGAGGAGAGAATGGAGGACAAAGCAGTTTCTGACACATGTGACAACTAATATTAAGCTTGCACCATCACACAGACACACCATCACCTACCCCTCCACTTCCACAGGAGATGGTTAGCCTAAAGTCTCAACTGGTTATTACATTAGCAGAGGTTACTACATTAGAAGATGTGGATGACATAGCTACCTCTGTCAGATTTGGGAAAGGCATCCTGTGCCCAGTATAACCATTGACTTTCATCTTACACAAGGATGGTGTTAGGATTAGAAACCAGGTGACTATGATACACAGTCTCATTCACAAACAACAAAATGGAGACACTGACACCACAACAAGATCAACTTGGAAGCTGTTTTGAAGCTTACCTGCCCCAGCGGTGGACTCAGTTTGTTGGTGAGCTCCATCTGATAGCCTGGACCTTCTGATGGAAAAAATCCTTATCATGCACCCTCCATGGCCTTTGGCTTTGTTCTGTGGGAATCCTCTTTGGCGCTGTATTGTCCACAACTCTACATGAACACACAGGTAATAAGAAACCATTGTATACAGGGAGGTCAGATTTCCCTTCTTAGAAATGCCATCAAATGGAACAGCACTGGAGAATGGTAGTATTAGAAATGGGGGAAGAAAAGGCAAATGTATAGCAAATGTATGCCAAGGTCTAAAGGTGTTCTTTCTAAAAGTCAGGTGACATTGAAGCATCACTAGTGTGATGGTATTAACCGGAAAGTACTTTAAAGATGATGAAGGCATGAAGGTTCCTCCCTATAAAAGGGATTAGGTCCTTTGTAGCAAAGGCTTCTTCCAGCTTCTGGCTGAGTACTGACTTGTCTTCCTGTCTGTCATCATGTGAGGACATAGTCCTCTTCTCTTCTGGAGGACATAGTTTGAAGGCACTACCTTGCAAGTAGAGAGCAGCCATTATTATTATTTTTTTCAAAAAGTTTCTCTGTATAACAGTTCTGGCTGTCCTAGAACTCGGTCTGTAGACCAGGCTGGCCTTGAACTCACAGAGATCTGCCTGCCTCTGCCTCCCACGTGCTGGATTAAAGGTATGTGTCACCATCTGGCCAGAGCAGCCTTTACTAGAAAGCTGAATCTGCTAGGTTCTCAACCTCCAGATCTATGACAAGATAAGTCCCTGTTCTTTACACATTAACCAGTCATGGCTGAGAATGTAGCTCAGTTGGTAGATTGCTTCCTCAGTACTCATGAAACCTAGGCTTGATCCCCAATACCACATAAACATAAATGAGGCATGATGATTCATGCCTGCATTCCAGCACAATAAGATGGAGGTAAGAGGATCATATGTGCAAGAGAATTTTTTAAGGCCAGTCTGGGCTACATGAGAACCTGTCTCAAGATAAAACCAACCAACCAACCAACCAACCAACCAACCAACCAACCAACCTATATTATTCTGTTATAGTAGTGCAAAGGGAATAAGACAGTGTGAGACACATTTAAAATATTATGAGCAGACTAGAGGTCAGGGTAGATGCAACTGATAATGGAGAGAGTAGAGTCAATGATGCTGAGACTTAGCCCTTAGTGTCAAAGCAAATAGACATGATTCTGAGAGTGGACGCTAAATGGAAAATGGGAGATCTGAAAAGATTACCTGTTGCTGGAGTTTCTTTCAGTCTTGTCTCACAGCCGATTAGCCCCAAATAAACACAGGGATGCTATATTAATTATAAAACTGTTGGCCGATGGCTAGGGTTTCTTACTGGCTAGCTCTCTTAATTATTAACCCATAACTATTAATCGATGTATTTCTACATGGCCTTATCTTACCAGAGAATGCCTGGTACACCCTATTTTCCTGGTCTCTACATGGCCTCTCCTAGCCGTTTCTCTCTGCCTCCTCTCCCCAGAATTCTCCTCGTCTCCTAACCTGGCCTATCTTCCTATCTCTACTGCCCAATCGGTGTTTTATTCATCAACCAATAATAGAAACATACATACAAAAGGTCATCACCCATCAATGACCAGAAACATTCAACTTTCCAGAGATAATTTTGATGGCCTCTGAAGAATCCCAAATGAAAATATCAAATTGAAAAATTAAAATTATCCATAGCAAATGAAATTGCTACTGTCTTTTGTATACTTTTAAAATGGAAGTAAAATTAGATTTCATGTAATCGGAACATCAAGTGGAAGGGGGAATATAATGCCACATTTTCCTTAAAAAGAGATACAAGCATTTTCTCACTCTCTCCCAGGTAAGATCTAAAGATTCTGTAACAGGGAAATTACTTCATCTCAGCAGACAAAGTGACAGAGGTGTCTCACAAAAGTCTATTCACAGTAGTGTGTTTCCATCACCATAAAGGAGCAACACACCTCCGCTGAGATTTTGCACATTAGCAATTCATCATGTCGTGAATTCCTGTTGGTGTAAAGTTCCTCTGATTAAGATGAGCTGTCAGTGGCAGGCATATGAAGTAATTCTCTTCCTTGCCCCTCTAAACAAGTCCCACTTAGTATTTCTTCAAGGTCAAGTTCAATTGGAAACAGGACAGGGCTATGGCTCCTTAGATTTGTACTAATGACTGGGCATTCTCAGCAGAGGCCTTCTGGCAGAACAGCAAAGCTAACTTATCAAAATGCTTAAGAAAGCAAAATTGCTTTCCTGACAGGAGCTCCAGAAGATTCATGGCCCATCATAACTACATTTTTCTTTTAGACTACAATAATAAGCCTAATGCAGGAACAGCAATTGCAGTGAAGGCATGCTTTCAGAACTGGAACAGACACATCCCCTTCTCTTTGTAATTTTTCCTGTTTCTTTCCAATTGGCTTCAGTGTGTGCTAGAACATGTATGAGAGAAGCCAGACAGTCCTTTCTATCTTGGTCGAAGCAGTTTGAGTGATGCTGGGCAAGCTGTATTCAAAAGACCATGTGACTTCCTCAACTAAACCTTCAATCATTCCAGTCACAGCTGGTGTGAAAAAGTAACTTTTGAGTCAGGGGAGTGTAGACAGATTGGATTTACCTGGTAGGTATTGTAGAGGGGCTCACATTTCCAGAACAAGTCTTGTTTTGAGAGTGTGGTGTGAGTGCAGGCTCTATACTGTCCTAGGTTTGAAAAACTCTCTAAGCTTCAGATTTTAAACCAGGAAAAGAGGAATGGAGAGAAATTTTTACTTCACCATATATTCAGGATGGGTAAGTGAGTTGAACCATTAAAATATTGAAAGCATTTACGATAGTAGCTAGTGTATATTCATTGCCGATGGGAGTGTGAACCTGTACAGCCACTATGGAAATCAGTGTGGCAGCTCTTCCAGAAGCTGGGAATAGATCTACCTCAAGATCTAGCTATAACTGCCCTGGGCATATACCCAAAGGATTCTACATCTTACTTCAGAGACATTTGCTCAACCATATTTACGGCTGCTCTACTAATAGTATCCCAAGTTGGAAACAGCCTAGATGTCCTTTGGTGAATGAATGGTTAAAGAAAATGTGGTACATTTACACAATGCAGTATCATTCAGTTGTTAAAAAAATGAAATCATGAAATTCATAGGTAAATGAATGGAGCTACGGAAAAATATCATCCTGAGTGAGGTAACTCACACCCAAAAAGACAAAAACGGTATGTATTTGCTTATATGTGGATATTAGCTGTTAATTTTCCAAGTAAGATGGCTACGATCCAAATAATCACAGAGGCTAGTTATAGAGTAGGGACTAGAGTGGGGAGGATCTTCCTAGGAAGTAGAAATAGCATAGAGAGTAATAAATAGATGAGGGCAGGAGGAGGATAAAATAGGGAGGGAGAGGGAAATGAGAAGTACGGGAGGAAATATGGGTAAGGACAGCTAAAACTAAGTTTCATTTGAGAGGTCATGTGTAGGGGACACCATAACCACACCTGCTAGGTGCTGGCTACAGGTATGCCTGACCATGCCTGCGAGGGTGTGGTCAGGGTGAGGTGGGGAAGGTTTAAGAGTGAGGGGTGCCCACGTGGAGGCCCCTTCTTCCTTTTCATCATTGGCTTGCTATACTTACTCCGTGCCCTGCCAGCTGGCTAGGTTGCTCTGTAAGTAAGGCACCTCCCTAATAAATACCCTTATATTTTTACCTGACTCTGTATTGGTAATTCACCCATTAATTATATGAAAACGTAATACTGTAGAAGCTTCTTAAAATATATGCATATATGAAAGGAAATTAAATGGAATCACCAAATAACCAGGGAGACAAAGCCTCAACTAGCCGTCTTTCACCACCAAATGAAACCTCCATGCCCAGGATGGGTTACATCGACTTGAGCTTTTGGCCAAAGGGGCCTCATGGAAACCTCTATATAACTCAGGCTACTGCCAAGTCTATTGATTGCTCCCTATAAACTTATGGTAAGGCCCTAGTGCTGAAGACAACACATACAAAACTCACTGAACATGGAAAAGTCAAACTGGCACCTACCTAGAACCTTCACTTCCACTGACTAAGTGTTTATGGTACTAGAAGGTACTCCATACACTACTGGAGGAGAAAGGTAAACACCATGCGGACTGCAAACCCTATGATCTATAATTGTGACCTTCCTGCAAGATACATGGGTGCAAAAGTGGCCCAAAAGTTGTGGGAGTAACCAAACACTATCTGACTGTGATGAGATGAAACCCATCCCAGACACTGCTAGAGTAGACAAGAGCATGGGACTAGATAGGCCATGGGCTTAGGGGAAACACTATTGTTCTGTTAAAATAACAGAAATAAAATGACTCCTAATGACATTCTGCTACATTCACAGATCAGTGTCTTAATCAGCCATTATCAGAAACCTACTTCTGTAGGAGATGGGAACAAATACAGAAACACACATGCAGAAAGTGAGAGACCTTGGAACACTTAGTCCTAAATGGCATGTGTGGTGGCTTGGATAGGAGTGGCTCCCAAAGGCTCATAAGTGTGAATACTTGGTCTCTGGGGAGTGGCACTATTAGGAGGTGTGTTCTTGGAGGAAGTGTATCACTGTGGGGTGGGCTTTGGTGTAGGGAGACACCCTAGCCCTGCCCCAGGCAACCCGGACAGGTGTGTCAGGTGTGCCGGGACACGCCCATGAGGGCGGGGTGAAGGGAAGTCGGGGGGGGGGGGTGAGGGGTGACGTAAAAGGAGGTTCTTAAGGGCTGCAGGGAGACCCCGGCCCTTCAGCTCCCCCAGCTACTGGCGCTGGTTCCAGCTCCCTCCCTTTCGCTTGACTGGTGTATCTAACTAAAGAAAACCTTAGCACTATTGGCTGCGGGCTGGTCACTCTTCACTTTGGGCTTTCAAATGCTCAAGCCAGGCCTGCTGTCTTTCTCTTCGTGCTGCTTGCCCAACCAGATGTAGAACTCAAGCACCTTGTCTGCCTGTGCACTGCCCTGCTTCCCATCATGAAAATAATGGACTAAACCTGAGTACCTGTAAGCCAGTCCCAACTAGATGCTTTCCTTTACGGAGTTGCTGTGGTCATTTCTGTCCCTTCACAACAGAAACTCTAAGACAGGATGACTCCATCAAATCCCTTCCCTCAGGGCTCAGAGAGCTCAGGAGGCTTACAATCTTTCTAGATTGTAAGAGCCAGCAGGGATGGAGGATGGTAAGGAAACAAGGACTTCTAGACAAAAATAGGACTGATGCACATACGAACTCACAGAGACAGTGGCAGCATGCAGAGGGTCTGCACAGGTCTAATCCATTTGGTGTCCCAGTGCTAGGGAGGAAGTAAACACAGCCCCCATCCCTCACCCCAAAGCTAGTTCCAACTGATAACCACTCAGAAAGGAAAAATTTGTTTTCTCTGATGGAAACTTACTGAGTACATGAACCACACTTCAGGGCAGACCCTATGGCCAGCAGTAGATGGCCAACACAAAATTAATTTAACTGTGTTTTGGGGGCTTTTTGTTTCACAATGCTTTGTTTGGACATGCTAAAAGAATCTTATAGGTCAAAGGCTTGTATTTTATGGCTTCTGGTTTTGATTTTCTGTGTTGTCTGCATGTGCGAATGTGTGTGTCTCTGTCTCTTGTTCTTTGTTTTTTTTTTTCTGTTTGTTTTGTCCTATTCTAGTGTGCTTGCTTTTATTTTATTTTATTATTATTAGATTCCTATTTGTTTTTAAGGAGAGGAAGAAAGATTATGGATTGGGTGGATGGGGAAGTGGGAAAGATCTGAAAAGATCTGGCTGAGGGGTTAACATAATCGAATATATTTATGAAGAAAATCCATTTTCCATAAGGAAAGGAAAAAGAGACAATGCTTTAAAAATTAATTATGGTATAAAGAGAAAAAAATTCAGGATTTTTTAACTTTGAAACTTTATATTTTAAAGGGAATTAATTGGCATTTATTACAAATACAGCAACAAACTATGCCAATATGTTAATTAAACACACACACACACACACACACACACACACACACACACACACACACACACTTTGGTTTTTCGAGACAGGGTTTCTCTGTGTAGCTTTGGAGCCTATCCTGGCACTCGCTCTGGAGACCAGGCTGGCCTCGAACTCACAGAGATCTGCCTGCCTCCCCCTCCCGAGTGCTGGGATTAAAGGCGTGTGCCACCAACACCTGACTGACTTTCATCTTCAAGGGCTGAATTAATTGGATCCGGGAAGTGGAACTGAGACAATGTGGGGATGATATAATTTCCAGACACTCAGGAAGGAGCCACTTACACAGAGCCTGAGAGGCTCAGCATTTTCCCTCGAAATAGCGTGCACACACTGGAGTAAAGAGGATTTGACAGTAAGTATAGCTGGAACACCGTCTGTTCTTTGTTCTCTCTCTACTCTCTAATGAGCTGTCCAGATGCAGGTCAATTTCACTTCACTCCCCTCCCCAAAAAGCATTTCAGAGTCCTTCTGGCCCTCCTTCTCTGTGAAGGGTAGGACTGCTAGGCATTTGAGATTGGATTTGTTTTATTCTCCTTCCACATTTTTCTCTGGTTGCTTTGATTTTGATGATTGGGATGCTCATATGTCATCATTCACGGGCTTGAACATGTAAAATTTCCCTATACTTCCATTTAGCTTTCTACCTGGGCTGGAAAAACAGCCCAGCAGTTAGGAGCACGTACTACTTTTGCAGAGGACCTGAGTTTCCTTCCCAGCACCAACAATGAGCAGCTCACAACTGCTTGGAAGTGCACTTCCAGGAGAAGCTGACACTTACGGCCTCTGTGGCTGCAAACATGCATGTACATATAGTGACACAAAGATGCTCACATAAACACATAAATAAAAATAAAATAAAGTTTTAGAAGTACATTATATATTTCATGTATAGTGGACTGTCTCTATCAGTGTATATATATATACATATATATTATATATACTATATAACTACATACACACATATATAATATGTGGCAAAAGGAGTTCTTAATTGGTCTAGATAATAAAAAGTCTGAATCAGATATAGAGGGAAATGCTGAGAGATCAGCGAGAAGGAGCAAGCCACAGCACACCCTACCTCCTTAACGTATCAGCAGAGCAGAGAGCCATTTCCTGTTTCTCCCTGCTTATATCCTCTTTTTGCCTAGCTATGTCACTTCCTGTTTGTCTGTATAAACCTCCAGACCACTATGGTTAGTTAGTGTCAAGCTCCATTCTCTGACCCCCAGACAGGTTTTATTTGTGCAAGAAAGACATCACCACAATATGTGTATACATAATATATAACATACATACATAATACATAACACACATACATAACTCTATATAAATACATATATACAATTCATATAGACATACTGTTCATGAAGATGAAATGAGATGATTTGGGAAGGGGGAAGAGAAAGAAGGAAAGAGAGGGAGAGGGAGGGAGAGAAAATGTAGGGAGGGGGAGGGAGGGAGGGTGTAGGGAGACACTGTAACCATGCCTCCTAAGGGCTGTCTACAGGTATGCCCTACCATACCTGCCAGGGTGTGGTCAAGGTGATGTCAGGGTGACTTTTGAGAGATTTTAAAGGGATAGACAAGGCACATGGTCGCTCTCTTTCTTTGCTACTTTGGCACGCTCTGTCTTCCAGTTGGTTGGCATTTACCTATTAAAAGATATCCTGACCGTACGGGTTACTATAGGGGAACCTGTAGCCACGCCTGCTTAGGGGCTGGCTACAGGTCTGCCTGACCAGGCGAGGGCATGGTCATGGTGAAGTAGAGTTTCAGTTGTCTGGGTTTCGCTTTCAGTTTTCACCCCTTTTGGCTTGCGTACAGACTGCTGCCATGCCGGCTGGCTAGGTCGCTCTGTAAATAAGGCTTTTCCCTATTAAATACCCTTATATTTCTACTTGGCTCCGTATTGGTAATTTCCCACTATAGGTTACACATTAGTTATTTACTGTATTAGAAGAGAGTTTCTTTTCTTCTTTTTTTCCTAGACAGGGTCTCACTATATAGCTCTGGCTGTACTGGAACTCGCTATGTAGACCAGGCTGGCCTTGAACTCACAGAGATATGCTTGCTTTTGCTTTTCTAGTGCTGGGATTAAAAGTGTGCACCACTATGCCCTGCTGGTAATTCTATACATAAGATTATTTACAAAGAAATAACCAAGGGGAATCACAATGGTCTGAGAAGGTCACATGTCTATGCCTTTCTGTCATAGTCACTGATAGCACAATGAGATTGTAACAACAAAGGACCCTGGATTAAGTAGGTTACAAATGACAAATACTTACAAGGAATCTTATTGCTAACTAGTCTCTCCTCTCTGGTAAGAAGACATGGAAAGTACGTACAGGAAAAAGTGCATCAGACTCCTGCAGTGTCTTCTTGAATTTTGCCAATAGATGGCCTGGTTTGGTCCCTGGATTCATAAACATTTAGTTACAAATTGTCACATATGGCATGGACTGCTGGAGGTTGTGGCCTTGGCTATTTGCTGACAATAGTTAATTCTCTGTGTCCCTTGGGCCTGATATCCAGATCTCATTAAGCCATGACTCTATGCTTGTTCAATGTCAATTTTTCACATTCTCAAGGCTAGGAGTGTCTGACTTCAGGAATATGTGAGAGCTGAGAGGAGAAATGAATGAATGAATGAATGAATGAATGAATGCTGAGATGAATTAGAAATGAGCTTTGTCTGTGGTGCTAAGTGGCCCACAGGGAGTCTTCTTCCCAGGGAGTCTTTTGTTTAAGGTAGAACACAGGAAAAATCCTTGGTGTTTAGTTCCTTCCCACATCCCCAGCCATAGCAAGTACTTTCCTAACTAGGAGAAACTGGAAACATTCATGTCTATGACTCTACCTTAAGGGTGAAAAATAACTCACTGGAAACTGTGTGAATAAAAAGCTCTCCATTCTTTTAATTTTACCTTGATATGTGTGATTATGGCTTAATAAATTATAATGTTGGTTGACCAAGTTGAAAATAGTTAAAATTAATATTCCAAGAATATTCCATTTGGTAGCTATTTACCTAGAATCAAAAATAATTTTGAATTATTTAAAATTGTGTTTATTTATTTGTCCGTAATTTTGTGTGTGCATGCATGCACATGTTGCACATGCTGTGTGTTTGTGTGGCCAAAAGACAATTTGGAGGAATTGTTCCTGCCTTCACATATGAGAGTTCTGGGGATCAAATTGAAGTCTTCAGGCTAAATGCTAAGCCATCTCGATAACTTCTTGATTCTTTTGGCAGGCAAAATATTTCAAATGGGTGAAAATTATTCTAGAAAAAAAAGGAATTACAAAAATAGAGACAGCCCAATACAAGTTCATGTATACTGGAGCAAACAGTTCTATGCCTACCTGTTTGGTTAAAAGCAATTTATTTTTTGAGTCTCATAAGAAAATTTGAGAAAAGCAAAAGATTTCTCTTGCTAGACTTCTATGCTGGGCTCTACTTTTTATGATGTTGGATTCTATGGTGCCATGGAATACTACTGTTGTCTAACAACCACCCAGAGACTTAGTGGTATCAAACAATGTTTGTCTCATGAGTCTCCTGTCTGGGCTTAGGTCCTCAACAAAAGATGTTTTTGCCAACACCATTTGGATTTGTATGTGCCCATGGAAGCATGAAGTTGGAGGAAAAGGAAGTGAAAACAAAAATTTTAGAGTTGTTTCATTAATTATTCAATTTATAAGAACTGATAAAATATATTTCATCTTTGGTGATATATAATAACTTAATTTGTAACTTGATCAATACCAAAAATTCCACAAAGAAAGTCTGTTCCATGTAGTTAATGGAGTGCTGATACTAAGTTTAGGTCTTTTCCCCTAACTGTAAAAATATGAGACAGGACAACAGGTTCAGTAGTTAGAGTGTAAAGTATTTCTGATTTCCCCAGTAACAAAGCTGAGGTATACAGAAGGGGGAAATCAGCAGGCAAATTGATAGGCTAATATGAATTTAGAAATCAGCATGAATATTTATAGTCTTTGTAGTGAAAATTTCCTTTCTTAAGAATGGAAGACATAATAGTACTTACTACATAAGTGTGTGGCGAATCTCAAAGAACTTTGCATTAATTATTTTGTGCAAACATCTGAGTACAGTATGAGAACATGGACTAAGTATTTGATGGGTGAATCCATGATGAAGCACAAAGATAATTGTCTCTCAATGCATATCTGCTGCCTCTAAGTCTTGACACTTTTTAGGGATAAGACAGCCTAAACATTGAAGAGAAGTATCTCTCTGAGCCTAGACTCAAGTGAATGGTAGATTGGAGATTTCAAAGAAAATCTAAATGTTTCAAATCTCAAGCACCACATGGTTAATTCCTAAGGTTACATGAAAGCATCAGTAGAGATATGCAAAATTTGAAATATAGCAGTGAGAAATGAGAAAAAAGTTTTTTTTTTTAAATGTGAAGTTTCATTGTAACTCGGTACAAAATAAGAAAGTAAATGGGTATTTCACATTAATATTAGTTATCACCTCTGATTCCCTTCTAAGGCAGTTGAAATCTTAGAAAAAGGAGTTAGAATGTTCTTTTTCAGGTCTGTGCTTGAGAGAGAACAGATGGATTTGGCAGGGGCAGGGGGAGGGGTGGTCATGGCATGGGGATACCCTGATATTCACTGCTATTCTCGGTGAAAAAGCTCTGAAGGAGACCAGAATTGACATGGGGCCCCACTGGGTAATGGCCTGGAAGGAAGCTTAAGGCATAACAAGGATGTGTCTTTGTTACAGGGAGGTCTCCTGTTTCCTTCAGAAGAAAACCCCAGCAGCCATCTCCGTCCTTGTGTTCTTAAACAGAAGTCAGGTGGGTGAGAAGCAAGCAGTTGAGGGTTTGTTTAATTAGGGCAAGCAAGGAACCAAAAAACTCACTTCCTGAAAAAGAGAAAGAGTGGGCTGAACAGAGTCCAAGCAGCCCTAGAGCTACCAGACACAGGCATCTAATATCTCTTCTCCCTGTTATTGAGCCCTTATGGCTCCCCAGGGTGGCACTTCCAGGTGAGAAATGTGTTTTTTCAGAACTCTGTTTTACCCAGAAGCTGCACTGCTGTAATGAGATGGATTGGGTACAAGAATATGTGTAGAGGGTTAAGCTCTCTGAACATGCTCCCCTGGTAAGGAAGTCCCTGAAGTTGGTTTGATCATACTTAGCTAGAGTTGACCTTCACTTCTTCCTCCACCACCACCACCACCACCACCACCACCACCACCACCACCACCTGTGATGCTCAGTATTGGGCGAAAGTCTGGAGATTTAGTTAAAAGCAGAGAAGTCTGGCTGATTGTGCTACGTGTGTCTGTCCAACTTTATTCCAGGGGGAGAACAGCCTTATATACAGACTTACAAAAACCCCAGGTGTAAGGGTTCACAACAGGATGTTGATGCCAGTGACACAGAGGCAGGGAAAGCAGGATGTACCTGTGGTTCTACTCACAGAGACCCCGGGGGGCTGGGTCCCAACAACCACCACCACCATCTCCTCCTCCTCCTCCTCCTCCTCCTCCTCCACCACCACCACATATGACCACCACCTATTGTCCTTTACATTCTGCTTTCTGGTCTGTAAGATGACTCACCTAGACAAGTCATCATCTGCTATATCTCTGTCCTCTCTATTCTCAATCCCAGGGCCTGAGCTGACTAACCCAGCTGGAGAAGCTGCCATCACTTACTGTTCTTTATGTCCTGTTCATGGTGCTGCCTCTCTGAGAGCTAGATTCCTTCTTAACATTCTCATTTCCCTTTTTAAACATAACCCAGTCCTATCCTCACTAACTTTTAAATGTAAACAATTTAAAATATTCTCTGAAGACTATAAATATGTGCTTAGTTTTACCTCAAAGTCAGCATGGGTGAGAACAAGGCGTGCCGATATGCAGAAAATGATTTCCTGTCTTTTGAGCGACAGATGATGGCCTACTAGACTCTCTTATAGCTGGAGGAAATTATCCTTACGACCACATAATATTGTCCCATTTGAATCAGTACTCATTATGAAAGAGGCTGCTTCTGAGATTACTAGGGTAAGGAGGCAGGCAGTGCACAGTGCATAGCAACAGTTGGGCTGGAATCAATGTCAGGGATGGTAGAGTTCTGTCCTGACCAACCATGACTGGAGTGTATTTCCCAGACCTTCCCTGTAGAAAGAGTCACAGCTTTTGGCCTCTGGGTAAAGAGAACTTCTCCTTTGAACTCTGGAACTGTAGAAAAACAGTCTCAATGTCTCAGTCTCCCCCAGGAACTGAATATTTGACTGACCCTCTGTCAGGCTTCATGAAGGACAATAGCAAACAAGGCAGACAGGTCTCTCTCCTCACATGCCTATGAACCCTTTGTATGGGATTTTTCATATACCTATATTGCTTCTCCACTCAGAAGTGTGAATTTTTCTTTCCTTTGTGCTCTTTCGACTTTGTATGGACTTCAAATAAATAACCTACTATTTTATTTATCACCTTTAAAATTATGTCAGTCTCTCTTACCAAAATGAACAGGACTTTCTACAGAAAATTCATACCTTCCTCCTTATCACAAAGTCTACTATAGACTAGTTGTTACACTAAAGACTGTTGAGCATGGGCAACTGAATGAAAAGACAAGAATATTTTGGTGTGGTGGTACCATGAATGGACTTGGAAAAGAATGAAGAGTCCTATAAATGGGTACAGCGTTTCTCAATATCTCATAGCCACCTGAAGCCTGGAGAGATTGTAGATGAGCCTCAAGGGAGTTGAAGGACCCTGAGGCCATGTGGAATGTAATGATGACATCTTCACGTCACCAGGCTAATTGCCATTTGGGAAAAAATTTCATGTGACACCTTGAAAAGATAAACTTGCATTGAGCTCTAGCTTCATAATTTATAATAGTTATTTAATATGCTTTTACTCATGAGGACAAGAAGCATCTATCTGATATTAGGCAACTTGCCAAATATCCACAGCCTGCAAATTATAGAGTCAGGGTGTGTACAGAGGTCTGAGAGTCTCAGAACAACCAACTTAACTCCCAGAAAACCAATGCTATCCCAGGAAAAACCTTCTAAAGAATTTTTCAAATGCAAGATAGCACATGATTACTGGTGTCAAGCAATAAGCACTTTAGAACATATATTTTTATGTTTGAGATATGGTAGGCATGATAGACAACTGTGCGCCTACTGAGAGTAGAAAGGGCAGGACACACTACTGCTATAAAAATAACTGGTTGAAAGTGCAGTACCTTTGTAAACACACAGTGACAATCGAAGTTGGGATCAGTCTAGTGATCCTCTTTAATAGCTTAGAAATGAAGTATTTGTTCACATCATGAATTGATTCTTCAAGAGTGAGAGATACGATGGAGCTACACCATAAACATAGGCTGCCTCAATAAAAAAAGAGTCACATCTGATACAGCAGTAGAAACAGAAAGTACTTGTGGTTCAGCTGTTTGGAGGACATTACAGAAGGCCGGAGTCAGGGAACTTGCCAGAGGAACTTCTGGGTTTCCTCAAGAAGCCAGGCATGATGTAGCATGGTCACCCAGGCCTTTTCCTTTAGTGAATCCTGTCAGTAAACCACCAAAGAGTCAATTCTCCAAGTCTTAACCACCAAGAAGGTCATCAAAGAGGCACTGAAAATTAACGCTCTTGTGAGATCATGGTCCTTACCGGCCTCAACAGTATGACATGGCTGCTGAGACGGCTGGTGTAGGTTTCATGGGGGAGGCCATACGTGTGCTCCCTGAATAAGACAATATTGACGTGCTAGAATTTGGGTGTCCGGTTCTGGACAGGGTGCTCCCAGAGCTCCGCTGAAAAGACTGGCCAGTGTGATGGGGTGTCTGCAGTCATGTATTCTGAGCAATAAGGTTGGAAGGACTGGACATTTCATCTTCTTGAGAGAAATCTTTAAGGGAGAACAAGAGGACTCTTCCAATAGTTGGGGATCTTTCATGTTGAACCACAGGTAGATTTATTCTGATTGGACTGGGTGAGCTTAGACATCAGATCACCTTAAAGCAGGCATTTCTAACAATTGCTTGAGAGAAACTGTTGCTTTTTGAGGAAGTCTGGTTTGCACTAAATGTTATATGTGTTGGGCAGTGGTGGTTCACACCTTTAATCCCAGCACTCAGGAGGCAGAGGTAGGCAGAGTTTGAGGACAGCCTGGTTTATAGAGTGAGTTCCAGGACAACCAGGGATATACAGAGAAATCCTGTCTTGAAAAAAAGTTATATGCAAGCAAAGCCTGGATATTTGGGCATAAGGACTGGAGTTCAGATCCCCAGAACCCACGTAAAGGCTGGATAGGCATTGTTAAAGGAGCCTGTCTGCCCTTGCATTCGCCAATGACTTTCCAAACTTCCCAGAGAGTGTGGGGCTTTGGAAACAAAGGCAGAGGAATGGCAGGCTCCTGTGTTCAGAGGTGTGGTTCTCATGTGCTCTAGGCATTCATTTTCTGCCTTTGAAGAAAGGGTTCTACAGTGACAAAGTCAGAATCCCTGCTTAGTATGCTTCTGCCTGCTGCAGGCTTCATGTTAGTGGGATAACGGCACAGACTCTCTGGCCGCAGAAATGCCATCAGCTGCCTCTTCAGTCACCCCTCGGCATGAGAACCCGACAGAGAATGAACGAGTGGTGGATATTTTGTTTTCACTGGCTCAGATCTATTATGTTCCTCCCAACTTGCACTGCTACTGCATCTCTGTTTCAGTTTCCCCAGCTATGTCTATTTCTCTGTGTGTATTAATCTAACCACGTCCAATCTTTTCTCATACTGTGGAGTCTTACAGTTGGTCCCAAAGTCTTTTGGCATCAGAATTAGCCGATCTCCTTCATTTCGGTGGTATATAAAAACTATTTTCATCTCTCAATCTGATACTGCAAGTCACCCCAAACAGCACTGACCTATTTATTTCTCATTAATGTTACAAATACACTCTCAGCTTGCTCTCTCCTATCTTTGTCTAGCTTTGCTAGTCAATGTCTTCACTGTAGTGCTTCCCCTAACTGCACCTCTACACCAAGGTTTCTGGTCAAATCCCCTGTGTAATTTCTTAGCCCAATTTATTTGAGTTCTTCCCTGCTTGCCTCTTTATGCCCGTTCTTTACATTTTTTCTCTTTGAGGCTTAGGAGGCATTGCCTGCTTTAGGATAAGCTGTAGTTTTCATTTTCCAGTGGTTCAGAATTGACAATGAAGCTGTAAAACAATATTTGACTCTAGGGGTATGGGTGACACCTCTCTGTAGCAAGATTCATTTCTGCTCATTTACTGATGTTGTCAGCATTCCAGTTGTCGGAATATGCAGAACCTGAGGACTTTGCAAGCAAGGTTTCAGGAACATTATCTAAAATGCGTTTTGAAATCTGACTGTATGAACACATTCTTTATATATTCATTTCCTGTTCCATACTGGATGATTTTTTTTTATTAAAGTGTGATCCTCACAGTTCCTTCTGCGATGAATTAGATACCCACTGATTTTTCCCCTTTACTATTTTTCTATTAGTGTGTGTGTGTGTGTGTGTGTGTGTGTGTGTTTGTGTGTGTGTGTGTGTGTGTGTGTGTGTGTGTGTGTGTGTGTGTGTGCAGGCCAGAAGTCAGTATTAGATGCCCTTCTTAATCATGCTTAATCTTAACTTTTGAGACAGAGCTTCTCATCATCTATTTAGCCAGGCTGATTTGTCAATTAGATCTCAGAATCTCCCTGTCTCATTCTACCTGTAGCAGTGGGGTTTCAGAAGTGAGACACCATGTCCAGCTTTTGCTTGCACAATAGGGTCTTTAGCGATTAAGCCATCTCTCTAGCCCTTCTTCATGATTGCATTCATTTTCCCCATATTGAAGGTAACTGTAACAAATAGTAGCTATTGCTCAATGTGCCATCTTTATTCCCCCCTTTTGCCCTGTCTCCCAAGAAGAACATTATAGTCAGGCTGAAGTATTGTTAGGATGCAACATCCCCAGTGTAGTCTTCACAGCACTCACATCTGGACTGCCGGTGTTGGGAAGTGTGAACTAGGTAGTGTGAACTAGGTAGTGTGAACTAGGTAGTGTGAACTAGGGAGTCTCCACATGTCCAGATGTTATAATGCCAATGTTAAAAGCAAAGATAGACAGCTTAGTTTTTCGTCATCACTGGTCACAGCACATATTAACTTGTCCAGTTTTCTTTTAATGTTAAAATGTCCACCCAGCTTGACATGAGGGTGCACACCTGTAATACCTGCAGAAGAATGATGCGTTTGAGCTTGCTTGTGTTATATAGTGATACTACTGACAAACCACCAACCCACCCTCCCAATGACTGTAATACTTCTTTGAAGCCTGTTGTGATATCTTACCTTTTAGCTATGTATGTTTTGGGACATGTGGATTTTCTAATGCAAATACTTACAACTGACTGACTTTAAAAGTGGATTTTGGACTTCAGCAGATTCCGGAGGAGGTAAAACTTATTTCAAGCTACACTTTATTCTAGTTAGAGCAATAATGTCTTGCTCCTCAGGGTGGGGGACAAATCCATATTTTTTGCTGAGTCCTACTAAAGTGGTAATAAATAAGTGGACTCTCATCACTATCAATTTAGAGTATCTCATTTTCCAGAGGCCTGGTGAGTGGGTTATGTTTGTCAACTTGATAAAAACTAGAGTCACATAGGAAGAGGGAGCCTCAGTTGAGGAAATGCCTCTATCACACTGAACTGTAGGCAAGTTTGTGGGGCATTTTCTTGATTGATGGTTGATGTGGAAGGGCCTAGCCCACTGTGGGTGGTGCCAGCCCTGGTCAGTCTGTATAAGAAAGCAGGCTGAGTGACCCTTGGGGAGCAAGCCAGTAAGCAGTATTCTTCCATGGTCTCTGCTTTAGTCCCAATGTCCAGGTTTCTTTCTTTCTTTTTTTTTTTCTTTGTAAGTTTTTTTTTTTTTGTTTTTTGTTTTTTGTTTTTACCCAGTGGAATGCAACAGCAATCCTGGTACAGGGTGGTGTAACAAAACAGCCATGTTTACATTTTAAATATCATCATAACTTAAACACACAAACACATGTCATGGTCTTTGGCAGAAAATGTTCACAGCAACAAAAAATACTTTAAAAGAAATACCAAATATTAATCCAAAATATATTAAGTTTTTTATCTTTCACAATTTTTTGCCTTTTATCCCTCCCCCTTTTTTTTGCTAAAAAAACCCTTTTTGTCTTTATAAACAATGCACATGAACCAGATGTATTTTTAAGCTTTACACTGGGGTAGGGGGTTCTTCCTTGAACTTCTGCCGGTCTAGATAAAGGACTGTTCTTCCCCAAGTGGCTTTGAGTCTTCCTGTTTATAACAGGGTAACAAATGTGTAACTAAACACTTGGGATGGGGAGCTCGTAGGGATTAGGTAAGCCTTCAAGATCAAGGGAGTGAAACTACAATGATGCATGACCTTAAACTTCATGTTTTGGAGGAATTTTTTTGTGTTTTTCTTGACAGTCTTCTCATTTTTCTCAAACAACTTGTTCCTAGCACACAGGCAAGGCAGACTCCTTGGAGAAGTAAACTCTGGTAATATTTTCCTTACTAATTAATGATTTCATAAGGGATTGATTTAGCAGTGGCCGTGCTAACGCACATTATCCAGTTCATGTCTTTTTTTCTAGTTATGATGGTTGATCTTGACTGCCAACTTGATAGGATTTAAAATTACCATGGGAACACTGGGCACATCTGGGATGGGATTTCTAGATTGAGTTTCTAGACTGAGTTAATGAAGGTGGCAAGACATTTCTAAATATGTCAGCATTTCTTGGTTTGGGATCCCTGACTGAAAAAAAAAAAAAAAAGACGAGAGCTGAGCAGAGTCCACAGATCTTTGCTTCTTGGAACAAGGACACAATGTGACCAGATGCCTCAAGTTCCTCCTATCATGCTCTATAGCCATGATGGCCCGTTCTTTCCAACTGTGGGGCAAAATAAACATTTCCTTTCTCAAGTTGCTTTTATCAGAGACTTGGTTTTAGTAAGATGACAAGTAACTAATATACCGAGACATGTGGGTGCTGAAATTCAGTAGTAGGGACATTTTCTCTTTTATCATGTGGAATGTAATAACAAAGGTTTGCTAGATGTGGAGTCTTCCCAGAGTTTGGAGGGAGCCTGGCAATGTTTGAGGCATGATGTTAGCATTTTGCCCACTTAGGGAGTAGATAAGAAGAGTAACTTTTACGGAAACATCGTTCTGTAGCTATTCTAATCAGCTTTTAGTTACATGGAAGTTCTGGTGTTAGTGTGTTGTAATAGCAGTGAGAAGTGTTTTCATTGTTTCTATAGTAGTGGGGATTAAACAAGCCCTCAATCCAGATGTGCTGATTGCATGCACTTTCATCTGCAAACCACAGGCAGGAGAGGAGAAAACCTGGACATAGCTTTTGCCACTTTAATAGCGTGCTTCCTCAGAGAAAGAACCACAGGATTCATTTTCTTTGACAAAACTTTAATTAGAAAACCAGACTCCTCTGCTTATAAAAATTATACAAGCTGATAAATTCTGGTAAGTTATAGAGAGAATATTTGTATGAACATTTTATACCTAATAAAAAAGTTAAAATAATTGACAGCATTCATCAGATTGATTTTCTTTTCACATGGTTTTTCTAGTATAAAAAAAGCATTATAGTCATCAACCTTTATATAAACCTGTATATACTTATAATAGCGTTTCATATCAGGAATATTCATGTTTAAATAGTGCTACCACTAAGTGGTAATGAATCCAAGCTGCCACAGCTGAAGCAAAGTTTATGATCGAGGCTGCGTAGAGAAACTTTTGAGTCTTTTAGGTCTGGCCAAAATTATTTTTTATAGAAAACCTAGATATAACTCACACAGTTGCACTCCACCTTAAAAACATTGCTTATTGTCACTGTTGTTTTAGAAGATTCTAGAAAGATCTCATTTTCTTTCCTTTCATCAGTTTTGTGCCAGAAGGATGCTGTGTGCTGGTGTGCTGTACTGCCTTTGAAAATAATCTTGGTCCAGCTGAAATAAGGAAATTTTATTTTAGTTTTTCTCTTTAGACTAGTAAGAATAGATAGGCATTCACTATACAGTTTTAATGCCATCTAACAGATCACAGTACCATTTAAAAATAACTTGCCTCTTAAAACTTCTGTCCTGGATGGTTTTGGCATCACACTGCCTGACCATGGAAAGATGCAAAAATAGCTTGTGTATCCAATTAATAAACAAGGATCCAGACAGCATGAAGTAGTCACCTGTAATATCTACTTCTTCTTTATTGCATTCTAATTTTTTCAGTATTGCCTTGCAAGGCTGGCCAAGTTTCATACCACCCTACCCCATAGTGTTTCCTAGCGTTACATGTGCTGATTGAGTTCATGGTCCCTTATTTTCATCTGGGAGGCAGCAATTTACAAAGCTGTAAAGTGGTTAACACAATGACGATGGCTCTACACCAAACACACAGATAGTAAACACACTAATAGATGCCATTAAGTGTTCTTTACAGGCCACTAGAGTTCATTTCATTTATAATAGCTTTTTGATAAACCTGTTGTTATGTGCATTTGCTATTGGCACCTTGAAGAATGAGGACAGCACATTGAAGGACACAGTCTCATGTCTCAGACCCAAATCCACCAAAAAACATCCTCAAAGCATTTCAGTTGATTTTGCTTGTAAGCAGGAGGGTTCTGGGATCAGCATATTTCCAGACACATTTAAGTATCATCCTCCTAGTTTCCTATATGTTCCCTAGAAACTTTGGCTGGAATGATTACAAAGGAAAGACCAGAGGAAAAAATCCCATGTTTACAGGAGAGGAAAGACTTTCAGGTAGAAACATACTTGGTTGGGTAGCAGGCACCTCCAGTTTTATATGCAGGGGCAGATGCAAGAAGAAAATGATTGTGGCCTGTCATATTCACCCCCTTCTACAAGGCCAATTCCTTATGTAGAACACACAATGTGTATGACAGAAATAGCAGATGACTTCAGATCACTTCACCTTCAAAGTTCAAGCAGGTAAAATGTAAGTAGCGATTTCAGTAGACAGAAAGGCAGAAATGAAAACAGTAGAAATAAAAGTTATCATTTTTGATTCACAGGACTTCCTTATGCTGAAAACTGCATATAATTGATAATGCATTTTAAAACAAATAATACAATGCTACTTCCTTAACATAAACACTTGTTATTTTGGAGAGAACGTAGCAACCAAGGCATAGAACAAAAAAGCTGTATGAACCTGAAAGGACAACACAGCTATGTTCAACTAACAATCTGAGTCAGAATTTCTCAGGATGGAAATTTAACAACAAATTTGCTAATGTTGAGAAAATGAATCAGGTTTCACATGAGGGAAAACTTACAAGAAGAGAAATTTCTCTGTGAGAGAACCAAACAAAACCAGTACAGTTTGTATAGAAAACATCTACTCATCCTTATGCCCTAGGACTTAAACCAACCACTTTCCCCTTAATTCTCCCAGCCATTACAAGACTAGTTAACAATCTTATAGACCTGTGTTTTAGTCATGAGCATCTGTTTTTAAGACTAGTAAACAAATCATTTCTGTGCACTTGGAAACAGTAGTTACAACCAATAAATTATTCATAGATGGAGGAAGGCAATGCTCTAAGCACTGTATTTTACTCGTGCATATGACAGGCTGGCTTTGTGTGCTTGTGTGCATTTTCCAAAAATTCCAGAAGAAAATGGCTTAGGGTAGAATCTTTTACTTCTTTGTGAAGGAGGATAGCTGTCACCCTTGTTTTACAATTGTGGATGCATGCTAACTTTATTCTGCTTCAAATGAGCTAGGATGCAAACACAATCCCTGTGCTGCCAAAAGAGACCATGGCTTTTGTTGATACTTAAGCTACTGAGAAGTATTTAAGGGATGCTTGGCTAAAAGTTACTATTACTGGGAAGGAATTCACAGGCAAGGGAACTTTCAAATTCAGTGTGAGGTTGCCCATGCCTGTACTTGCAGCACTCTAAAAGCAGAGCCTCTCTGAAGGGTATTTGTTTATCGGTCATTTAGGAGAAACCAAAACGAAGTAAGACAGGAAGTGAGATGGGAGGCAGACTGACTGATGTCTCCCCTCCTTCATGAGTCTTTCACTCAGAGTTAAGGTCTGTAGAGTGCTGGGTGGATCCAACATCTTCTTCAAGGTGCATGAAGTGCACTTTCTTTACAAAATGACAGTCTACTATCAAGGCTCATAGTTCTCAAACATAAAAATTATCATGGATCACCTTTTGTGTTTCATTGCTTGTGATCAGTTCCCCTTCAAGCATCTTCCAATAGATCACAAGCAACTTAATGGTAGATATCACACCCTAGAATCCTTTGTTCACTCCACGACTTAATACAAGTTCAATGTAGCCATATGATACAAATGCATAAACTCATCTATCAAGAAAAGTAAAGAATAACTCAACTTAAAAATAACTGGGAAATTTTGAGCACTTTAGACATGAAAACATACGTTAACCTGGAAATCAATAGACAAGACACTCTTTTCTGATAACATTTCATGATTTATGACATTGTTCATGCTAATTTAGAGATTATAGCCATGTTTGTAGACTTCTTCATCTTTCCTGCAGCATTCTTTCTTTTATTAGTACTTCTACCCAGTCTCTCAATATTTCCTTTATTTCTGACCTTTTTTCTCTAAACTCATTTTTCGATTTCCCATAATACTGGTTACCTCACAGGTTAGAGGCTATTAGTGAAGCATAGGTTATAAATACACCAGACAGACAAATGACATGGTTAAACATTTACTAGTTGGTTCAAACCATTTGCTTGAGGTGCATCCAAGTGGGTAATTATATTAAAGATAAACAGTGGCAATTAAAATGTGTTTACAAAATTTAGTATTTTTATTCTGTGACAAAACCTTAAACTTGTTAGACTTGAATTGACCTTATGTACATCTTTTTGTTTGTTTGTTTGTTTGTTTGTTTGTTTGTTTGTTTGAGACAAGGTTTGGAGCCTATCCTGGAACTCCCTCTGTAGATCAGGCTGGCCTCGAACTCACAGAGATCTGTCTGCCTCTGCCTCCTGAGTGCTGGGATTAAAGGTGTGTGCCACCAATGCCCAGTCTTTATATACATCTTTATCAGTTCTTTAGCAAAGCAGTCTAACAAAACAAAAAGTTGACATTCTCCATGGTGAAACTGGAATGAAGAAGAAAGCAAGCCACTTGGTGCCTCTCCACTCCTCGCTTCTGTGGACTCCATGAGCCTCTGTCTATAGAGATCTCATAATCCGTCCAGTGGTAAATTCCTAATTAGACAAACACCAAATTTAAAAAGCCACAAGGTCATTTCCTCTATCCCTGTATGATTTGTTTTCCCAAAACAGTTATTGTTTCTTGAAACCACACTCCTCCAGTCACTGCCATGCCAAGCAGAAGTGGCAACAGTTGAGAAGATGACTTCATTTCATACTATTTGCAGGTTTGCTGCCACAGAATAGAAATATCTCTGCCCATTTCCTTGTTTGGGTCTTAGTTCTTCCTGGACTATTCTATTTACTAGTATTTCTTCTTTTGAGATAAATTGCCATTTTTAGGAACTTTTTGTGTCTATATTAACATATATATATATATATATATTAATTACACATAAGCATAGTAATTTCAAACAAATGGATTAATGCCTTACCTATTTTGCATTGTTAATACACTAATTAGTTGGTAGGGTACCCTTGCCTTTAGCCTCACCATCTTGTTCAAATACATCCATCCCTATTGATACTTGCTTCCAGCAAACAGAAAAACTAGTAATTTCTATTTACTATGGCAAACAAATATTAACTGGAAATTTTGTGCGAGTTTAAAGTTAGGCTAAACACAGGTATTTGATGATTCTGGTTTGGGAAATATTTCATTTAGCTAAAGCAAATGGTTTACTCTTGCATGTTCTTCTAAGCCCTCTGAACAATTTGAATATTGTTTTGTCTACTGCACAGAGTTTGGGACATTTTGGCACATTCCAGATACTTAACAACCTCTTCTTAGGTGAATTCCCACATTTCCAACTGATAAACAGTTTCTTCCAACTAATGGTTTTTCTGATTCTTAAATTTTGACTGTGACCTCATGGTTTTAAAAACAACAAACAGCTGCATTTAGTTATAATGCCTCAATAGCAAATGAACAAAATACTACTGGAACATTTTCATGAGATCTCTGATAGCAGCTGATACAAAAATTTACAATTCTTTATTGTTTTGATATGTCCACTTTGAGCTTTGGTGACCATAGAACAAAATTTCCAAGCATTACTTTTGTTAGAAGGTTGAAAAAAAAATACTCATTTACTGGTCACAACCATCTTCAACACACACCATTCTCTCTTGTGGGCAATTGTCTCTTTCTCTCTGCTTAAGTTCTCAAAGGAATAACTGGCTCCAAGTGTGTTAAAACAAGGATTTCCCAACCATATTAGGATGCTATAGCACCTTCCAGAAACAGGAAAATATCCATTCATATAGTTGGCCACTTGGTAATCTTTGTTCATGCCCATTTTGGTCTGGTACAACTTGGTTTCTATTTAGTTACTTTCTTTATCCGTAATTTCTTCTAGAATGAAAGGGGAAGTCAGATATGAGTTGTGTTTGTTGAGGCTCAGACTCTCATTCCAATTACTTAAGCTGATGAGCTATTTTCCCTGAAGTAGTCTATTCTTCTGTGGGTGGTATCTACAAAGCATCAGTGCTATTTAGGAAATAATTGGTTTCTACTATGACCTGGGAATACCTTTTCCCTTGGCTTTCTAATATGTACTTATCAATACTCTGGCAACATGGGCAAGCTTCTCTAACAAGGCATGACTCAGTGGTTGCTAAATGCATGGACACTAGTCTGTTAAGATGCTCCACAGTCAAATATATTTGAGAAATGGATGTTTCTGGTGTGGTGCCAGAGTGCTTCAGGGGAAGCCACTCCTTTGCCAGTGTCGAGGACATTTAGGTTTCTGGTAGCACCTCTTGATGAAGCAGGAGGAGAAAGACTTTCAAATGCTCTGCAGTTTATTGTACTTAACATTTCTCCCTTAGGTTTCTCAATATTTTTCATGGGTTTTATCTTACATTTTATGTTCCACATACAGGCAAAGATTGAATTTTTTGAAGCCTGGGGTGTATGCCTGGAGTCTGTGATGGTTAACATTGGCTGTCAGCTGGAATGAATTGAGAGATGGTTTCTTTGTATAAAAAAGAATACAATAATGTTTGACCTTTGGAACTTCATATAACATTGCTATGGATACTTTGGCACCTTGGGAAGATTTATGCAAACAAAAGATCTTTACACTGAAGCTACTGTGTGTTCAATCTCCTCCATCCCACATGAAAAATAACATTTGGTCTACTTAGTGTAATAGTATTCCTTCTTCTTCATTGTTTCTGGTCCTACTGCCCATCTGACACTTACCATGGCCTTCGAGTTGTCAGCTTCAGCAAATTAAAATATAAGATACATTGTTAAGTATGCATTTCACATAAACAACAAACAGCATTGTATGGGATCTATTATATCAAGAGTATCCATTGTTACCTAATTTCAGGTTTAAGTCAATTCCTGCATAATATCTGACTTACCTTAAACATTCTAGTCAAACCCTTTATACTATAACTTCTCTAAAATCATCATCTTTCATACTATAGGCTTTTGTTCAAAGTAATGTAAGTTTTATTCCTAATAGAAGACTTCTGGGCAGATTTGTTGCAAACACAGATTCCTTAGTCTCATCCCCAGAGGTATTAACAGCTTCCCTAATGAGTCTCATTATCATTTCTATGCCACAAGCATTGTCTCAAGTGAGGTGGACTCATCTCTGCAGCCTAGAATGCCTTCCATTGAGCACTTAGGCCACATTGTCTTTCAGGTTTATCAACAACATGCCTCACTAAACCGCCACTCTTTTCAAACTTCTATGTCTGTGATATAAAAGTGAATGTAGGTTCCACAGGCCAGTCACATCAGCAACTGGGAGCTTTTTAGACATGAAAACTTTCAGGCCTTATTCCAGACACTGCAAATCTGAAACCTGAAGGGGAAGTCAAGCATTGTGGTCTGAGTAGTTAGCCAGCTGTTCTGGAGCATGGGATGCCCAGCATGGAAGCTTCCCTGTTTTAATGGTAAGAATAATACACCGTCACTGGATTTGCCTCTACTAGAATTAATTCTACCTTTGGGTGTGCCCTCTGGGATTTAAATTTCTGACTTATAATAATGGATGCTACTGTGTTAATTTTTTGTCATAGGATCTAGCTATGGCATCAAGAATGGCTTTGAGAAATTTGTAATCATCCTGCCTCAGAGCCCTAAATGTTGGGATTGTAGGTATGTGTCATCATCCTTGATTTGTGACCTTAAAAAGATGTATTTGTTTAGTGTAATCATTTTGTAAGTGTTCATTGGATTGACATGTTTGACTTATGGTCTAAGTCACTAGTTTTGAAATTCAGCTGCATATTGGATCAGTAGGGACTTACAAAATACTGACTCTCCACTAGAGCTACTTACTGCATTGTCTGATATCCAGTCAGAGCACTAAGGTCTGAAAATTTCTCTAGGTCATATTGATCACCATAAGACTTTGCAAAGCACTCACTGGTTGTATTAATTTAGACATTATTCAAATCATTCATTGGAGTACATTTGTTGACTTCCATTTCCTCTGGCCACTTGGCTTTACTGTCTTCCCAATTCTGTGAACAAAGGATCTTTTCAAACATTCTGAAGATTGCCTCTCAATGCCAGTTGCAGCCTTATCTATAATTCTAAGTGATATCATTGACAATGCTCATTTCAAATTTAAAGGTTAAAACATCCTCCTCATAAACTTCCTTTATTACAGTAGCAAAAAATAAATGGCGTTGCTGTTTTATTTGGAATACCAATTACTACGACTAACACTCTAACTATACTAAGGAAGTTGTTAATATTCAAATGAGTTATTTCCATACTTAAAAATTATGTACATATATCATATTTTACCATGCTTAAAAGAAGTCAAAGTGAATCATATGCAAGTAATTTTAAAAAATGATTGTGGGTTGGTGAGACGGCTCAGCTGACAAAGGTGCTTGCAACCAAGCCTGATGACTTGACTTCAGTTCTCTAACCTCTACACATATGTGGTGACATGAGAGTGCACCTATACAAAATAAATAAATAAATAAATAAATAAATGTGATAAAATTATAAATATGATTTAGAGCATTTTAACCTATTCATTGTCTTAAATTTTACACGTAGAAGGGGATGTGGAGGTGAAGGGGTAAACTGTGCAGCTATTTCTCATGACATGTCATCTGAATTTGGGCTTCTTTGTACAAACAGCTGTTATACAGGTACACATAAAAAATGAGTCTTTGTATCATAGCTGGTTACAATGTACTCTTTCTTGAAATGATCTGTAGAGTAGGGATAATAATCTCTACTCTATTAGATGATTAAGATGAGTATAATGTTTGAGCTGCTGTTCCTGGATAAACTGGATGATTTGGGATCCAGTTTATCCAGGTCCATATTTCTGGGCTGCACTTTGAGGGCCACCTGATGCATATGTTATGATGCAGTAGCTGCTGGCATATTCACAAGCTCCTGCCATAAATTGGCCCTTGCCACCACTGCATACCCAGTAACACAAATTTAAACTTGTGTGACACCGCTGAGGGTTTGAGTACCTGACTTTAATAGCAAATACAGAAATAAAGAAATGAAGACTGTCGTGTTTAAGTTGTGCAAGAACATAACTTCAAGTCTAGAAATGCCTCCCAGAAAGATTCTTTTTTTTTTCCATGAATACACTTCTCATTCCAAATGACCCCCTTAAGTCCTTGTAACCATTTAAAGTGTCCTCACAGTAGAGTCCCACTTTCCATTTCACCTGTACCCACTCTGTGAGGTGTTGCAACAGCCTCAGCCTGGACCACATGTCTCCAGTCCCTGCCATTGGACATTCTGTTCTCCTTCTTCTGGTTCAAGACATTGGACTCTTTCTTACTCAATGTAGTTGTTCATGATTCCCTCTTCGGTTTCCTTAAATTCCTTAAGCATAAAGGGATTTCCTCTAGCCACCCTGTTGGGAGATCCAACCTAGGTGTTTTTCTGAGTCTTTTTTTCGGATGCCAATACAGGTACCCCTAATATTTGGTGAGTAAATGGACAAGATCCAAGCCATGAGGACAGTAAATAAATAAGATCCAGATCATGAGGAATGGATAGAAGCTTGCAATCTCCTAGAGATTCATGTATGTCAAGATTTTTGTGATCACTTCCAATCTTCCTTTTTCCAAAAATGACAATAATAAACAGATGCCAAACCAAATCTGTTTTTCAGATATTTGAAAACTTTTGCATTTGTTTTAATTTTTTGTACTGATACAATTTTTAAAAATTATGTTTAACTATCACACTGTGTAAAATTCTAGGAGGCAGCATTTCAACTTATAAGGAACGACTATATGAACCAAACTAAAGTTGTTCCTTATTCCTGTGTACCTGGCTATAAGAGAGAATATCCTCAGGATACAAGAAATAAACAATAAACAAATAAATATATTCTAGGTATAGTTCGTCACAGGTTGATTTGGCTAAAAAAAAATCAGTTTTCGCATAGGTCACAAGTGAGAAGCTGCAGGATTCGTTTTTGTTTGTTTGTTTGTTTTGCTGCAAGATTCTTTATTTTTAATTTTATCATTGAATATATGATTACTGAACACCCTTTAAGAAGAATGTCCTATGATGTGACACTTCCAAGATTAAAATGTGTGGGGAATTTCTGCTTGATGCACATACAATATGAGTGAGTAAGTAGTCTTTCTCTGCACAGTGTGCTTGGAAACATGCTCACATATCCATCTTATATTTTGCTAAATTCTGACTTCACTTCCTGATAGACATGCTTATTCGTAACCAAAGGAAATGAATTTTAGTTGTTAGAAGGAAAAATAATTTACCCTAAGAGAAAAAGAAAGTAAACTAAAAATGAAAATATTAAATCTCAGATGGAAAAACAGCTAATGAGTAAATTAAAAACATTTCCATCAGAGCAACAAGAGCATCATTGTTTTTTTAAAAAAAAAACTGTGAGAATTGGCCCCAAATGACACATTCCAAGGCTCTAGTTATGAAAATGCTGTTATCGAGGAAAAGGCTCAGAAGTAATAGCCTTTGATGTGGGCTGTGTGCTCTAATTTGTTTCAGTATCACTTTTTGATTGGGGCACTTAAATCTCATGGATGTGGATAGCTATATACTCCTCATAATGTCATGGGCTAGCTCTGTACTCCTCATCATGTCGTGGACTAGCTATCTATTCCTTATAGTGTCATGGCCACATAAATCACCAGAACCCCACAGACCTAGAAACTCAGAAATTCAAATTGTTGATTCGAATGACTTAGGAGTGATTGCTGGCAGCCCATTATTTTATCCAGATGCTGCGAAGTGTGAAGTGTAAGAGATCTCCTTTTCTAACCTATGTTCTACCTGGGGCCACTGTCTTATTTATTATTGGTGTTCTGAAGTGGTGAGAAAAATGGTGAATTAAAGCATTTTTAGACATTTTGTCACCATAGGAATTAATTAAAATGCCATAAATTTCAGGGAGAATTGGCTCAGATAAGGTAATAAATTTTGGGTAGAATTTATTGGAGCTAACTACACATTGCTTCAGATTTTAAATTAGTGCAATGATTGAGGCTATTTTGGTAATAGATTCCTACTTTACATATCATAGAGATATTTATGGACTTAGGGTTTCATAAAAATGTCTTGTAAGACTGCCAAGACATGTTAATTTGCTTTGGAGAGTGAATTATCTTAATTATGTAGGCTACCTGATGTATAACATAGCATTATTTTTTAATAAATTATATTCTTTCTTTTTTCTTTTAATTTTAAATGTACTGGTGTTTTGCCTGCATATAGTATGTCTGTGTGAGGGTGGTGGATCCCTTGAAACTGGAATTAGACAGTTTAAAGCTGCCCCTATGGGTTCAGGGAATCGAACCTTTGTCATTTGGAAGGGCAGTCAGTGCTCTTAACTACTGAGCCAACTCTCCAGCTTCAATAAATACTATTTGTAAAAATTTAAAGAATAAAATACTTAAGAATGGATTCTGCCGCGCCGACTGACCTGGAACTAGAGCCCTCATCTAGTGGCTGATGGAAACAGAGACAGACATCCACAAATATACAATGAGCCGAAATCGGGAATTTAGTTGAAGAGAGGGAGGAATGAAGAGTGAAGGGGTCTGTACCAGGTTGGAGAAACCCACAGGAACAGTTGACCTGAACAAGGGAGAGCACATGGACCCCAGATGCTGTCCTGGAGGCCAGTGCAAGACTGATCCAGACCTCTGAACATGGATGTCAATAAGGAGGCCTCTGCACTCCAGGGGTCCTCTGGTGGTGGATTAGTATTTTTCCCTGGTGCAAGAAGGGACTTTGAGAGCCCAACCCACGTGAAGGGTTACACTCTGGCCCTGGACACATGGGGAAGGGCCCAGGACCAGCATAGGAAGACTTGGTGGACTTTGCAGAGCCCCAGTTGAGGGCCCTACCCTGCCTGGGGAGTGGTGGGTGGATGGGGTGGGGGGTAGACTGGGGGTGGGAGGAGGGCTGGGGGTGAGGGGAGGGAGAGGGAGAAGGGACTTGAAATAAGCTTGTTCCCTAACTAGAACTAATAAAAAAAAATAGTTAAGAGTGGTGGTACACACCTGTAATCCTAGAATCTGAAAGGTCTGCAAGAGGTGGAGGCAGGGGGATTATGAGTTCTAGGCCAGGCCTAGGATATGCACTGAGATACAGGTCATGTGGGGCTACATAGAAAGACCCCATATATAATTATATAACAAGCAAGCAAAAATAACAATCAAAACAAATCTCCAACAAGGATAAAAACCCCGGCTGGGTATGGCATCCTATGCTTTTAATCCCAGTACCATGGAGACAGAGGTAGGTTATCTCTTTGAGTACAATGAGACTCAGCATTATAAAATACAACAAAATAAAACAAAACAACAAAAGTAAAATCATACATATATATGCGCGCACACACACATATATATGTACACACTATATATATATATATATATATATATATATAATGCAGTATTTTAAATGCTTAGATTATGCCACACTGTGAAGCCAAGAAGGGTTATGTTTGGGAAGTTTAACATCCACCTATGAGAACCTTTCCCTAAAAGACAGGAAGCTGAAAGGATTTCCTGAGGCTAGATGAGTAAGTTGAGTATTATGTCATTTAGTATCAGCAATAAGAACTAAAGGAGAATGCAATCAAGCTAAAAATGATTTGACTTTTATAGCATTTGGTGTGATAAAAAATTCTGCAAGAGCAATTAACTCCAGAATTTCATAGTAATGGTATCTTGTATAATTTATGGCTTTTAAAATATACCAACTGCTCTTGCTTACAAGATGGAAGTAGGTTTTTGTTGTTGAAGTCAAGGGTGAAGATGGCCAGTAAGTCTGTAATTCTTTGCCTAGTGGTCCTGCAGTTAAAGTAAGTGTGATGTATTTGCACAAGTAGTGAATACTTTATTATTATTTTCCTTAAGACTTTTATCTTTAGACCTCAGACACAGGTTTCCTAAGTCGTGTGATCCTGAGAAATTCCACTAAAGTGACTGAATAGGTGGACATCCCAAATTTGAAAATAATAATGAAATTAATATTTAGAATACAGTTTCTATTCATTGAGGTATGAGATTCATTCAGTTTACATGAATGCACGTTTACATGTGCAAATCCAAAGAGAATACCATTCATTTATTCCTATGAAAGTTACAAAAAACTCATTTTTAAATTATTTTATTTTGTCTACCCAGAATGGAAATGCATATAAATTTTGACCATTGACCAAATTTGGGCAAATTGAAAACACTGGATGACTTTTTAAAGTCATCTTAGTGAGATCTAAGATGTGTATTTGAGCAGTCCAGTATGTTGGAGAAGGTATTGACACTGAACTACAAACTAGGTCACACTTTTTGGTATTAAATTTGTTTCCTCCAAGCTCTGTAAATAAGGGCTGGAACCCAGTTGCAGAATCTGGGAACACAGGTCTCTCTCTTTTTTTTTGATGGTTTTAAAATTATTTATTGGAAAGCATAGACTTTTTAGACATCCTAATTATTTTGCCATACAAGATTGAAACTCAAGCAATAAAAATATTTTAATATTGTGTTATAAAATTAATAGCTGAATAAAAGATTCAAACCTATCAAGAAGTAAGAAGGTTTTAGTACTATTACTGTGTATAGACATTTTTTTTTTTACTTACTAGACCATTTGGGCCAATAGTTTATTTTCCTTTTCTATTTTATTTTCCATTTTGAAAACAGCCCTGCATTTCAGCACCAAGGCTTTTCTCCTTTTTAAAAAATTTAGAACAGTTCTTTTTTATACTTTCAGGCCTTTGGGTCTGATGCTGGAATCATCTAACAACTCAAAAGACAAAAAGTACCTTCATATTTCCTTTAGCTTCAAACTGGTTCCATTCCATTCTAAGAAAAAATAAGATGAGCACAGTTCAAGAGAGTTCAATGAAGCAAATAAATTACTGCACATCTTAGGAAAGCTCAGCTACCATTATAATGGTGTTGGGGAAAAAAACAACTAAGAATTTCTCAGAATAGCTAAATGATACCTATGTTAGTGCAGGTAGTTTGTTGTTTTAATGTTTACAGAAATCTTTGTGAATTTTTTTACTATGACATAACTTAGACAGTTATTTTTATGGTAGATGTGGGGTTTTAGATTATTACAGTTCAGATGTTTCTGATGGGTTTTCTTTTTTAAGAAACTAGAAAACAAAAGCTTCATTTGAAAAGCAGTCTCGTAGTTAATCCTCACCAGTTGGCCCTTTGCTAGCTTTGGGCTCTATGTGCCCTTGTCTCAACTTTGAGCTGATAAAAGTTGCCACCAGCTGCAAAACATCATCTCTCTGTGGGTACAGAGGTCTTTAATCCATTCATTGGAACTTGGGAGTGATATGTGAAGCTATTTTTCACAAAAAGAATGTGAAGAATCTATATGTAAAAAGAGCATCATACTAAAAAAATCCATTCTTATGGCCAAAGCCAACTGGCAGTGGCATTTTGCCACATAGTTTGTATCATTCGTGTGTGTTACCATTCTTCTTTACTTTGTTGTGGATACTGGCATCTCACTGAGCCAGGATGGGAGCCAGTGGGTTCTTCTGGAAAAGGAAAGCAAATAAAACACCCAGTTTCTACCTTCACACCTGTGGTTTGTTTAAGTCTGAGGGTGCAGTGGTCCTTTCTAGTAGTTTTCTCCTCACTGATACCATCAGCTAGTGTTTCAGAATCCTAACTGAGGTGAAATAGTTGTTTTCCACTGAGGACAAAACTTAGAATAAAAATGTATCATTTCATTGCTTCATATTTGCTTAACATTATTAAAGAAACGAATGGATACTTTTTCCTGTCCACTGAGGAAGGTCACATGGGCTGTTCACTGAAGTTAGTCACAGAGTATTTGATGAAACAGCTTGCTGACCTGAAGGGCTGCTGTCACAAAGTTAACCCCAGGCAATAATCATTCTAAATGAATACTCTTTCCAAATTAATTTTCCTTCTCTGGAATGGCCTTGAGGAGATAACTGAACAACTTCTCCATGTGATGTCATATTGGTGAATACTTACAATAAATGGTAGGAACAGGCAAAAGCTACACATAGGGGTGTTCATTTTGCAGCGTGCTTGCTACAAGTTTACAAAGTAAAAGGGGAATAAATATATTATATTACCATTTAGTCAAAAGCTGTACACCATTTTATCTTTAAGTATCCCTGTGAGGTAGCTTAGTAAGATCTCTGCCCTTTTCAAACAGTGACAGATTTCCTCCTTAAATGCAAGGAAGTCTATTGCTGAAGGGATATGCATAATTAATGGGAACACACGATAAGCCTGCCGCATAAGCTCTGCAGACACCTTGCAATATTCACACTGGTGAGTGGAAGGTCGCATTTTTCAGTAACAGACTTTTATGTCGGAGGAGAAAAGAGCTGGGATATCCTAAATCCATACAGGCACAGATGCTGTAGATTGTATCAGACTCTTAAGACCACAGCAGCCTGTACTTTTCTTTTTCAAGGTCTCTCACAATGGCTGCTCGTACTCAGCAATCTACTGACTCTGATGGTGGAAGTGATTTCAATGTCCAGTGGGAGAGCCTACTCCTTTCTCACATTTAGATAACCGTAATGTTTCTCACAGTGTGTTGTGGACAACCTTTACCAAGAATTCAGGCTAAATCTGTTCAGGACTGGAAAGTGACGTATTTGTAATCAGCTCACTTTTCTTTTACCCATGGTGCTCACTCCTAACACTGTCCAGGAAAATCTTCAATGAAATCTTCCAAAAAATTAAAACTCTTATTTCTCCACTGGTTTGAGAGAGCCCTGGAGATAATGGAGTGGCTTTAGTAACTGTAAAAACAAAGGGAAGGAAAGCATATCAGGCATGCCATAAGCTACTCAGCAAACAGGAATACAGTTACAAATGGCTAATACCTGCCCCAGCTTGGATGAACACAAGCCCAAGAAATGGAGCAAGAATCACCTAAAGCCTGTGAATAATTCCTATTCCCATATCCTCAATTTTCCTTTTGATTTTTAGGATTTTATAATTAGTTTGACCTTTGACAATTTTCTTAGGGAAAATTCAACTGGGCAAAATAGTAGAGACTAGATTCCAATAGTTTATAAAAGTGCAAAATTATCAATGATCTTATTTATAAATATTTTATTGTATTAAAAATACCTATCTGGCAGAGGCTCCCAGTGTAGTCCAAGCTCCTATTATCTTGGCAACCTCTTAGGGATGCAGAAAAGCTAAGATACGGTCAATACAATAGCTACATACACTGCAAATACTGGTTCCATATATTTCTTTCTTTGAATTTCTTTCCATTTCACAAGAAAAGCAGCAAATGACTTCTTTATTAACAGTAGAAAGGGGCCATCATTAAATGCATAAAAGTTGGTCAAAATCATTAATACAGTATCCCGAAGATGACACTTTCCTGGGTGTTTATTTGAAGCCCCTTTCCAGAGTCCTTCAGCTTCTTGCTTTCATGCACAAAAGAGTCTACATATCTAGTCATACTCAGAAATCCAGAAGCAGGCTCAGTGTCTGAATCTTACAAAGAAGAGCACGATCTTCCAGTGGGATATAGTTGCATATAGCTAGGTTTACTAGCAGTTAAAAACCGATAGTGTTGAGGCACCATCTGATTCTCTGTGCTATTTTCTAACCTATAAAGTCTGGTGTGTAAGGACTTCAGTGATGTCACTCTTCCTATCATACCCACACTCTATCTCAATTTCTTAGATGTAGCCTTGTCCATCTTTCAGTATCTTCCAGTCTCACCCAAATGTCATCTACCTAAATTCCAAAACATTTGGAACACAGAGCACTACCTCCTGCCCTCCTGTCCACAACACGACATAGATGAACCTTGGTCATTTGATACAGAAACGGAAGTATGGCTACATTCATATGCAGCATCCTCATGCCGAATATCATGCAAAGACCTTTCATTTTGGTCACCATCACTGCAGTCCTTTTTAAAGGAAAGGCTTTAAAAGAAAATGTAATTATTTTTCTGTGCAGTGTACCTGCAGATCATTGCTGAAAAAGGCTAAAGGGCCTGCGCCACAGAGATGGTGTGGAGTTTTGTGTTTAGATTTGAGAGAAGGAGACTTCAAGGGCATACTAATTCAGCCATAGATGTTTTGACTTGATGCCGTAAAACTTTGTCAAAACTGTTTGTTATTGATTTTTTTTGTAATAGGAAGAGCAAGAATTTTGTTGTTTTTAAAAAGAGAATGAAAGTGATCTCTAAATTCCCTTGAAGTAAATGAGAGCTTTCAGTGTCACCTTTGAAAGAATTATCGAAACACTGTGCAAACAGCAGCAAAACTGGTTGAACATAGATTTCCCTCATGGAACAGTGAGTAATTCGCAGAATGCTGCAGTCCCAGGAGTCAATGTCACAATTCCATTCTTAAGGTGCCATAGCTTCTGGTTTAGTATGACCTTAGCAAACTCAGGGCATGTAAGTATGTTTAATTATTGACTAATGCAGAATCTACCTGGTTCTTTACCCAACAGACCAGACTTAGCCCCTGAGATTTCCCAGTGACCATCTTAGTACAGGTGGCTGCTGTTGACATTATGAGAAGGCAATATTTTGATTGCTTCCCTTAGTATGAAGTTTTCTGTGGACTTTAAGCCTTTGAGACCAAAGCTCTATGAGACATTTATGATAGGGAATATAAGAAGTTTAATAAAATGTGTAACAACCCTGAAAATAGTATCTTTAATAATCTACATACTATTAGTAACCATGCATGCATTGTGCCATGCATTTATAACTATTTGGTCATAAAAATATCTGACTGTAATGACAATATTTACAGTCAATGTATAAAAATACACACAAATTCTGAATGGCAATAGTTAATCCCCAGCTGTAGTTGTAAATCTAGGATTAGCTTGTTATGCTGAAGTGCAATGAATAATTACAAAATGGACATAGCTCTTACACTCAAGTTCAACATACAAGAATGGCTATTATACCATCATAGGAGCTTTGTGTGTCACAATTCTTCCTTTCACAACACAAAATAAAACACGTGAATTTATTTCTGTGTAAATTAAATGGAGACCAATTGGGAGGAAGACATTCATGTAACACAGACTTAGATTAGAATAGCTCTCTAATAGTCTATTCACACACAGCCTCCAAAGAGGTCACTGCAAGAACCCACAGGACAATGTATAAGTACACATTCCTTCAACAGACTTACATATGGTGTAGGTTATCCCATGGAACAGTTAGACAAATCTTGTCTGATATTTTAGGGGAGTACCTCTTTGAGGAGAGTGGAACACATACAACACTTTCTGTTTCACATTCTGCTGGGGACACAGTCCAGTTTGAACAAGAAAAGGTGTGGGGTTCCCAAGTTTTTAAAATCTCCCATTTTAAGGAAAAATGCATTACACTAAAATAAAATATTCCACAAAACTAAAAGATTTCCCACTGATTTCTTCTAGGGTTTGAATGATCCTCAGTCAGGTAGTAGATAAATTCCTAACTTGAATGCCTTCAGTACTTTACAAATGGACAAAATGAGCATAAACTTGGAAAACTTGAGGGATAAGCATACAAGCTACCAGACATGGTTGAGGATGGAGGGTTACCTGCAAATCATAGTCTCACATTTTAGGGTGCATCTTGGTACTTGGTGAAGGAATTTTTGGAAATATCTGCTTCACAGTGAGGTTGGAAGGTCTGGATGATGCTTGGCGAGATCCTTCTGGGCTGACATTATTTCCTAAGACCAAGTCAAAGCATTTTGGGTGCTCTATTAACTCTTCCAGAACATGAGGCTTCACTTCAGTAAATTATTGCTACAATTTCTTAGAGAGAATCATGATGCTCTGGAGAAGATAACATCTCTTCTAAAATGCCACACTCTAGACAGTTGGACAATGAGAAGTTCCAATTTGTCATACACATTTGATCCTTGAACACATTATCTAACACATAAACAAGTCTTTTCCCATCCAAGTGCTTTGGGAGAGATTAAAACTTGGTTTGGCAGAATATGCGACTGTACTCCAATAAATTTGGCAATTGGCAAGATTGCTAATTATCTTGACAACCTTTTTGTTTGTTTTTGCATCTCTGAAGTGGCCTATAATATTTTTAAAACTCAAATAAGTTAACTTTAAATACATAATAGGTGAACAAATGAAATATCACTGAATATGGCCTGAAGTGGAGTGACATGGAACCCTCAGCTTCTTAGTGGCCATCTTTACAAACAGGTGTAAATGAAAACAATCTTCATAAATGATGAGTAACTGCAAAAGAGGAATTCTGTTCTCTAACTCCAAAGACATCTCAGAAAATTCAACTTCAAATATAAGACCATGGCCTGGAGGTTAACTGTCTGAAAGCCAGTTCTCCCTAGCACAGAAGTTCATGAGATGAAAGACTGGCCTTAACTGTGACACGATTTTACAGATAAATAAAGAAAAAACATCAAGTGTGGCTACAGGCAGTTATGTCCCCTACTTACTTCTATAGTTATTGCACCCACAGTCAGGGAGACATTGAAACACAGTGGCCTTAAGGTAGAATAGAACAAATGCCATTCAATAAACAGAAATTTTATTTAAATGGTATCAGTGGTTTACAAAGCAGAGCTCTTGCTTCACTAATCTGTCAACATCATTTCCAAACACTGTAAAAGGAATGGAATTTTCTAAGAGTTCTAGTCATGTTTTGCCTTTTAAGGTTACTACTAATATTATTAATGCAGCTAAATTATACAACCCAAGTTGGTGGGGAATACCAACTTTCTTCAGGAAAAAGAGCTTGTTAGCAGATTGTGTAATCATTGGGCTTTTGTTTTATTCTACCTGGAAGTAAATTGCTTCTTAGGTCCCTACTTGGCATGGAAAAGCAATTTTCTAGTAACTTTCTCCAACATGAATAATAACTTTAGACTGTATAAGTACCCAGCAGACTGGGGCACAGACTTAAACACTAACTCAATGGAAACATTTACCTCAGTACTTTTTTAAATATAAAGAATCCAGCAGCAATTAATCATGATTAGTATAGCCCCTGCAGACAGCTATGCTTGCTGTAGGAGCTTATTTTCTAGGTAAGAAGACAATGATAACTGCAAGAAACTACAAAATGATGCTGCAGTGGTTATGATGACTGCCTTCATAATGATCTTGGTCTGGATTAATACTCCAAAGTATTCCAAGGAACACACTATAGTTTATAGAGTTGGCAAGTTTTTCTTATGATAAGGACTGTTTGATGCTGGAATGATGAATGACTTTGGCCCATTTTACTCTCCAAGTTTCCTATACCTTTTCTTTATCCTGTGTTAATTGATATATGCTATAATCATGTATTTTAACCATCTAAAATAAGAATGTGCAACTTTGGAATGTTATTCTCTTTCTCTCTCACACATACACCTTGTACCCTTACACATGTGTGCATGTACAGTATGCTTTTAGTGTTCATTTGCAGGTGGGTGAGGAATCCAAAAGCAGCCATGCTGGCCTTCGAAAAATACAGAAATTTTAAAGGCAATCATAAGCCATCTTAACTATTTTAGGTTTTAAACATTTCTCCACATGCTGATTAGCTCAAATGTCTTTTGATGTTTTTGTGAAGTCATCCCAAAGTTAGAATCTCAATGACCAACAACATGACATGTAGAATTTGATGGATTCAAATTTCTTTTTATTTTGTTATCACACAGTTGAAAACACTCTTGCTGTCTAGACAGTTGAGTTGATTTTAAGTGGCCATTTCTATGTTTTGCATCACCTCTAATGAACTTATGTATTTGGCTAAAGCTGATTTGACTTTCTAGAGAAAGGCCAGCCTATATGCAAATGGACACCTTCCTTCACCCAAACACCAATAGACACTAAAGACAAATATAAGTATCTGTATACTTATATGTACACACAAAATGGATTGGGTGATCCTTTGGTTTAGACAGGATTAAATATGTACTTCCCATATGCATAGGTTTCCTTTGACTGACTTGTTCAAAAAACAAACATGAAAAGGGCCATGGCAATTTAGACATTTTCTATGTCTTTTCCCCCTATCTGGAGACCACCTACTCTCTTCTTCATTTCTTCTAAATCTTTAGGTCTTCCAGCCTTCTGTCTTAACATATGAGATCCACCCATTCCTTGGCAAAGCTGTAAGATCAATGTCTGGAAATTTATCTCTCATGGAGAACAAGGTTGCGAATAACTTTCCTTCTTTATATTCCCTTCCCCCCACAGGAAGCAGACCCTTGGATGTGTTGTGAATAATGCACTCTTGATCTGACTTGCCTTGTTACCACTGGCCAGCCCAAGCAGCTGAGGTCTGAGCTTTACTTGCTCTGCATCATTGTGCAACACTGGAAAAGAAAAAGTCTCCACTCTCAAACTGTGGTGACATGATCAGGGTTCTCTTGAATTTCTATGCATTCAATTTCCTCTCTCTCCTTTCTTTTGGCACGTTTCTTTTTCTTGTGATGTTTTTTGGAAGGGGGAAAAAAGGTTAGGAACACAGGTAAGATAACAAAACAGTGCAGAAGCGTGCAACCCCCGCTCAGCAGCAAGCATTTGAACAGTGTGAAGGTCAGGTTTGAAGGCACAAATAGGAGGGGGACCAACCCAATAAGAAAAGAAGTAATGTTTTGCAAAATGGCTGTCCCATGCTCTTGCAGGGAGCGTTTTATACATTGTGTCCTGGTGTGCTCAGTTGCTAATACAAACGTGTAAAGCAGTGGTGCACAGTGGTCAATGGCAAAATTTAAAGTGTAGATAAGGCACAAGATAGAAATGCAATCCATGTCGACATTCCACAGGGTCATTAAGCCCAGAACACCCAGTTCAATTGAGGTGACACTAAGAATGAGCCAGAAGTTTCCCAGAGGGTGGATCACTAGGATGAAAGTCAGGATTAACACCAGGAGTACCCCGAAACCTGCGATCAGGACAGGCACAGTGACAGACAAACTGTAATGGTCTGTGAAAACAAAGGAAGGGTTAAACACGATGAACCGGATGCTCTTTGAGAGAGACAGGGGCCTCAACTTATCCAGAACTTCTATGACTTCCTTCTGCTTGTCCCTGCTAGTCCTGGCCACCAGATACAATCGAGAAGCGATGATGTTGTTTTCATCCCCTGCCTTAGAGAAAATGATATCATTCCGAAAATGCTGGAATTCTGGCTTTTTTAAAAACGAGCTTTGTAGGACACTGATGAAGTCAGTCTTGTTACTGGCACTGATGTTGCTGACTTTCAGAAACTGATAGTACTGTTCCACCCAGGACACCGCCGTGAACCCACTACAGAGCCTCTGGAGATCCTCCTGGACACTGCTGTTCCAGTACTCAAGGGGTTCATAGACATAGAATCCTATTACGGGACTATAGTTGCTGAAATACTTTTGCTGAACCATGGCATAGGAAACACTTGGGGAGTCGCTGGCTAGTAGGTTGATGATGCTAGCTCCATCACTGATCTGCAAGCACCCCATAAAGGAGAAGGAGGCATAAATGAGATACAGGATGACCACAAATGGCTTCACATAGATATTGGTAATCCATTCATTGTAATGTTCTCGGAGGAAGTGCTGAATGAAATGGTGCTGGTAGGGGTTTGTCTCGTGATGGGACGTCTGTTGGTGCCCATCACTCATTACTGTCTGGAACCACACAGGTTTGCGGTCCAGGTATTCGGCAGAGGGGATCTTACAGCAAAAGATGCTGTGGTATCGATTTTGTTCTAGTTGTCCAGCAAAGACCAGGCAAGAGCCAAAGAAAGAGAAAATGTAGAAGTAGTTCAATAGAATAGAGACGCACATATTCTGACAGAAGATCTTCACTGCCTCTATGTTTGTGAAGGGGCTGGCACCCATACCAAAGGTGATGAAGTACAGGGAGCTGGTCATGGTGTAGGTGACCATCACATCAGAATAGGCGTCTGCTACCCTGTCTTTGAAGGGTAAATTCTCTTTGGTTCTCCGCCATCCAGACAGAAGCTCAAATACTCCTTTAGTTCCATGACCTAATGTTAAAAGAAAGAAAAAGAATAGTTGCTTTTATTTCCACCCATGGCTCAAGTGGATTTCCATGTAAATTATTGATACTAAATGTGCATACTCTATTCGTCGAAGTAGCATTTTTTTCTTACTAGCAATTCAGAGGACATATTTGGTCCCTGTTTACGTTCAAGTAAAGACTGAGTTTATTGCTATTCTGGGCAAAATATATTCATTATCTATTCTATTTACCTGAAAAGTTGTAGATGTAATGCTGTATCCACATGGTATTTTCTCCCTGCATACTCAGTCTTCCTAAGTTGTCAAGAGCAAAAGCTGTCACCTGCATCTTTAATATCAATGCACAAGCTTGGCTAACTCATCCACAGTCCTTTGAGATGGATTCATGTGCCGATTTATTGACTTGCAAGATGATATCAAATACTTAACTGACTACTTTTTAAAATAGTGGTGATAATATGCTCATTACCAATTCATGTAGGTTTTTTTCTGTTATTTTTCTCTTTCTAATGGGTTCATTAGTGTTTACACAAGTGTGCTGATACATGTGATTATGTGTGCCAGTGCATGTGCAGGCTTAGAGATGAATTCAGGGATGCTTTTGATGGTTCTCCAACCTTATTCGTTTGAAGTAGAATCTCTCAGTCAGACCCAGACCTCACCAATCAGGCATGTCTCACTGGCCAGCTTGTCTTAGGGATCCCCCATCTCCTCCTTCCAAAGCTAGACCATAGGTGGGTCGCCATGCTCACCTAGCATTAAAGTAGGTTCTAAGTGCCTGCACCAAACTCTGGCTCTCTTGTTTGAGCATCAGGCACTTCCAGCCCTGGGGTTTTACTGATTAATGCTGGATGCAACTACAAACAGTTTCCTAGGTCACATAAAAGTCCCCAGGGCCTAGAGATCACTACAAATGCTTCTGAGACCCTTAGAAGCTTTTATTTCCATGGTGACTGAACAAACACCTTTCTTTCATGCCCGTGGATGAAGAATACTTCTTTCTAACCAATTTCTGGTCACCCTCTGATATATGTGGTATACAAGAAAGAACAGGCAAAGGATTTAGTCAACAAATATTACTTGAAAATCTGATATCTGCTCTTGGCTCTGTCTGGTTACTTTCAAGAAACTGAGAGGTTTTAAGAAAAAAATTACTTTCTTACTAGCAGAAGAAGAAAGCTGCTGTAAAAGCAAATATATTAGACTATAATTGTAATCTCCTCTTTTTCCTCCACTTCCTTAAATCTGACCTGTCAATCATCACCAAGAATATATGCAGTGGTAACTTTCTGCCTGGATAGAAATCATTATAGATTATCCTTCCCATTGTAGGCATAGCAATCCCAAACATGAACCAGTCCTATGAGCTGACACAAGTTGTCCTTGGGTTCTTTTTCAAGAAGTGCTTTAGACAATTTTGACATTGAAGAACAACACAGAATGACCTAATTCACAAAAATCTGGATAATGACCCTTGTATGTTACCTAGATACTGGAATTAAGTAAGAGCTCTACCCATGATTCAATTAGCAGTGCTTTAGTGGAAGACGCTGCAGTTGCTAGTCTTAGCACAAGTGCTCTGGGCTTGTATTGGTGGAAGATTTTATGGCTTGATCCCTAGCATTCATTTCCTTCCTTCCTTTTATTTTTAGACTTATTTTCCAAAGTGTTTTTCAACTCTGGTGTTAGACAATTCCGTGTAACTGGGAATCATCTAAGGAGCCAATTGTAAAATTCAAAGGTGTTTTATCCTAAACGGCACCATAGACTCACCTGGAAGAGCCATAGGCTTCCTCTGGAGGCCTCGTGTGAGTTTGTTCGATGTGGTTGACTCTCTTCCCAGAATAGTGATGCATTGCAGGAGAGTGAGCATCCATAATTTTTTAAATGGCTAGCCAATGAGTCATGTTTCATAAATTTATTTGATGATAGTGTGTATAAATTTAAGTATATATGAAGTTAATCTTTGATTTTCAAAGCACATTAGCCCTCTTTGGGGAGCTATTATTATTATTAATAATTATTAATAATTATTAATTATTATTAACTACTAAAGGGAAGTAAGCAGGAGAGTTCTGACCTTGATTATAAAACCTTTGGTGTCTTTTCTGAGTCTCCTGTCAGGAAAGATGCTATTCTATTGATGAAACAAACAACGATTGTTCATTTGTTTCTCCGGTAAGACTCATTGACTAAGAAGAATTCTTTCTCTCTTATTCTTTTGACTGGGAAATCTGTTATGATAGTGGTTAGAGTCATTGAAATGAGACTTTAATTATAGCACCTTTCTTTGGAAATGAGGGCATTAGTTTTCCTTGTAGTCACTAGGGATGGAAAAGCCACACAGTGCTGAGACTAAATTTGGCTTGCCTTTGCTAATGGTCATTTTAATGGAGCATTAGATAGCCTATGTAGGGCAGGTTTTTGTGTTTTGTAATTACAAAAGTCTCTGTGTGTGGGTCAGTGATGATGCCTCTGTTAGTTTTACATATTCATTGAGAATAAAAATGTGATCTCTGAACATGGCATGTTTTATCTTATTTGTAAGTAATGGTGTAGGTATTTTATAAGGTTTTTCCATGATACTCACTCTTCTGATTGTCACACAATTTGGTCACCTCTTAGCAGCTCAAACTTATTGGCTGTCCCAGCAATGGCTGTTTGTTTATGGTTTCATGAATACGGCTATGACCAGTCTTACCGTTTTGTTCATCCGATATTCTGTGTCTCTCATTGCTTCTTGTGCTCATTAGTCTGTTTAAGGTCAGCTCAGTCCTCTTTGACACAAAACCACATTGCACGGTCCCTGTTATACTGACATTTTTATGTTTCATAAAATCTTATCTGGATAATTATTCGCTTATTTATGTCCTCAGCCACAAGCCAATTTGTTTTGGAACAAAACAAAAATTTCTCAGGATAAATTCTGTTCTGGTTAGGGTGTATATTCAAAGTTAGGAAATGAATTGTATGTCATTTTGCTCTGGAAAATATTATTTTTATGCAGAATATATGAGACCATTAAAGATATCTATAATATATCCATTAATATCTTTTGTTTTTGAGATAGGGTCGAATGTAGCAAAAGTTGGCCAGGATTTTCTATATAGTCAGGAACTATTGTGAACTCCAACCCCCTTTTTTCCAACTCTCTCTAGTGCTGTAACTCACCACATGAACCACTAAGTAGTGCTGAAGATCAAACCCAGCTCTTTGTGTATGTTAGGCAGGCATTCTACCCACCGACTCCCATTTACCTCTGAATTCTTGATAAGCCCTCAAATATATTTTTATCACAAATTAAGTATCATAAATTATATATATATATATATATATATTCATAATTATATCAGTATCAATTCTATCCAGAAGAGCTGCATACTCTTTACTATTCTACAAACCAAAATACATCTATCTAGGACTTTTAAATAAGTTGACACATGAGATGTAAAGGCAAAGGAAAAAAATCTCTATGCGTCAGTCATCTCAGGCCATTTTGATTCACATGGTCCTGAGGGAAAGAGATCTCATTGTCTAATATTCCTGTTTTAAAAGTAGGAATATATTCATGCAAAAAATAGTGTCACTATGATGAAACCATTACTATTTCTGGAAAAACAATAATGCAGGGACATATTCGAGATAAGAATAGGCCAAAGTGATTTGGTGGAAGATGGAGGAAGGGCCAGTTTTCCCTGAGAGTATAACCCTTGGTGAGTTGACTGTGCCCCAAAGGAGAGCCACATGGTAGCACACACTCATCACGATGAAGGAGAAAACAGGGCACAAAGTTGGGTGGTAAGAAAAGGGGATGTGAATATGGGAATAGTTGCAGGAGTGAGAGTGAATATGATGAAAACCCATTCTACTAAATTCTCAGAGAAATATTAAATAATATAAGTATTACATGGAGAAATGAGTGCTTGGTGAATCTTTTGTTTGTTTAATGTCAGGATTTACCAATCTTGAAACTATTAACACCTTTGTCTGTGTAATTTTTTTTTTTTTTTACTTTTGGGACCGTCACCTACATTGTAGGAAGTCTAACTTTATTTTCTGTCCTCTACCCACTTGATCTCCACAGTACAGCCACAATCATAGTAATAAAATATTTCTACAGATATTGATATATACTCTCGAGGAACAAAACTGCCCTTAATTGAGAATTACTGATTTAATTGAGAGAAAAACAAATTACTTACACACATACCTGCTTAATTAATAACCCTTTCCAGATCACAAAATAGGATACATTTCCAGTGAAAAATTGTAAAAGATACAATAATTTTATAATGTATTTTATATCCTACAACACAGAAAACTTCTCTTAACAATTTTGACATTTATTTTAGTATCATAGTTATTTATTTTATCTATTTTTACATAGATAGAGTTGTAACTTATCCACCATTCACAGAGAACTGAGGTCTTACAAAAGTTAAATGAGGATTGAGGATTATTTACTCTTTCTGACCTGTTGATATGTCTAGTGAGTTTGTGAACCATGGACAGCCTGTTCTTTTCTATTTGTTTGTTTGTTTTATTTTCTTGCTTTTTAAAAACCCTGCTGTGTTTTGTTTATTGGATCAAATTAGTCCCCACTCTTGTGCTACATTTCTTAATCATCTGCATACTTAAAACAAGTTGTGACCTTTGCTTCTGTTTATGAAATTGTGTCTTGTTTCTTAATTTTCTGCTTACTTGGAAAGTCTTCAGATTTTAAATGTTACTCAAGACAAAAGCACTACCATCTGAGATGAAGATGTATCAATAAAATGTAAGGCTTGCCTAATGACATGATGGCGTGAACTTAGAATATTTTTTCTGTTACTCCAGTCCAGAGCAGTAGTAGTAGTAGGTTTGTCTTAGGAACAACTTCAATGAAGGACCTGACTCATTAGAAAACACAGGTCGTGCAGTGTGTCTGTATGTGTGTGTGTGTGTGTGTGTGTGTGTGTGTGTGTGTGTGTGTAAGAGAGAGAGAGAGAGAGAGAGACAGAGACAGAGACAGAGACAGAGACAGAGACACAGAGACACAGAGACACAGAGACAGAGAGAAAGAGTTATCAACCTGATATGATCTTTGCGTGGTAAGATACTTTCAAGGAGGAATTATCTAGGTCAGGTTGGCCAGTGAGGGATTGTTTTCATTATGCTAATTTATGTAGGAGAATCCAGCCACTGTGGATGGCACTATTCCCTGGGCTTGGGAGCCTCTGCTGTATGAGAGGAGAGAGGCAAGCACAAGCAAACAGTTATTCTTTCTCCAATTTTGACTGTGGCTGTAATATCAAGCTCCTGCCTTGACTTCCCCACAATGAAGAACTGTGACTTGGGATTGTAGACCAACAACCTTTTTTATTCTTTTTTTCCCAAGAAATTATTTTTTATTAGTTAAAATTAGAAACAAGCCTGCCTCACATGTCAGGCTTCTCCCTCTCCCTCCCTTCCCCCCAACCCCCCACCTGCTTATCACAGCAATAGGAAACAAAAACCAAGACAGTATATGTGCATGTATGAGTGCATGTGTGCATAAAATTGTGTTTATTTTTCTCTCACCAGAGATCAGTTTGTTCATAAAGCAAATTGTCAATAAGCTAGTGTCAAAATACATATTATTTAATACCGGAAAACTTTGATCATGATTTTCTTGAATTATGTTAGTACACATTTGAAAAGCATATTAGTATAAAATAATAAGTAACACACTTGATCCAACATTGAATGACTGACATTTCCTTTGACACCATTTCATGGAAGAAGAAACAGGGACTCAGAGAGTTGAGTGGAAGAGGAGCTGGGAGAATAATTTGAGGAGAGAGATGAATGGAAACTACTATGCATTAAATGTCCTGAAAGACTTAAGGATATTGTGGACACTTGTTTCTAAGTGAACACAAAGCATCACACAGTAATAAAAACTTACTTGTCTTCCAGCACAGATGACTGATCACAAGTTAAGAATACATTAATAGAAGAATACATTCTTCTATTTGCAATGGAACACATGAAAGATTGACCATTTGGGTCCTGTTTTTGGTTATATTAGTGAAAAGAGTGCTAAAGAAAATATTTCATTTTTTAAATAGCTACTGTTGTGTTGTAATGTAGAATGTTCTCCCAAGGCTCACACATTTGAACACTTCACCCTTAGCTTGCAGTGGTGCTTTGGAAGGACATAGAACCGTTACAGTATGTAGCCTTGCTGGAGGAAGTGAGTCACTGGAGACAGGTGTTTATGTTTGGCAGCCTGGTCCTATTTCCTGTCTAGTTTTTGCTTCTTGACTGCAGATGTGATGTGACTGGATGCCTCATGGTCCTATCACCTTACATTTTCTACCATAACTGGCTGTACCTCATCTTAATCTGTAAGACTCGATGAATCTTCCCTTGGTTAAATTTCTTCTTGCTAGATAGTAACAGCAATGAGAAAAGCAGTGTACAAAGATAACCTCCATCTTCAATGAGATCAGGACAAGAACAAGAACTCTATGATCCCACCCAAGTCTCAAGTAAACACTACTCAACATACCTGTGTAGGAAAACATAAAGTGGGTTTTTTCAAAGCAATATTATTCTTTTGTCAATCTAAGACACATTTTACAGATGCCATTTTTAAAAAAAGATTATTTTTATCTTATGTGTGTGAGTGTTCTGCCTGCATGTGCACTCTGTGTGCACGTGATGTCCAATTAGGCAAAAAGAGGCTGTCAGAGGCCCTGGAATTGGAGCAACTGACAATTTGGATAGTTCATTACCATTTCAAGTTCTGTGCCACTTGCTAGGTATTACATGTGACCACATTTACTCTTTCTTTTCTTTAGTTGGTGATTTTATTTCAGTTCTTTTAGAGACAGGGCCTCTGTATCCTGGCTGACCTGGAACTAGCTATGTAGATCAGGATGGTCCCACACTCATAGAGAACTCCTTGCTTTTGGAGTTCCCATGTGTAATTCTTAATGTGGTGTTTAGCAGAATCTTAATAGCTAAATCTGGTCTAATTTCTAGCTCACTTAACCCCACTGGGCCTGCTACAAGCCTATCCTCTGTTATAAAGTGTCACTGCTTTTCCAGCACACTTAACTGCAAGTGTCCATTGCTGACCATGTCTCATTATCTTAGGCAAGAACTTGTCCTTTTCATTTTTATATCCAAGCTATTTGGAATAGAGTGGGCATTTGCTAAATGTCTGTGAAACCGAACTGACCAGGTTTAACATCTATTTTTAACACATCTTCATTGAAAATAATTACATTATTATAAATTAATATAAATTAAAATTTATTTCAGTTAGCATAAAAGTGGTTTAGTAATATTTTATTTGCATAATTATTTATATGCTTTATGAATTCATGGAATATAGGTTTAGTAATACTATGTATAATTACCTTAATAATAAGTAGTATTTATTATTGGTTCTTTCATTAATAGCCAACATCCCTAGGGCACCTGCTGGCTGTTGCCTAATAATTTGTGGTAGAGGTAGAGATAGATGCCAATGAGGCCCAATTGGAAAATTAGTATATAATTCATGAATCTAGCTGACTCAGTAGTATGACAGGAAATGAAATCTGAAATGAAGAAACTTCTAAGTTGCTTTTTGTTTACTTATATATACAATTAGAAAGACTCAGGCATCATGTATCATACTTACATTCCTGAGATTTGGGAAGCTGAGGCAGGAGGATCACTATGAGTTTGCCACCATCTGGGCTCCATAGTGAGTTTTTGGGCTACAGACTGTGACCTTATTTAAAAAAACCAAACCATTGCAGACTAAACCAAACAAGAGGGAAATGGGACTATACTTCACTTCGATCTAAGTGGTGGTATTTTAGGTGATTTGTCACCCCTATGGTGTCTGACCTCACCATGGTGATCAACACATATTTATATTTTTCATTAACTGTCATCTAAAATAAGTAAATTACCAAGTCTCACAAGGTGACTCAGCTCACAAAAAGTTGTACAAGGCATTTAAGCTCTTGGTGCCTATATAAACTCAGAAGACATAGGGTAGAAAGCAATTTGGCAGGCATTCTTCAAGCTGCCATAGCCAGGGACATGTACTGGTTTTAGTTTTGACTGAAGGTTTCTTTTGACATTGTCTTTAAGCAAGAGAAGTAGATTTCTCTTGAAATGCCATCACCCTAGCATGAATGATACATGGTGAAACAGGCATGACAGTACAAAGAGCAGAGGAAGTCAGCATGAATCTGAACAATACTCATTCCTTCCACGTAAAAGGAGTTAATGAATTTTGTTAGCTTCTTAATAATAAAAAGAAGGAACTTGACAGTATGTGGTTCTCAGAACTGTTGAGTGTATTCTATATATCTGATGGTTTATATGCATCATAATGAATAATAGAAAAACTCTCTCATTCTACAGTTCACATTTAACCATTTGGGACTATTTGTATTTTTTTTGTATAAACACTGCTTAAATCCAGAGTGTATATATGTGCTTTGCATATATATATATATATATATATATATATATATATATGTGTGTGTGTGTGTGTGTGTGTACATATATATTATATGTATGCATTTTTAATAGTCAGAAGCCCTTTCATACTTAGACTGGTAAAATTATGTAAGTAATATTATTGGTGTATTAATTAGTTACATAGTCTTCATAGCAGACTAATGAATTTGTCCTAGATCTCCCACTTCCTAGATTTATGACCTTGTTATTCTTTTTTGCTTCTTGTTTTAGTTCTGTCATTTGTAAGATGGGAAGGCAATGAAGCTTTCCTTGGAGGGCCTTTGTGTACATGTGCTTGGATCCTACTAAACAGATTGCTTGCCTACTAAACGTGTTGCTTGCCATCAGGAATGTTTCAAATCCTTGGAGCTGGGATACCATGCTGGTTTCTTTATGTGTTGGTTGTGGGTAGCTTTACTGCCACAGCTGAGCTGGCTGGGAGCCCTGGATCTCTTCCATCAGCTTTCCTCTCCTCGGGTCCTTGATGCTCCCATGGGCTAAAGTCCCCGTAGAAACAGCATCCATGAACTCTTTGTTCTCCCTGCTAAGGAAGCATGCTGTGGAACTTTTCATTTCTTCTCAGTACCTCTATACTTTTCAAGTTGTACAAAATAAACATACATTGTTTTTTGGTTTTTGATTTTTGGTTTTTGGTTTTTGGTTTTTTGAGTGTGAAATAGAAGGCTTGGCAGCTGAGTACTGACAAGCTTTGGTCTTCCCATGAGCTGGCCTTGTGTTCATAGCTGGGCTTATGGTTGTTTTGTTGACTATAATCTGACAAAACAGCACCAGGCCTGGCTACTCTGTGACTTGATAGATGGAGACCAAATAATTTCCCTCTATGATCATAAATGACAGTATTTCTGAAGTACAAAATGGTCCAAACGCCCCCTAGGAAGAGGGATGAGAGTGGCAGCTGACTCCTAATGGCAGTTTTAGCTCTGTTCTGCCGTTCTCCATTCCTAGGTATAAGAACTATCGAGATAACTGAATGGGGATTTTCTCTTCTCAACAGTAACAAACTAGCCCTCTTTCAAATCTTACAATGCTTGCCAAAATAATGAAATGAGTCCATTCGAATACCTTCTTTCTCAAATGCTCCTGCACCTCAGTGATGCCTGTTTTCCTCACTGCCATCACCTGAATTTGTAAAAATTTCCTGGTATATTTGGTGATCTTTGGCCTGAGTGTATTGATACTTCATGATGAATCTTATTTTGAGGAATTGAAATATATTGAAGATTTATTATTGTTGTTTTATAACCCGGTTTCTTTGAGTGTAAGTGTTATAACCAGGAACATTTGGTGAGAGGAAATCCCGGGGTGATTGACATATCCAAATCATACCATAAGGAAGATACAAGGCTTGCCCAGGAAGTAATGTTTCCATTTGATCTCACTGAAAAGAGAATACAAACTGGGCCTGTGAGAAGGGGGACAATTTGGGAAGAGCATGAACATCTCCCAGACATTATTATGAGAGGACACTGGGAGTCAAATGAACCAAAGACTCAATGCTTTAGGGAGAAAGTGGATGGAGGAATGTAAAGTTGGGTAGAAAACCCAAAATCGTACAATGGTTAAGAGGGACAGACTTGTAGTGTGCAAGCTAAACACAAACATGCATTTTAAAAAGCCGAGACTCAGGATAAAAGATCGTTTCTGTAGGAAAGAAGAAAGAACTTAGAGGAATGAAAATGAAAATAACATTAGCGTTTATTGAGCTAATGACATTTAAAGTACAGGAATTGATTAGAAATTTTAAGTTATTCATTCGAAGGTTATTTCCTGAGTGCCTCCCACTAAGAAGACACAGGAAAATGCCATCACTTTGAAGTTTAATAACTGCTATTTGTCCCATTTAAAAATCATATCACATCCATATGTCTGAATTTAACAGTTCATTAATTGCCAGCTTTGGGGATTTTTTATTCTGTAAAGAGTAAAATGGATGGGGACTTAGGATTTCTGTCACACCAAAAGCTACAGAGTTCTTAAAAAAAATGTCTGCTCTAATCATTAGAAATGTATTTGAAATGAAAGGACTCTTACTTGGCAAATTTAAATTAGGCACCAAATCAGTTTCTTTTACATATTTTGAATAATTTTCAGAGTTGTACACGGATGCTTGGTAAAAGCATGGCTCTTCAGAGGACATGTGTGTTGGAGGAATTCTAGAGTGGTTTTTTTTTTTAAAACATTTCCCCCTCTTGAAGAAAGGAGTGTAGGGTTGCAATCAACTCTGAATAGCATGGCACGTTGCCCATGGAAACTCATTTAACCAGGAAGCTCATGCCTGACATGGTTCCATTCATTTGAGTAGTCATTAAATTCGTGAACCAGAACTTCCTTTTTGGTTTTCTTTTATGGATGAATTAACCTTATTGGAGAAGGTCTTTTAAAAGTACATTAGACCTATATCCTCTCCTTTGCGTCCATCCCTAGAAAAAGAAAAAGGAAAGTAATCCACAGAGAAGTCAAACTTCTTCATGCACCAACAATCGGGAGGTAATAGAATTTGGGGGCTAACTAACTACAGGGCTTCATCCATTTAAGTGCCCTCACTGTGATCTACCAGATGTATGGCCAAAGGCAAATGGGCTATTTTGGGTTCTCCTTGCTAAGCTGTAGAGAAAAAGAAGACGACTAACTTTTGAAAGGTTGGTGTGTTTAGAGGAATATACACACGACTCGGTGGAAATTTACCTGGCACATAGCTAGTGCTCATCAGAATGTTAGCTGTTGCTGAAAAAGGTGTGGAGTTGTGTGAGCCACTGCATGCATCTCAGCCAAGGACAGGCTTCCCTTTCACTACAAAGGCTCTCATTCTGCTTCTTAGCTGTCCTTTACTGCAAAGTCAGTTCATAAACAGATGTGTCCGAGGATACTTGGATGCTGGGGGTGGACAGAGGGAGAGAGTACTGAAAGAGATGACTAGAAGGAGGGGCTGCTTTTCGGGGTCAGCTAGAACCCTGATGCAAGGGAAACTCCCACGAATCTACAAGGATGAACTCATCTAAGACTCCTAGCAATAGTGGATGTATAACCCGAACTGGCCACATCCTGTGACCAGATTGATGACTACCCCAACTGTCATCAGAGAAGCTTCATCTAGCAACAGATATAGAGGCCCACAGCCAAACATCTCTCAGGATTCCCTGAGCTCAGGGAATCCTGCTGGAGAGAGGGAGGAAGGATTGTAGAAACTAGAGGGGTCAAGAACATCACAACAAAACCCACAGAAACTACTATCTTGGCTCATAGGAACTCACAGAAAGTGAACCAACAGCCAGAAAGCTTGCATGGGACTGACTTGGGCTCTCTACATATATGAGACTGTTGTGTAGCCTGGCCTATTTGAGGGACTCCTAACAATGGGAGCAGGGGATATTCCCAATGCTTTGGATGGCACTTGGGAACCTTTTTCTCATACTGGGTTGCCTTGCCCAGCCTAAATACAAGGGGAGGTGTGTAGTCTTACTACAACTTGATATGCCATGTGTTGTTGACACCCATGGGAGGCCCGCCCCTTTCTGAATGGAAACAGAGGAGGAGAGGATTGAAGAGGGGTGGGTGGATGGAAGGTGGGGGGCATGGGAAGAGAGGGGAAACTATGGTTGGAATGTAAAATAATAAATAAATTAAACAGAAAAAGAAAAGAAAGAAAACACTTTGTGTTAATTTCCAAAGGCAGAATGTTGAATTTGAACCAGGCCTAAAGTAGGTTTAGATTTTTTTCTCAGTTTTGAAATTTCTTTTCGTCTTTACAAGTTAGTTGTGGGGGGCTGGAGAGATGCCCCAGTGGTTAAAAACATTGACTGCCCTTCCAGAGGTCCGGAGTTCAAGTCCCAGCAACCACATGGTGGCTCACAACCATCTATAATGAGGTCTGATGTCCTCTTCTAGTGTAGGCAGGACACTGTATGCATAATAAATAAATAAAAAAGAAGCTAGTTATGGGGGAAAACAATGATAAACACTGGTTTTTAGTTGACTGCATTCAACTACTGAGGTATTTTTATGTGTGCTGCTATTCAGAATAAGCCCACAGAGATGTTCTCTGGAAACGAGGGAACTTTCCAAACTAATTATCCTTTGGCTCACAAAGCAAACCAGAATTTCTTTTAGAATGCAGCCTGTGGGGTCAGCAGGTCCTTTTAGAAATTATGGAGTATTTGCGTTTGGATGTACCTCTGCCAACCACAGGTTTCCATGACCGTTGCAAAGGCCCCTTCTCAGCACAAGTTTTCTGAAGTCTGCCGCCATGGTCTGCAGCTAAGTCCACTGATTAACCTGGCCTTATTGCAATGGAAGTTTATAGGCAGAAGATGTGTGAGAAAATATTTGATGTTAATTTCTAAAGATAGAGAATGAAAATAAGGGGGTGGAGGCAGAAAGCAGTGTGGAAAGGAGTATCAAGTTCAAATTGGAGTGTGAAAAACCCAGATTCAAGTCCCAGCTGTATTTATCCCTCACCTGATGGTCTTCCATAAGAAGCTACTGTGTGTTTATTTATTCATGTGCAGAAACAGATTCAAGCCTCTATCTTGTGGTAGTGATGGGATTGATTGATAAAAGCTACACCTTTGATACTATCCTTCCCACATTGTAATCAGCTGTTCTGTTCATGCAAACCAGCATTTTTATTGGTGATCAGTATTGATTTAGGATGTGTTAGTTGTATGTTCGTAGGGTACTAATTTATATTTTGGCATCAATTCTGGAACATATTCATGGCCATGATGGTGAATTATATTAACATGTCAGAATAATTATCAAGCTCTCAGTGTGAACTTTCTTAAAATACATAATATTTTAATTTTTTAAAGAATTGCATGCATACAATATATTTTAAGAATATTCACCCTACTGCAAATCCTCCTAAATTTCCCTGTGGTGAATATTATTTCTTCTTTCTGATTTGATAATCCTAATGGACTCTGTCCTGTTCATCCCTATTATGAAGAGATTCATTAAGAAAACAGTATAAGAAAGAGTCAGGGGGCTGGAGAGATGGCCCAGTTATTAAGAACACTAGCTAGTCTTCCAGAGGTCCTGAGTTTACTTCCCAGCCACCACATGGTGGCTCACAACAATCTGAAATGAGATCTGGTGTCCTCTTCTGGCATGCAGAGACACATATGGACAGAACATTGTATTTGTAATAAATAAATAAATAAATAATAAAAATAAAATCCTAAAACAAATAAAAGAGAGTCAGATGACAACCGCCCCAGGGTTGCCATCCCATACTATAAGGTAGCAAACAGGACATTAGACGCTTATAACATTTATTTCTCTTTGACACTTTCTGAGATTCCTTATGAATGCTGGCATGAGAATCTTCAAATGAAATAGCTCACCTCTCAAAGTAACCAGTCAATGAATAGACAAGTAATAACTAAGAACTTACCGTATGAAAATCATGGCACAATCTGAGAATACAGTCAGTCTTCCCCACATGTCTGATTATATAGTTTATATCCTACCAAATGACATGTCATGACCTAGTACTATGTGAAGTTTGGAATGTTCTTTGATATTTAGAGTAGAAATTGGTAACCTTAAAATTGCCAATTTTTTTTTTTTTTTGCAGTCAAATGCTTGTGTGCTATCTGTTCTGCCACATTGTTCTGGGCAGCTTCTTGTCCCGCCGCTTCAGCCCCAAATGAACACACAGACACTATATTAATTATTAAACTGTTGGCCAATGGCTAGGGCTTCTTATTTTGCTAGCTCTGTTTTAATTATTAATCTATTACTACTAATCTATGTATTTCTACATGGTCTTATCTTACCAGAGAACGCCCGGCATGTCCCATCTTAGTGTCTATATGGTGGACTCCCTCTGACTGCCTTTCCCAGAATTCTCCTTGTCTCCTAGCCCCACCTATCCTCTTGCCTCATTGGCCAGTGTTTTATTCATCAACCAATAAGATAAACATATTTACAGAAGGACATCCCCCATCATATACTTCAGATGTTGCCTTCTTCCGGGCCATCATGTCTTACTTCACTGTAACCCAGATGAAATTCTATCTGTAGCCATATACAACAGTGAAACCAAGACTGTCTTAATTGGTGTTTTCTCACCAGCATCCAGGAGTGCTGTTGGTGCATCAGGTTCAAAAAGCAATATTTTTGGAGTGTAGAGCTGATACAATCTTTTACGGGTAAATTTGTTAAGCACAAAAAGCATATTGAGCACATTTTCCACTTTTGAGCTTGAGTTAATTCTTTTTATTAGTAGGTTGTAGTTTTTTTGATAGCTTAGATGCAATTCTGTCTGTCTGTTTGTGGTCTATCATCTATCTTCTAGAGATTCAGCTCATGGCCTTGAACATGCTAAGTAGATGCTCTATCTATAAAATTGCTCTGGCTTAAAACAATGCCTTAGCAGATATGTTTTCTGAAAATATTATCTCATATTCATATTTGAGCAAACATATGGTCTGAAACTGTGTGCAAAATTTCTAACCTTGGTGGTTGGTATATTTTGAAATATAAGAATTTCTGACTTTGGTAAATCCAATTTGCTCATCTTTTCTTGTTTGTAGGATCTAAAAACACTTTCCATAGGCAAGGTCACTTGTCTCTTATTCCACTGGTTTTATGCATTAGCTCTTACATGTGTGTCTATACCAGATTTTGGGTTTTGATACAGGGTCTCACTACAGAGTCCTCGGTAGTCTGGAACTTGCTATGTAGAACAGGCTGCCCTTGATCTTAAAGCAATTCTCCTACCTTTACCTACCAGTGGTTGGGATTACAGGTTTGCACCATCATGCTCTATAATCTTTATTTTCAACTTTTTTTTTTGTTTTGTTTTGCATGTGGTTATCCAGCTGCTTTAGAAACATTGGTTGAAAGAACTGCCTTTTCAAATTGGATTGTTTATGTTTAATTTTTGTCAAAGTCAATTAACTATAAATGTAAAGACTTACTACTTAAATCTTCATTCCATTCCATTGATCTATGTATCTGTCTTTGTGTCAGTATCATCATGTTTCAATGGCCACAATTTATAGCATTCTTTTTTAAATGTTTAGTTAACTTTGTAATTATGTGTACATATAGAGTTGTAATGATTCATTTTGGTTATCAACTTGACACTTCTGGGAAGAGGGAACCTCAACTAAGGAATTTCTTCCATCAGATTGGTCTGTGGGCATGATTTTGAGTTATTTTCTTGATTGCTATTTGAAGTAGGAGGGCCCAGCCCACTATGGGTGGTGCCATCCTTAGGCAGGTGGGTCTGGGCTATATTGTAAAGGTAGCTGAATATGAGTCTGAGGACAAGTCAAGCCAGTAAGTAGCATTCCTCTGTGGTTTCTTCTTTAAACGTCTGCCTTGAATTCTAGCCTTGGTATCGCTCTACAAGGAAGTGGAAACTGCACGATGAAATAAACCCCTTCTTCCATAAGTTTGTCTTGATTGGTGTTGTATCACAGCAACAGAGAAGAAATCTAGGACAAGGGGTATGGACATGTGAGTACATGTGACAGAGGCGGCCAGAAGAGGGCATCAGTCCTCTGGAGCTGTAATCATTGGTGGTTGAGACCATCTAACTAGTGTGTTAGGATTCAAACTCGGCCCCCTGGAAGAGCATCAAGCTCTCTAACTACTGAGCCATTTCTCCAGCTCCTATCACCTTATTTTACAGTCAAATTTGAAATATGAAAGAATGGTTTCTCTATCTTCTTTTTTATTTGAATTAGAAACAAGATTGTTTTACATGACAATCGCAGTTCCCACTCCCTCCCCTCCTCCCCTGCCCCATTCCCCCCCAACTAAAACCCTATCTATCACATCCTTTCTGCTCCTCAGGGAGGGTGAGGCCTTCCATAGGGTGTCATCAGAGTTTATCATAACCTTTGGGATAGGGCCTAGGCCCACCCCCATGTGTCTTGGCTCAGGGAGTATCCCTCTATGTGGATTGGGCTCCCAATGTCCACACCTATGCTAGGGATAAATACTGAACTACTACAGGAGGTCCCGTAGATTTCTGAGATCTCCTCACTGAACCCACATTCCTGGGGTCTGGATCAGTCCCATGTTGGTATCTCAGCCATCAGTCTGGGGACCAAGAGCTCCCTGTTGTTCAGGTCAGCTGTTTCTGTGGGTTTCACTAGCCTGGTCTGGACCCCTTTGCCCATCACTCGTTCTTCTTTGCAACTGGATTCCAGTTCAGTTCAGTGATTAGTTGTGGGTGTCTGCTTCTACTTCTTTTACTCAACATTGTTTTGGCTAGCCTGAGACACTTGCCTTTCTCTATGGAACTTAAGATAACTTTGTCAGTTCCTCAACAAGGCCATTGTGGATTCTGGCGAGGATGGCACTGAATTTAGAGATCAAGTACAGCATTGTCTTCTGGTCTGTAAACATGAAGCATCCTTTTTACTTATTTGTATTTTAATTTCATTCATCAGAGTCTTTGCTTTTTTCTTTTTCTTTTGGTTTTAGTTTTTAGATTCACATTTCTTTTTGTGAATCTATCCTGGCAGATTTTATTCTCTTTAATGTCACAATACATACAACTATTTTCTTAACCTGATTTTGGTATTATTTATTGTTACCATATAAAATACATTTCAGTGTACTGATATTGTATCCTGAAAACAATGCACTTTTCTATTAGTTCTAATGTCTTTTCAGAGTACTCTTTAAAATGTTCTGCAAAAATCACATCACAGTCACATAAAAATAGCTTAAATTCACCGTTTTGATTTGGATATAGTTTAGTTTATTTTCTTGCCTAATGATCCTGGCTAGACCCTGAAGGACCCTCCATAAGGTTTACTGAACATGGGTGATGGGGGGAAATACTTCTGTGTATGTTTATCTTATTGATTGTTAAATAAAATACTGTTTGGCCAATGAGACAGGAAGTTAGACAGACTAGGAGTCAAAGAGGATTCTGGGAAATGTAGTAGAGAAGTGGTAATCCAGGCAGGAAATGACATAGCAAGGAGACTCATATTTAAGTGAGGAAGAAACAGGAAGGGTCCTCTCTTTTCCCCTCCACTCCTGCTCCAGCGGCATGATGAGATCCACCGACAAGGAGGGACACCAATAAGGCGTCTGAAAAGATAAGTCTTATAACATATATAGATTTATGATAATTAAGACTGAACTAACAGATGAGAATCCTAGTAATTGGCCAAGCAGCTTTAAACCTAATACAAGTTTCTGTGTATTCATTTGGGCCTAACTCGGGTTGGCGGCTGGCGTAAAGCTCACAGGTGGCGGTGGGGCTCAGGCAGCTTTTGGTGGAAAGATTTAACGTAACACATGGGGGTTCTGTAAAATTAGGTAAAAGTAAAATGTTTCTGAATATGCAATAGTGAAAAGATAATACAACATTAAGGACAATAAAATCTGTAAAAATAAACTTACTAACAGAGGTACAGCAGATTGAGGTGATTGCAGCATAGCTTCCCAAGATTGCCTCACAGGGTTTCACCACAGCCTCAGTTGTGAACACAACACTGGAAATATGTTTGTGTTTGTGGTGCACATGCCTGCAGGCAGTGCCAATAAATGCCTCCTAAGACAAGTCAACTATAGATATTAGGAGTGTTGGTGTTTGTATTTATAGTCGCATTGAAAAATAACAATTTAACCATAGAAAGCCTAGACTTTGAGCATTGCCCTGCATTATTCATCGGCATATAAATATCAAAGCATAGCCATGGATCTTATTGTATTAAAATGTTTAATTTGCATATATGTATGTTTTCAGGGCTGGCCATTTTGTTCTGGATGACCAATTGGTATGCATTTGCCTGGAGAAGACCTCGAAAAAATGCATACAAGTAACATTATATGGACTAATCAGGCTCCATTTAGGAACATACATGTGCATACATATAGATACATGAATGCAATAGCAATTAGTGAAAAAGGAGGCCATGAATTTAGAGGAGATGGAGGAGGGATAGACAGGAGGGTTTGGAGGGAGGAAAGAGAAGGGAGAAATGTAATTAAATTATAATCTCAAAAAAAATTTAAAAAGTAATATTTGATTTTTAAAAATTACTGTTTGAGTTGTTAATTTGATAACTTGATTTTCATATAAAGAGGTTAAAAGAATTTTGGATTAGGATTAAAACAGAATTTCTAAACTGATCCTAAACATAATTTCTTACTATCATTTATAAAAACTGACATTTTCAAAATAGGTTATTATAAAACTGAAACTTGGTCAAGTCTGATAAATGTTGATGAGATTCTGTGTCTTTTAGTATAAAAACCCAAATGATCAAATTTAATTGTTAAAAAAATGACATCCACCTCATTAGCTGTACATTTTCTTTGTCTTTATAAGTAATAAAATCTATACACCAACAAATTGTTTTAGAATAAATTTGTTTATGTTGTTTTTGTTAATAGATGTTTGATTTGCAAACTTATTGTATATTTCTATGTATTTAGAGTTACTAGAAAGTTTTGTGGGTAAGAAATCTTCATGAGTAGAAAAAATGTAAGAAGCCTGTGGCTGGAAGCAGTGAACATTCCAATTGGTGCTCTGGTCCTGACCTTCAGGGAGTCACCGTGAGGTCTTTTATCAGTAAGTGTGTCTGGATTTCATGGTTGTGAGAGGTATAGATACTTCTCATCGAATTACAGAAGCTCTCTGTAAACTTTTTATTACATTTATGTACTTACATATGCATCAATTCATTCATTTAGTGTGTGTGTGTGTGTGTGTGTGTGTGTGTGTGTGTGTGTGTGCACGTGCACTTGTGCTTGCTATGGCACTCGTGGAGAAGAGAGAACAATTTGTGTGAGTTGGTTTTCTCCTTCTACAATGTGGAATGTGACAGTTTTGTTGTGAGCCATCTCACTGGTATGCAAGTCCCCATCTGTTACTGGTTTGTAGTCTCTTTGTTTTGTTTCATTTTTAAATCATAAATGGTGGCTAAAATTGCCAAATGCCTTTTGTTTGTGTGGAGAGAGTCATGAGTGTTTGGCCTTTATTCTATTCATATGGTGTATTAATATAGATGTTAAGATAATCTATGCTAGATACTTTTATGTGTAAAGCCCCTTAGTCACAGTATATAATACTTTCATATGTTACTGGTTTTCTTTGCCTGGTACTTTGCTGAAGCTTTCAGTTTTTGCCTAAGTGGCATTGGTGTGCAGTTTTCTTTCCTGTTGTGCCTTATCTGGTTTTGGCACCCTGCTGACATTATTCTCATAGAATGGTTTAAAAGTCTCCTTGGGATGGAGACAAGTCTACGTGGTTAAGAGTAAAGGCTGCTATTTGAGAGGACCTTGGTCCATTACAAGCTCCCACTTGACGGTAGCTCATACCATCTGTAACTGGAGTTCCAGAAGATCTGGTGCCCTCTTCTGCCTCTGTGGGCACCAGGCAAGCATGTGGTATATACACCAGCCAAACCTACCGTATACATAAAGTGAAATAAGAATAAAAAAATTAAATTCTTCCCCTTCATTTCAAAGATCTTAAACACAGAAACGTCTAAGTTCCCGATAACCTCCTTCGTTTTGTTTATAAATTACAGCACATCCAAACTTCCTCATCAGTCGGCACTTAGCGAAGTACCTGTGTGATTTGAACCAATTTATTCTCATCACCAAACAGTATTTATAATACTCCCACATGATTTAAACCAATTTAGCTTTCCCATGAGAGGAGTCAGGTGGGAAGAAGAGAGAGAGGCTGTGTGGCAGATGTGTGGCAGTAAGCATAGGGACAGAGGCCTGAAGGACACTTGGCACAATGGCATTTCACAGATGGTGATGACCACACCATTCCCTACTTCCTGCTTTTTTTTCTTTTCTTTTGGACTCTTGCAAAGTAGCCTTCAGCTCTTAATTTTCAAACTCTGTCTTCTTTCTCCTCACCTTATCACTGTCGTTTTTATTTCTGTTTGTCCTCTCAAAACTAAATGGAGATAAACTAGCTGAGCTATTAAAATCAATACGAGGAGGATGGCTCAGGGGATAAAGGTGTTTGTCATGCCTGCCTGGTGATGTGAGTTCAATAGTGCGAACACGTATAAAAAGTGGAAGGAGAGAACTAACTCCAAAAAGTTGTCCTCTGACCCCTCGGTTTTGCACATGCACAATCATTAACAATAACAACAACAACAACAACAGCAAGAATAAATAACAGTAAGGCAATTTTCACAAGGAGGAACTGAAGTTAAAGTCGGTGTCCTTTTCTTATCCTGACTATCATTGGTCACTTACAGTAGCGCTAACACAAGGGATTTAGTGACCTTAGACCAAGAACAACAGGATAAGTGTCCTCACAGTCCTCATCAAGTCAGGCTACATGGAAGTTCTCTTGTAAGCACTGTAAAATTGCAATACTTTCACTTCCATGTTTGATGAGCACAAATGATTCATGTTCTGAAAGCTTAGAGAAAAGAGGGTTCTGTTGTTTCTACGTTGAGAGATTTATAGTCTGGGTGGCAGAACATAGCTACTTAAGAAAGAAATAGGCATCTAAAACATTTTAAAGACACATTAATCCCAGGACGCAGGCTTCTGCTGTTAATGAACAAGGCACTGTGGGTTGAGTACAGGTGAGATGAAAGCTCTTACTGGAAAAGGTAGCCTGAATAAAATAACTCTGAAACTTGCAGGTGAAGCTGCAGGTTGACAAAGCTGTGGCCAGGGCTGGGGAGGCAACTCAGTGGTTCATAGCTCTTTCTGCTCGTGCTGAGGAATGGAGTTTGGTGTTCTCAGAAATCAACTCAGGGGGTTCACACCACCTTTAAGTGCAGCTCCAGCAGATCTGATGCCCTCTTCTGGCTTCCATAGCAACCAAACACACACACACACACACACACACACACACACACACACACACACACACACACACCTACACACCAATAAAAAAATAAAATAAATCTTTTAAAACCAGAAATGGCTGATAACTAATGATGAGTTCAGCCTGAAGATTGATTGATGAGCCAGGGTTTTCCTCTTTCAAAGCAGCCAATTTAAAAACTGCCAATGAATTGTCCTTTGATTCCACAGAAGTAAATTCATATTCTATTCTTTCTCTTTGTTCCTTTTTCCTCTTATGGGACAGTGTAAATATGTCTTGAGCCAATTCCCTTTGCTCGTAGGTAAACTCTGCACACTCAAAAGTACTAAAAAACATGTTGTTTTCTTTTGTTCCAAATTGCTAAGGAAGAAATATATTCATCCCCTGCATTCCAATTAACTTTACAAAATGAATTGCTACCCTTGGGATTCACTAAAAAGAATTCTCCTGGCATTCTGGTAGCTCAGGGTGAGAGGCCTCGTCAGTACATTTACGAATACCCATACCATTTAAGCCCAATGTCCCCACACATAATTTCTGTGCATGTATGTGGGCAGAAAATGCTTCCTTTTCAGTTTTGCAGCTTGATTTTCCTCTCTCGGTCTACCCTGCCAGTAGAAAGGAATATTTCAAGAGGGAAGATACATTTCCAAACGCACCTGTTAAGTATTTTGTTTCTGCAGTGCTGATGACAGAGCCTAGGGCCTCCTATGTGCCTAATGAGAACTCTGCCATCCAGCTAGGCTGAACAGTCCCTGCAAACCCTTAATCATTCTTCATGATTACAAAGAGGAGCCCAGATTTTTGTAGGTGAAAATGGATGCATTTTCTTAGGTATTGAAATAAAATGAACAGTTTATATTAACATCTTATTTCAGGAACAGAAATACTTGCAAGTGGAGACCTTTTTTATTCACTAATTGTTTTGTTGGGTGTGTATTTACTGATTAGATGATATGAACTAGACAGGATTTTACATACTGGGGAGAGAGCAGGGATGAAGACAGAGAGCCCCTTTGCTGTTTGGCTTTACATTCTAGTGAGAAAAACACTAGAAGAAATAAGCTCGATGTATTATGTGTTGATGAATAAGAAAACTTAGGCAGAAATGGAGAATCTGAAGTGTCTGCAGGTAGGGATAGGTGACTATTCTATTTTACTTGTTTCATGTTTGAAATGGAACCCCACTATGTTGCCCAGTTTGGTCTTAAACTTCAGAGAACAAATGATCATTCTGTCTCAGCCTCATGAGTTTCTGAATTCAGGGTTTTGTGTCACCATTCCCAGCTCATAGGAATTTTAAATAAGACAGCAAAAAGCTTGCCTTGAAGATTGCATGAAATATGGCCTGAAATAAGTGAAGAAGATGGTAAATGCAACAAAACAGGGACTTGCCTGACATGTTCCAGGAGGTAATTAGGCCACTGGAAATAGTGGAAACATGACCTGCTAGAAGTTGCTTTCAGATTTCCTCTACCTAAGAAAGTGGTGGTAACTGTAGCAGTGTCTGGATTCCTTATCTTTATCTGAAGCCGATTCTTTACTATTTGAGAGATGGAGAGGGTTTATATACGCAGATATTTAGTAACTCATGCATGAAACTGATTGGGACTGACACTGCAAATTGGCTCTAATGCAGAATAGTGCCTGAGCTCTAGAGTGGCCTACAGTAGCCTATGAAGTAGACAATAACAGTTAAGCAAAATATGTGAAAACCAAGCTATCATTGGAACCATATGTAGGCCAGGGACTGCATGATGAACCCTGAGAGGGCTCTTCCATTTACAAGTTTGGGAATCTAGTTTTATGACATGCCTTAAGGCTCCAGTTGCTCTTATTGGGGCAAGCATTGGGCAAAAAACTAGTCATTACTAATTCTAGCTTCACACTCCCATCCTCACCCTCTAGCTGATGCCTGTTTGGTATGACATCGTTTGGAGTTTGGTCTTTCTTTTTCTGCTTAGAATCTGCTTCTGGGACACAGTGGCTAGTTTTTCCCCCAAGGAGTCACAACTGATTCTGCACATGTGTGCTTAGTAATTCAGAGAATGGGCTTATTAACATTAACATAGTGTCACTCTATTTGGGAGAGTTTTCTTTTGAACATCGTATGATACAATGAAGGCTGAACTAGGTCATTTTCCTTTGTTCTAGTATCACTTACCCAAACAGATAAGATTACTCTACAGCTTATATAACCCATGCTATGGAGACCTCACCCTGGTTTCTGCCAATATTCTACCGAAGAAATGCCATAGTTTTAACCCAAAGGGGCAAATTTAACTCACCAAGGCTTTGGTCACACCTAATTATGCCATGCCTCTAAATTCAACCACATCAGTCTCATATTTCTTTCTGACTTCAATGATACACATTTTAATAATCTCTCTCTTCAGAGTGAATCTAAAATCTGAAACTGCAGGTGGCTAATGATCTGTTGGAGAAGATTGCAATCTGTGAACAATGACATAATAATAATGATGCACATAGAAAAGACACAGTGGTTCCTTCAATCAAAGCCTTCAAGAATACTGCACAAATTAAATGTGGAACACCTAGCAGGGTGCTTGGCATACAGTGGGTGTGAACATATAGCTACGGAAATGAAAACCACTATTTATGTTTAGAATGACTCAGTCGCAGTAAAACACAGCCTTAATGCTACTTTAAATAATGATGGCCAGGAGAATTCTGGAAATGAAATGTAATCCTGAGATGGAAACCAGTACTGTGGTTTGAGTCAGTTTAAACACCATAAGGAATGTATGTAAGATACTTAGAGACAATGGAATCTACAAAGCCATGCATGCTGTATAATCCCAGGCAGACAGTTAGTTAAATATTTTGTTTGCCTCAGATGAAGTATGTTAGTAATATGTAGCAAATGCCTACCACACGGGAAACCTGAAAGACCTCTGTGTAAGTCAACTTAGACAAAATGCCTCTTGGTCTGCATCCCCATCATTAGCTTTTACTTATTTAGCCTTAGCTCCACGACTCAGATTTGGTAAAAGTTCAGCTTGCTAGTATCCTATCTGGGCCCTAGATCCTAGTCCTATCTCCTTGTGGAAGGCACTTGTATCTGTCCTTCATTACTGCCCATCTGAGAATGAGTATTCATCAGTAGGACCTAGTTCATCTGGTTTCCATGCAGATTAAATAACATGCTATTAGTAATGACTTTGGTAGTATCTTTGGATATTAGTAAAGTATTGATAAGGTTAGCTATTGTTATTATTTAATATCATTGTTCCTGTGCTTTCAGTTTTTATTTGTATTTTAAGGGCATAGGTTTTGTTTTGTCTGCATGCATGTCTGTTTACCATGTGCATGAGCAATGCCCATGAAAGATGGTATCAGAGTCCCTGAAATTGAAATTACAGACAATTATGAACTGCCAGATGACTGCTGGGAATTGAACCCAGGTCCTCTGGAAGAGCAGCCAGTGCTCTTAACTCCTGAGCCATCTCTCCAGCTCTTTTTTTTTTTTTTTTTTTTTAAGTGTTCACAACAGTCATTACGGAAAGGCAAAGTTTATATGATCTACCCTGTTTAATATAGGAAATGAGACTGTATCTTACATCTGAGAATGACATTCACTGTAGTGAAAAGTGCCAACTCTAACAGGCTTGACTTCTGGGGCATAATATGGACTGAAAAATGTATTCTTAAAAATTTGGTCATTTTCCAACAGGGTGTAATCTCCAAACTTAACTAGTTATTCTCAAGGTAAAATTACTCTCCTAATGCTCCCATATTAGCTTCCATTAGATTCAGCATGAATAAAGACTTTCTTGTCAATTCTCACATTGTCTCTGCCTACTTATAGTTTGTATAGCTCCAGAGGACTGACTCCTATATCACATCAATAGATTGAGGGCTTGTCATTTATCTTTGTTCTCAGTCCCCATGCCTCTGTATTGTCTGAAGTTGACAGTCTTGAAACTCTTATTTTCCATGCTCCCATGCAACTGGCTCAAGGCTGTGTTCTACAGGAGAAGGTTTGAAACAGTGAAAGTGTGGAGAATAGTACATGGGGAAGAAGAGACTTTCTTCCTTGATTTGGGTGGAATTTTGCAACACATCACTTGATAGTTATAAGAACATTAGCAATGGTATCATCTCTAATCATGGTAGCAAATCCAGGATAACTTGTGCCCAAAGCTCTTGTAGCAGGTACACACAACTGCATGGCTCCTGCTTAGTAGGGACATCAGTCTCATTTCTGGGTACCAACTTTCCCACTTTGAGTTCCTCCAGACTTCTTTCTGGCCTTTGTCTCCTAGTGCCTACTATATATTTATACTTAATTACCTGCATTAATTAAGTATTGCGATATTTATATTGATTGTGTTAGAGATGATATGTATGGGAAGTGTCTCACACACAGTCATATGTTTCTACCACTAGAGATATACCAAGAATTTTAGGGCACAACCTTTGGCTACTTAAAGTCTCATATTTTATCATCATTTGGCATAAGTTTGGAAACTCTGTCCTGTGAAATTTCAAAAAAAAGGGAAATTTTTTCCCAGCAGTGAGCTAAATTTCAGACTCAGCAAGCAAAATCTGGTAAAAATATTTGCTTCACCAATAGGCAATAATTAACTCAGTTCTTCTCTGGGAGTGTAGGTTTCCTTCCTCCCACTTAGCACAAGTAGACTTTTCATTAATGGAGGACCCTGGTGGCACATGTTCCATGAACTTCTTTCATGAAACTTCCTACTGGGGTACTGTTTCTCATCTCTTCTCTACTAAGAAAATAGCTACTCATTCCTTTCACGGAAAGAAGTTCTTCACACTGCTCAGCTTGCTGCAGTCTGGGTGCCAAGCCATCCCTTTTCATTTCTCCAAACAGAAGCAGTGTTCTGTTCTCTTGTGCCACACCCAATGTTCTGTTCTCTTATGTCACACCCCTTCACACTATTCTGAGAGGTCAAAGACTAGCACAAGGTGGACCCAGGGGAGGCTTCGAATTCTCGTGGTGAGCTGGTACTGAAGTAACTGGCACTCTGTGAGGAAGAGTGTAAACCTGGACCAGATTGGTGTAGAAAAAGGTTGTGAAGCAAGAGAACCTAAATTCTTTACTTATCACTAATATTTATTTATTTATTTATTTATTTATTTATTTTAGATAAGATTTCTCTGTGTAGCCTTGGCGAGTCTGGGGCTTGCCTGTAGACCAGGCTGTCCTTGAACTCAGAGATTCACCTGTCTCTGCTTCCTAATTGCTGGGATTAAAGACATGTACCACCACTGCCCAGCTAACCATTTTGTATTCAAAATTTTGTGGTTTTCCCTTGGAGCTCCTTCTTCAGCCCATTATCTACTTCATTCTTTCTTAAAATATTTTTTGATTTTATATTTTTTAGGACTTCATATATAAGAACACTACATCTCATCACTTCTGTCTTTCACCCATCCTCTCTAACTTTTCCCATGTCCTCCCAAATTTACAATCTCCTTTAATTATTATAGTTGCACATACACACACACACACACACACACACACACACACACACACACACACACATTATATACTACTTCCTGACTCTATCTTCCATTGTTCCTATGTGAATGTATCCAGGGCTGACCCCTTGGGATTGGACAATCTCTGTGGGAGCTTGTCCTTAGGGGAATTTGACTCTCATTTTCTCAGCAGTCATTGGCCATCTGTAGTGCTTCATCTGAAGGTGAGATAATGTGGATTTTCATCTGTCCACATTGACATGTCAACAGGTATTGTCACTGAGCTGGTCTTGTTCAGGCAACCACATTGTTGAGAGTCCTAGCCCTCTGGTTCACACAATCTTTCTTCTGCAATTTCCCCTGGGTAAATAATAGTTCTTTATTCTTTGAAAGCTTTTTTTTTAACATTTATACAACGAACATTGATCATATCCACCCACCATTTCCTCCCTCCAACTCCTCCAGTTCTCTTCATGCCTTCTTGCTGCCAACTTGATGTCCTTTAAAAACTGCTATCAGTAACTCCCTGAGTCCAATTGCTCATGAGTGCATAGCCATCCATAGCCTCAAAGAACAGTAGCTTAGTTGCCACTAGTTGCCAATAACTCATTTTAAGTCTAAAGTTCCTTAAATTATTATAGAGGAAAGATTATTAGTAGAGATTTTTAAATGTTGGTGTGCTCGAGGAGGATGGGAGCCACAGAGTTCGTTCATTCTAACTTTTCAGTAGTTTGAGGTGTAACTCTTCAGACTTGCATTTTTATACAGTGCCCAGGAAATTCTGATGCCAGCTTCATCCTGACTGCCTATTGAAACACCCTTCATCTACACTGCTGCTCTGACTGTTTCTGAATATGCCATATTCACAAGTGCCTGCAAGACACTGATTCTCCACCAATCACTATAACAGGCTGAGACATGTGTTCCTGTCTACTGCTCTGTCCATGCCATACCAAAAATATGAATAATAATGGAGACATTCAGCCAATACAATAAATACATTCCAGTTTTTGAATGCTGAATATTATATTCATAGAATAGCTTCTGGAAGATAGATTTATTTTTCTTATTCTCAACACTATATTCTACCTTTCATTCAGTTGACACGTAAAATATTTTCTTAGCATCGTGCTATAGATGATTTTGTATATCAACTTAACCAGGCCACAGAGTACCCAGATACTTGTTAGACTTTATTTGAATGTTACAGAATGAGAGTAAATCATCAGACTGAGTATATTTTCTTCAGCATAGTTAGGCCTCATTCAAATTTGTTGAAGTCTAAATAGGAAAAGCTCATAATAAGGAAGAATTTTCTGTATGTCTAGCTGTCAAGGCAGGACTGCACTCAAGCTGCTTTCTGGATCTACAATTTGTAGAAGACATATTAGCGACCCCTCAACTCTGCAACCACATGGGAGAATTCCTTCTAATAAAATACTTCTTTGAGGAGCTGGAGAGATGGCTCAAAGGTTCAGAGCCATGGCTGCTCATCCAGAGTTTAATTCCCAGCACCCACATGGTGGCTCACAACCATCTATAGTGAGATCTGTTTTGGCATAAAGGTGTACATGCAGATAGATCACTCATACACACAAAATAAATAAAAACTGTTTAAAAAACACCTTTCATGCAGTTATCCTGATAGATGTGCAGTTTTATACAGTGACTGCAGGTAACATTTTATACGTTCTTTTGGCTCTGTTTCTCTGGGGAATCCTCTGAAGGTAACAAAATAGGAAAAGGAAATGAAGAGGTCTAGGAAGACCATGCACAATGTGCTCGCAATGTCAGCATGACTCCCTGAGTTCAGAACCCCAGGTGCAATGCATATGCCTGTAATTCCAGTATGGAGGAGGGACAAACAGAAGGCTCCCTGGAGCTTGCTGACTAGCCACCTTGGTGAGATCCAGGTTCAGAGAGAGAGACCCTGTATCAAAAACTAAGGTGAATAACGATGAAGGAAGATGCACACTATCTCTGGCCTCCACACACATGTGCATGCACAAGCACACACACATACCATAGATTCACACAAACACAAACACACACATACACAGCACACAACAAAAAATAAGAAAGAAAGGCATACTCCCTTAAAAACCATCAGCAGTGTGTCAGTGGTGGCGCACACCTTTAATCCCAGCTATTGGAAGGCAGAGGCAGGCGGATCTCTGTGAGTTCCAGTTCCAGGACAGGCTTCAAAGCTACACAGAGAAACCCTGTCTTGTAAAAAAAAAAATCAGCAGCGGGCATGAGTACGATACATTATTTATCGTGAGTTTCTTTTCTCTGTTTACCTCCATCGACTCTATAAATGTTCCTAAAGGTATTGCCTGGGTTCTTATTAAAATTCATTTCATATTTGGGTCAATAAAATACATCTGCCTCAGGTGGTGATTAGCCACATTGAAAGGTCTACAATGGCAATTCCACAGAAAAGAAACATAATTATATGTCATGGATGCTTTACTGCCTGTCTGCTTAAAAAGTAAAGGCATAAAAGGGTTGCTGCAGGCTCCAAATCACTTGTCAATACAGATTTCAAAGGCCGATGGTCAATCTTTAAGTCCTTATGGAAGAAATTGATACATTTGATATGTTTACCCTGTCGGCACTTTTTACATTATTATGCATGTTGATTTATGATAAGATGTATATTGTTAGAAGTACCATTATTGAAGTGTAGTCAGAATTGAAGTATACAACCAAGTAGAGAAAAATTCTTCATGGAAATCAACTAATTGTGGAGAAAGATGCACTGGCTTTGAAAATTCCAATCACCTTTCATGGAAGAGTGATAGTTACATCAGTTTTGAAGTAAAAGTATGGGCACTTACTAAATAAAGTTTCTCAGTTAATAGAAGGGACTGGTACCCAAATCAAAGGATATTATCTTGCATATTAGAAAATTGCATCCAACAACAAAAGAGAAATGGTCCAATCATAATGTTATTTGTAAATAATTTGTCAGTCAGTTACAGGCTTGGCATTTATAATTACCTTGTTGATTAAAGCAGTGACTGGACTTTTCCTGTTGCCTTTGGTTTGTCGTTTATGTGCGCAAAGAGGTACAAAGTGCCAGGGGAGTCCCTGACTGGCAAAAGACTAGTAACAGTCTGAAAGAAACCATTGAGTGTGCCTGGAAAGGAAGGAAGAGATTTGGGAGATGGGTGCCTGGCTATGTTCTGAAATCCTGCTCTATGGACCTGTAAGGTTTCTGAGCTACGGAAGCAGAGGTTTATTCTGGTGCATGTTGAGTGTGAAAGAGTGTGATGCGTGTATATGATAGTGGGAGTGTGAGAAAAGAGACTGTGTGTTAGCCTCTGGGGAGCTAGAGCCTGTGGCAGGAGTAAATTCACAAGGGAGTATAGGTGGAAGCATCCTCCTCTGTTTTCCTGGGTATGCTATCTAGTTTCATGTCAAGCTGACACAAGCTATGTCATTTGGGAAGAGGAAACCCCAATTAAGAAAATCTTCCCACTGGATTTGCCTGTGGCCAAGTCTTTAGAGCATTTTCTTGATCAGTGATTGAGGTGGGAGGGCCCAGCTACGATGGGTAGCACCATCCCTGAGATGAGGCCCTGGGTGCTGAAAGAAAGCTTATTTAGTAAGCCACGAGGAGCAAGCCAGTAGGCAGCATTCATCCCTGACTTCTGCCTCATTTCTTACCTCTGGGTTTTTGCCTTTACATTCCTGGGCGATGAACTGTGATGTGCAATTCTAAGCTAATAAAACCCTCTCCCCTCTAAGTTGCTTGTTTGCAGTGGTGTCTTACCACAGCTATATAAACTTAAGTATAACACTGGGATCCCCAAGTAGTTAGAAGAGGAGCCTAGCATTTTGTGCAGTTCTTCTGAAAGAACAAGGAGGTTAATGGGAAGAGGAGACCCAGACTGCGAAGGCCAAAACAAGCCATATGAGGTTACACTCCACTCAGAAAAGCATATGTACAAGTGACTTGCACCTCAGGTGACCATGGTATTTGACAGAAACAACACAAATCAGGAAGCACTTTAGTTCATTATATTTAAAAAGATTTTTTATAAGTATGTGTGCATGCATGTATGTGTGTATGTATGTGAGCATGATTTTGTGTGTGTGCGTGTGTGTGCACGCAAACATGGAAGTCAGGAGAGGACATTGAGATTTTAGTTCCTTAGGAGGGGACAGCATGACTGAGTCCATGGTTTAGGAGCACATGGCAGAGCAGAGTGTGAGGCTGAACCTAGGGATGGGCCTCATCTGAAAATGACCTACTTTTGACAGCTGGGTCCTACCTCCTAAAGGTTCCACAGCCTCTCAAAATAGTGCTACCAGCTGGGACCAGGCATTCAAAACATGAGTCTGTCAGGGGCACTTCAGATTCAAACTACAGCACCATATGCTGGTAAAGCTGGAGGGATAGACTGTTGACTCGCTTTGTAGGAATCCTCACAAACCTCCCTCGTCTTCCATGTGGACACTGTGGATGCCTCTAGCTGTAGGTGGGTCTATTTTGAGTCAGAGCAAGAAAAAGGCTTCCTCTCCACCACCCACAGGTGGCATTTAAGGAGCTATGTCTCTCCTAATTGTTCTTTTCCTTTCCCTGTTATAGAGGAACAGAAATAGGCACTCCTCGACAAAACCTTCCATTTACCTTTATAAACACACACACACACACACACACACACACACACACACACACACACACACACACACTCCAGAAGGTTAGAAGTACAAAGGCATACTGCTTCCTTGTTCAAGTTTAGTTGATGTTGGCTAATAGGATAGAAGATTGAAGATTTATAGTGAAAATTACTGTTATAATGCCTGAAACCTACCTGAAATGATAAAATTTGTTCAAATAATAAAGGGTTATGTTGAAGAAAATAATTAGAAATATAATAAAATCACTTTATATTATATTGCCCTTGATTGGAACCCCACAATTATTTTAGAGAAAAACTTCAGATGATATAACAAATTCCTACTTTAAATAAAGTCCATTTGTTTTCTTTTTATCTGGCAGAGATTCCTTCTATGAACTAAAGCCACAATATAAAGTAAGGTTTAGTGCACATAAAATACATTTTCAGTGATTCATTTAATACTAATATTTTCTGTGGTGCCAATATTAAAGAACACCATGCTATCAAAGACTAAGAATAAAAGATTTAGTTGTTCCTACCCAAATTCTTGTGACATAGAGAAGTTAAATAAATTTCTCATGTTTTGACTCTAATTTGGAATCTAATGTGTTACCAAAAACCCTACACAGTTCAGGTAGCAAAAGTACGACAGATGGAAAAATCTCGAGTGAGACAAATGGTGACTCTTACACACATGGATCATGCATGTCCTAAGCAGGTAGGCACATGAGAGCAGAGAAAACCAGAAGTCACATCATGCTAGTCCTGAAGTCTTTTCTACATATGCCATAATTCTTTTAGACTATCAACCATCTGGACTATACTCTCTGTATCTTGTTATCAGTTTTCTCAAACATAAATCAAGTGATGCATTTGCTGGAGAAAGGGGATTCAAAGATCCACACATTTTAAAGTGGGTGCACAGTATGGATGCTTTGTATGTGGAATATTGGAATTCTGAAAGAGAATTCTATTTTAGTTTCTTGGCGATGGGTAGGCTTGGAGTCTTATCTGGGAAGATGAAATCTCAATTGAGGAATTTCCTTCATGTATGTAAGCCTGTTGAACTTTTTTTATATAAAAATAATTTTTTATATAAAAATAATGATTTGTGTGGGAGGGCCTAGCTTACTATTGATGGTGCCATTCCCAGGCAGGTGGTTCTGGTTTCTATAAAAAAGCAGCCTGAGAAAGTCATAAGAAGGAAGCATTAAGCAGCATTCCTCCATGGTCTCTGTGTCACTTCCTGCCTCTAGGATCCTGCCTTGAGTTTCTGCCCTGGCTTTCCTTGATGATGAATTATAACCTAAATTATGAAGCAAATATTTTCCTACCAAAGTTGCTTTTATAAGCTATTTCTTCCCCAGTCAATTAATCAATGTTGCCAGATATTTAACTCATTATTTAGACCTCATCTCAATTGCCACTCAATTGCCAATTGTAATGAGGAAGTGATCACCTCATTACAAGTCTCTCTATTCACCAGAAACTCTGTTTCTATTGCATTCCAGTATTTTTAATTTTGTTTACAGTGTTGACAATCATGAAATGTCATCTTATTTGTTACTTATTTTTGTCTGAACCATTTTGGTACCAGTGGTCAGGGTCTGGTCTGAATATTTCCAACTTCTTGGAACAACTGGAAAAATATTTTCAATTTGTAACCAATTGTTACAAATTGGAAATAACTGTCCAGCAGATGTTCCAGAGTCAATCCATGTCATGGGAGCATTTTCTCAACTGGATCTTCTTCCTCTCTGATGACTGTGTCAAGTTGACATAAATTCCAGCCAGTCCAACTGATTCCCTGTAAACTTGACACACGAACACATCACTTTTCAATTACAACCTTTCCTTTCTCATTTATCCCAAAGAAGCAGCATTAATACTAATATCACAATATAAAATGTAAAAACTTTAAAAGTCCAATGGTCCTTACAAATAAATTCACACACATTAAAAGTTAAGTGAACCCAACTAAGAATCTAAGCAATAGTGGAGAGGCTGCCTTAAATGCCCTTCCCCTATAATGAGACTGATGACTGCCTTAAGCTGATGGAAGCAGAAGCAGGCATCCACAGCTAAGCACTGAGCCGAACTCCTGAAATCCAGGTGTATTGAAGGAGTGATGAGCAAAGGGGTCAAGACCTTGCTGGGGAAACCCACAGAAACAGCTGATCTGAGCAAGCGGGAGCTCACAGACCTCATTTGGACAGCTGGGAAACCAGCATAGGACAAAATCAAGCCTCCTGAACGTGGGTGTCAGTTAAGAGGCCTGAGCAGTCTATGGGACCTCTGGCAGTGGAAACAGTATTTATCCCTCTTGCATGAATGGAGGGATATTCTCTCTGCCTGGATACCCAGGGAAGTGCCTAGGCCCTGCCCCAGATGATGTGACAGACTTTGATGATCCTCCATGGAAGCCTCACCCTCCCTGGGGAGTGGATGGGCTGGAATCGGGGGTCAGTGGGGAGCATGGGAGGATGGGAGGGGGAGGGAACTGGGATTGATAGGTAAAATAAGATTGTTTTTAAATTAAATAAAAATATAATAAAAAGTTAAGACTCCTTACAATATCCAATATCTTTAAAATCCAAACTTTCTTTTAAAAGTTCAGTATTTCAGATGTGGGCACCTATAAAAATCAAAATTAAGCTAATACTTTCTTCAAGATGGAAGAATCAGGGCAGTCATAATCTGAATAAAGCAAAACCGAACCCCTGGAGTGTAAATAACTAAATGTCCAATTGCCTGAGATCCACTCACAATCTTCTGGGCTCCTCTAAAGGGTTTGGGTCAATTCTCCAGCTCTTCCCTTTGCAGCACACACAGCTTGTCTTCTAGGCTCTGGCTGGCTCCACTCCACCGATGCTGCTGTTCTTGGTTATCATTCCATGGCACTGGTATCTCCTAAACTGTTGGTGACCCCTTGCTACAACTGGGCTGCACTTTCACCAATAACCTCTTCTGAGCCCTCTTCGGGGATTTCAGAGCTGCCACACAGTACCAAGCCTCAACTGCTCTCTGTGATCCTGTCATACCTTCAAAACCATAACAATCTGGGTAACGCACCACCATGTTTGGCTGCCAGCACAAGGTACAGCCTTGGACAAAGTCTAGAACACAGCTTCTGTGTGCTGACTCTCAAGAAACACTTTTCAGAAGACTATATCTCAACAATGCTGGTCTCTTTTTTTTTTTTTCCAGTGTGTGATGTTTTTATTGCTAAGTTTTTTTTCATAGCAGGAATTTATTTTTTATTTTTTGCTGTGTGTAGTCTTTTTCTTCATTTTTTATTTGAATTACAAACAAGATTGAATTACATGACAATCCCAGTTCCCTTCTCCTTCCCTTCCTCCCCTACCACCCCCCAACTAAAACCCTACCTATCACATATCCTTTCTGCTAATCTACACCTGACTCAACCTTTCTGCTCCCTCATGACCTCTGCATCTTTCATCTTCTTCCCTTCTCATTCTCATAGCTCCCTCCCACTCTTCCCGTGCTCTCAATTTGCTCAGGGGATCGTGACCCTTTCCCCTTCTCCAGGGGACAAAGTTTGTCTCTTTTAGTGTCCTCCTTGTTTACTAGTTTCTCTGGCAGTGTGGACGGTAGGCTGGTAATCCCTTACTCTATGTCTAAAATCCTCATATGGGTGAGTATATATCATGTTTGTCTTTTTTGATTGGGTTACCTTGCTCAGAATGGTTTCTTCTAGTTCCACCCATTTTCCTGCAAATTTCAAGATTCCATTTTTTTTTCTGCAGAGTAGTACTCCATTGTGTAAATGTACCACATTTTCTCTATCCATTCTTCCGTTGAGGGGCATCTAGGCTGCTTCCAGTTTCTGGCTATTACAAATAGTGCTGCTAAATTGAGAACATGGGAAGAGGGGGGAGGAAGCTACAAGAGTGAGAAGGGAAGAAAAGGAAGGATGCAGAGGTCATGAGGAAGCAGAAATTTTGAGTCAGGTGTAGATTAGAAGAAAGGACATATGACAGGTAACAGTTTAGTTGGGGGGGTGGTAGAGGAGGAAGGGAGGGAGAAGGGAACTGGGTTCATCATGTAATTTAATCTTGTTTGTAATTCAAATATACATAAAGGGGGACCCCAAATATAACTCAGTGGCAAAAACAACTGCATATTTGTATAGTTGCATAGGTCTCCATAAGAGTGCCAAGTTTGTCTTAATGCTTAGCTATCACTGTCTTAGAAGGATTAGTAATTTGTGAATGATTTTTATTTGCATCTTATTTTGTTCTGGGTCCTGCAATCATGGAACCAGTTCTGTCTGGAAGACTCTGATTCAAGGGGAGAATTGAAGTGTTTGAAGTATAGGAATACTGGGGTGGAAAGAAGAGAGGACCATAAAAAACTACATGAAAAGAAGGTTTCAAATATTTGCAGGACATCTTTCAAATCTTCACCTGTGTACCTTTAAGGACACACACACACACACACACACACATCTATCTGTCTGTCTATCTATCTATCTATCTATCTATCTATCTATCTATCTATCTAATCTATATGATTTACCCAAGTTAGAGAAAGAACCACTGGAAGGGAAATGACAACATAATTACTAAATTACTAGAGGAGTTGCTATATTAATATCAAAGTTATCTTCAAAATAAAGTCTAATAGTAGAAATAAAGAAAAAAAAACAAATAGTGCTTCTATGAACATCATTGAACAGATGTCCTTGTTGTATGGGTATATGTTGTATGGATCTTTTGGGTATATGATTAAGAGTGGAATTGCTGAATCTTGTGGTAGACTGATTCCCATTTTCTTGAGGAGTCACCATACTGATTTCCAAAATGGCTGTACAAGTTGGCACTCCCAGCTGGTCTCTTCTTAATCATTGATAATTTCTCAGCTTTAGCACCAAGTATTGAATCAGAGCAAAGGTTTCACTTTAGTAGTTCTGGTAGTTTGTTAATCACAGCTTATTCTTCATCCCTAGCTAACTAGAACCTGAGGTACTTAGCAAAAAAAGAAAGAAAGAAAGAAAGAAAGAAAGAAAGAAAGAAAGAAAGAAAGAAAAAGGCCTAGTAAAGTCTTGGTTTCCCTTTGAAATGTCACAAGCCAGACTTCCACCATCTTCACTGCTCTTAACATTATCTTCCAAGACAACAGAATAGCTCACTGTGATTTCATCATTCAATGGCTCTTCTAGCTCAAAGTTCCCAAGCCCTTTCACAATCCTCTCCAACAACATGGACAGGTTTGTCACAGAAATACTTCACTCCTGTTACCAACTTGTCTTAGGGTTCCTATCACTATGATAAAACACCATGGCCAAAAGCAACTTGCTCTGAGGAAAGGGTTTATTCCACTCACAGTTTCATTTAACAGTTCATCATCAAAAGCAGTGAGGGACGGAACTCAAGCAGGACAGGAACCCAGAGGCAGGAGAGAATAGAGAGGCTATGGCTTGATGACTAATTAAGAAAATGCCTTATAGCCAGGTCTTATGGAGACATTTTCTCCATTGAGGCTCCCGTCTCTCTGATGACTCTAACTTGTGTCAAGTTGATTCAAAACCAGCTAGTGTAGGGGAGAGATGGCTCAATGGTTAAGAGCATTTGCTACACAATCATGAGGACCAGAGTTCAGATTCTAGCACCCATCATATAGCATATCCTTTTTGTTACCAAAGCTCTGATAGGTCAGAGACAAGACATTTACTAGGCTTTTCTGGCTTCCATGCTAGGGGAGGAGACATGAGCCTCAGGTATATGGAGAGATTATGCCTCAAAGAAATAGACAAAAAGTGTGATAGAAGCAGATACCCCATACTCTGTTATGCTTTCTGAAATAATCTCTCTCTCTCTCTCTCTCTCTCTCTCTCTCTCTCTCTCTCTCACACACACACACAGAGAGAGAGAGAGAGAGAGTAGAAATATGCACACAGAGGTACAAACAAACGAATGAATAAATAAATAAATAAATAAATAAAATTTTTGAAAAGCTTTGTCCACAGAATATATTGTGTATAACCTTAGCAATTTCTTAATTTGGGACATATTGCCTGTAAATTTCCCCACCAGAATCATATTAGAGAGAATCATTAGAAAGACACGAGCCCAGTCAGGCAAGATGACCAGTGTGAAGGCTTAGCCCACAGATTGAGACACTGACTTTTAGTTAAAATTGGATTCCTTACAGCGTGATGGCTACCACCCAAGTGTCAAAGAAAAGGAGAGACAAGAAGACAGGGACCTCCTAAGTACAGCTAAATAGTTTCAGCCGATTGCTCCTGAGATTATAGGAAGAGAAAGGGAGAATAGATGATCACTGAAGGGGGATTCCATTTACCACACAGTTGGCTTTGGACACTGAGACAAGTGTCTGCTGGAAGAGCTGATTGGAGAATGTGTTAAAAAAGAGCCAGCCAAACTAAATATCATGTAACATTTAAAGAAATACTATTGTTAACTCATAACAGACATGTCCTCAATTTAAAACATACTACTTTGAGACCATACTCTTGTCCTGCTGCCCCCAAGATAAAACTGGTGTTATATTATTACACAAATTAGCATTTATTCTCTGTGGGAGGGATTAGTATGATAAGACAAAATTAAGTCTATCTGCTTTAATTTATATTTGTTCTCTCATCCCCAGATCAATTTTCCCAGTTTTAGGACCCCTAATTTTATCTATATTTAAGGCCGCATGGACTATGATAACATTTCCAAGTCTTCTTCAGAGCAAGGAGGGATTCTGCTATTATTTGCTGCAACATTAGCTGAAAAATTGTTCAACATATCCTGATAACTTTCTTTCATTTGCTCTGACATGGGGCCTCTCTACTTCCCGACTTAAAACATGGGTGTGATGGCTAGCTCTTCATCTGAGCCTTTAGGAAAAGGTCACCCTCGGTGGTTGTCTATAAACACACTGGTTTCCAGATGTCAGAGGCCACCTGCTTCCATATCTAAACCTTGACTCGAGGGAGGAATAGATTTTGATGTCAATGAAGTTGCTAGTTTGCAGATGTCTGTTACCTACAGATAAGCCCAAGCTTAACATACAAGTTACAGTTTGATTTTCAGTTGCTCTCCCAAAGCTCGTGTGTTTCAAAGCTTGATCCCTAGGACAGCAGGGTCTCTAGAGGTGAATGGATCATGAGAGTGCTAACCTCTCTAATGAATCCATTGAAGGACCCTTAACTTAATAGCTATTGGGGGACCTAGTTGAAGGAGGCAATTCAGTATGGATATACGTTTCTAGAAGCCATATTTGATCCTGGAGGGTCTGTCTGTCTGTCTGTCTGTCTGTCTGTCTCTGTCTCTGTCTCTGTCTCTCTTTCCTCCTGTTGCCTGAATCCATGAGATTAAGTAGTCTTGTTATCCCAATGCTATTATTGGCATGGTACTTGACTTCTACATAGACATAAGAGCCACTAGGCTGACTATGTGCTGACATCTTGGAAAACAGGAGCCAAAACAAACCTTTTCCCTTTAATATGATTTCTTTCAGGTGTTTTCTATCATGGAGGGAAAGCAGAATTAACACAATTGTTGCTGAGTTCAATTCTTTTTTCATTTTCAAATGGATGCTGGTTTTGAGGTATTGCAGATAGTAACTAGAAGTCAGGAGGGGACTTGTTTGAAACAAAACAAAACAACTTCCTTAATATCTTGCTCGAGCTTGCTTGATTCTCAGATGCCTCCATTTCATTTCTTTACCATCTCGTCCCATTTCTCTCTTCACTTCCTTCCATTCAAAATATTAGTCTTTGCTTACCTTCACTGAGATTGCTGCCAGCACAGTCCTCCTCTGGAGGAGTGAGAATGAGAAAACCCTCAAGGTGGCTGCAGCTGCATTGGTTCACGACTTGGCAAGAGGGTGATAGACTGCCTTTCTCAGGTAGATCCAGCCCCTCACAGAACATACGGTTTAGCAGGCAGAGTCTGGGCTGAGTTTCAATTCCCACTCATCCCCTTGGCTGTGTGCCCTGTACAATAAACCCTATGCATGTCTTTTCAGCAGGCCGGTCCTTTACCTGCAGGTTTGGCTCACCTACAACAGGACTGATTGAAGGAAGCAGACGAGGGTGCCCTTGCTCAGAGCACAGACATTTGGACTCATAGCAAGTGCCAGTCTTGTTATTGGGTTCCATGATTAAATACTGACTCTTTTTGTTTCTCTTCTTCTCAATTACATCTCGGAATCTTATCTTGGTCCCTTTGTTGATGCATATACCACCATGGCTGACATACTTTTGTTAGTTTATACCACCCGAGCTGGTCCATTTTGATATTTATTTTACATTTCTGAGCCCTTGTGTATATTTGATGTTAATTGTATAAAGTTCATAATCTTCCTAAATCCCAAATATTATGGGATCATGCTGGACAGAGACAAAGGGATGAGCAGATGCCATGTATAACAACTTGGAAAATCAATCAAATTCACAGCCAATAGTTAAATATGTTCATTATAGAGAGAACCTTTAAAACAATCTTTCATATTTAAATTTTAAATAAGAAAATATTTGATAAACTTCCTCGTGTGCTTTAAGGAATATAGTTTTAGTTTAATTTTATATTTGCTTTTAGTTAATGTGTATAAGTATTTTATTTGTTTGTATGTATGTACATGTACCATGTGTGTGTAGAATAGAGACCATGATGTCTCTGTAACAAACATTTGCAGACTGTAAGCAATAAGGTGGGTGTCTCATGTGGCATGGTGACTGGACCACAATATGCATCTCCTAACTGACAGCTCAAGAAAACTCTGTTCTTAGGTTTCAGAGAAATTTCCAGTGAGTTTGTCCAGGTCCTACATGAAATAAAATGGTAGTATGTGTTCAAGAGAAGAACAAAAACACAACCCTTTGAGGCTAAGGGATGGTTCCCTTTTCCCTTACACAGTCTGCTCAAATACCTGTTCAAATGTCTCCTCAGAGAGACTTCCCAGCCTACCTCATGTGAAATAGCACATGATCAGTTTCTTTCCTTTTATTTCAACTTGCTTTTTCCAACATGTTTATAAGCTCTATTTCTCTATACAGTGATCCATTCATCTGTCCATCCATCCATCCATCCATCCATCCATCCATCCATCCATCCATCCATCCATCCATCCATATTCTCTCTGTCTTTGTATGTCTCTGTATCTATATGTCTCTTTCTCCCTTTCTGTCTCTGTCATCTCTGTCTTTCTCTCTCTCTCTCTCTTACTAGCATGGGATGGTCTCCTCCCTACTGTTAAAGCTGAGAGTAAACAGACTTTATGTGGTTCCCTGCTATGTTGTAGTAATCAGAACAATGTCGGGGGTGGGGGGACATCCATGAATATTTGCATGAAGGTGACACTTAACTCCTACTTCATATTTATGAAAATACCATTTGTTGCAATGAATGTCTATAACAACATTTTCAGTTAGGGGATTTTCATGGCTACTCTTAGATTTCTTTGCCCTGAGAGTTCCTTAATATTTGGATACCACCCATGCTGCCCAAGTGGAGTGTCTGCCCCCTTTAGACTTGCAGGTCTTTGCTGCTTGCAGCCTCCGTAGAGAAGGCCAGAAACATCACAGCTTCTTCATTTTTTCACCTGTCTGACATCTCAGAACACATAGCCTGTGGTGACAACCAGCAAGTAGGTGGGAATTCCAAGATCTATGGCTGTCTGTACTGGCTTGCTTTTAGTCATTCTCCCTTTCCCAATACATTTGCATGTACTGATCATTCCCTCAGAGGTAGACAATTTATTAGTGCTTGGTTCCCAACTGGCTCCCCGACGCACATGACCTTTTCTCTTCTTTTTAATCTCATCCTTCTTTAGCTGAGAGAAGAACAGTTCCTGGGGATTGATTGTGGGAGCTTCCCGCACTAATGAGCACTCCATTGCGCAGCGAGTGCAGCATTACCTGGGCGCTAGTGGGAAAGGTTGCCAGGAATCATGCATTGGAAGCTCCCATTCATTTTCCTCACCTGTCAAGCCTAATGAACACAAAATACCACTGTGCTGGAGCTCAACTCACCCTTGTTTTCAAAGGGCATTTCAAAGATATTCTGACCTTAATATTGCAAATGCAACTGTGAAGAATCTTCCATAGGATGATATATGTATATTACACACACACACACACACACACACACACACACACACACACACACACAGGTACGCACGCACGCACGCACGCACGCACGCACGCACGCACACATGCACTCAAGCACACATATACTCTCTGGTCTTAAACTTTATTATTTATATCATCACCCTTTATTTGTAATCTATATAGAGAATTCTCAAAATACTCCCTTCTCACTCAAAGTTTATTTTGTGAGATGTGTCAAGCATTACCCAGTGATTTTCCTCATGATGACCCACCCAGAGAGCCCCTTGGGACTGAAGTAACTTCCTTGGGCAGAAACCACTCTCACCTCAGCTTTTAGGTGCCGGGAGACTCATTTCCAGGGACTTCAATAAAGAGGTAAGATCAGCACTCACATACTGAGCTCACTGTAATTAGGTATTTTCTTTCTTATACCATATGCTTGCCCTATTACAATGGGAAAGCCATTGGGTGAAGAATATTTAAGTGGCTCTTCCCTTTCTGCTAGCCCTTTACCCAGGGAAAATGTGAGTGACAAAGGGATAACATGTTGTCTTGTAGGGTAGCTCCTATGACCTTTGAGAAAGACACTGAAATGACAAAGTACACATTTATTTTGTTGACTATGTTGATTAAAAGTTCTAGCTTGCTCCAAATGACACTGTCTACATTGTTCAGAGCCCCTTCCCAACAATTTTATTTCCCAACAAAAGGAAAGCCAATGTTTAAAAAATATTACTTGTATATAGAGATGGCAGATTACAAGGTTTGTTTGAAATTTTAATAGATTTTTTTATCTTGGTGCTATAAATAAAATCTCAAAGCACTTAAATAGTGGCTGCTTCATTTCCTGTTCTTCATGCAAATAACTTGTAGCTGTTGTGAGGTTATGATCCCCCTTGCCCAGTGACTCTGGTCTTTCTTCCTTCCATCCTTCTTTCCTTCCTTCCTTCCCCCCTCTCTTTCTTTTTTTCTTCATTCATTTCATTCTGTGTTTCTCTCTTTATTTGTTTTTCAAGACAAGGTTTCTCTGTATAGCCCTGGCCATTCTGGAACTCACTATGTAAACCAGGCTGGCCAGGAACTCAGACATCTACCTGCTCTGCCTCTGCCTCTGCCTCCCAAGTGCTGGGATCAAAGGTGTGCACCACCATCAAGTGGCCTTGACTCTGGTTTTCTAAATATTGAGTTTGCCAAGCACCCATGTCCTTAAAGATTCCCAGTGGTTGAGTTTTAAAGAAAGGATCTCATACCAGTAAAGAAACCTCATCTGAGTAACTTCGAAAGGGGTATCCTGTGTCAGAGATGAGTGAAAATATCCTCACCAAATTTAGGAAGGAATGGTTTGTGTGGTTGGCACCAAAAACTATTTCTCTAAATAGGAGTGTTAGTGAGAGAAATGAAAGGAATAAAGTTCTCTCTAAACTGTGTAGGAAAGAGATGCTGGGAATTGCTTTTAGCATTTTCTTTAGCGTTTGGTATTTGTATTAAATCAGATCAATGGGAGCTCAGTATGGTAGCACAAGACTACCATTCCCAAACTGGGAGCAGAGGCACAGCCATAAGTACCAGGCCCTCCTGGGCTATGCAATGAGCTCAGGGGCAACCTGGGTAAGGGCACTTAAAGAAATCCTATGAAAAGTGAAATCATTCTTCCTACATCACTTTCTTATATATTTCTATTCTGACAATGTATCTTTTCCTCTTTGTTTTAGTTCTGTACATAGCCGCATATTATTGAATTACATATAATTGTATAGCACATTACTGCATGTAGCCTAATATGCTATAATTCTCATTTACAGTGTTTCTTCCTTCCCTACCTGGTTGTGAGTTCCATTAATCATCTTTGTCCTATGATATGACTGACATAGGGCTTGGTGCAGGTGATAGTCAGCAAAAATGTTGCTGATGCTGAATGAGTGAACTGATGAACTATTTGGTGCAAGCAAGCTACATACCAGTACATATGGTGCAGTGATGCTACATAGATGAAGTGCTATAAGTCATGATGGGTTCATCACATGGTGGGGGAAATTTCTAAGATAAAACACAATTTGAGCTAAAGTTAGTTATACTTGGGATGTGCAAAAACATTTTTAAATAGCAGAGCTCTAAATGGGGCTGTATTACTAAAGTCACGAATTGGTACCTAATATTTAATTTTAACAACTAGATCATTTTAATCGAGATTGCTTTATGTAAGTACCTAATTATGGAATTTTTTTTCTTAAAATCAGTACAAAATGAAAAATTTGGTAGGTAAAGTAATCTACACAGAAATGGAGATTCACATTCTACAATGAAAATGTTCTTTTGAATGTAGAGCTTAAATTCTAGAAGAAGATTAGCAAAAAAAGAAAGGATCTACTTAACAAAAATTAAAATGGATTACCAAATTTCAAAATCCTTCCTACACTCAGGTGGAAAGTTATTATTTTACATACAGTCATAGTTAATGATATCACAAGAGGGGAAGTATGTCAGACAGACCTAAGGGATGCTTCTGGGGCAGTAAATGGTCCTCCTTCTGCCTGAACCTTGCAAGCATGTGTTTTCCTCTCATATTTTTAAGAGAAAATAACTCAAGCCCTTTAATCCTTCAGTAGGTAAAAACAAACTGAAAATACCTCTGCATTTTAGTTTCTGACACTGTGGCGTCATATATGCCCATGCATGTGAAGTTGTGAGTTTCCGGAGAGGAACTCCAGGCTTCCATGAGGGCTTTGAATCGTTGCCTGGAAATGGAGTCTGCCACACCCTGATGCTATTGCATGGATGTTCTGTGAATACATGCACAGCATGTACTGACTGTATGTCAGTGTACGTCCCTGTGACAACTCTGTTTTTTGCCAGGTATTTGTTTGTTTGTGGTTTATTTCGTACACCCCCAGTTTCTGTTTGCTCTTCATTTGATCAGTGGGATGCTCTCCTCACTGCCTAGGCAGCTGAGGCTGTGCTGGCAGAAGTAGTGACCCTGAGGCTAGGTCCTCAGCTCACCTGCAGCTCTTAGCCCCATTTGTGTGAAGCAGAACACACTCAGGGAAGTAAAGAAACATGCTATGGGGGTTTCCTACTAAACTTCTTTTGACTAATCCTTCAATCCCTGTGACCTGTGTTTGAAACTGGCCTTAAATCAACTGTCAGAAAATAATAAGAGTTTTCTGCAGAAAGAAAATAAGGAGAAGAAATGGATTGGAGGAGCAGCAACACATTAGGGTAAGCGTGGAGGGTTTTGGAAAGGTGAAAGAGAGCAGATGTTCAAGATGTATCTCTCTGCAACAGGGAAATCCATAACAGATCTTAGGCAACTATGTGTATAAGGCTGTCACATTTCTGGGCATCCTGAGCACATATGCCCATGGTTTAATATATTAAATATATTAATATATTTTAATATTTAATATATTATTATATATTATATATAATATATATTATATATTAAATAATAATATTTAATATATTAATTTTTTTGACCATCAGTGAAGTATTCGTGAGAGCTATGTAAGTTTTGACAGTACACAGCCACTCACTGAAATTTGTATTCCAGGTGCACTAGCTTAACATCTGAGCACTCACATGTTCACATCACTAGGTAGAGTCCTATGAATGCCTTTTTTCAATACTTTGAATATCAGTAGTATACAGGAGCTAACATAGCCATTGAAGCATGTATTAGACTTTCTAACATTTCTTTCAAATCTCTGTTAGGGAATGCATAACATAAAACTACACTGAAATTTGATTGTGATTTTTGTACTGGGTTATTTTGGGGCTCCAATATTTAAAAAAAAAAACATGTAAGAATTTAGAAAAACAGAGCAGCAATTACTTGGGTAGTTCAGGGTGTATTCTATACTGGATCACACCAGTTAAGGGATTCAAGCAAAAGCAAATGCAACTTGATTTTTCCCCTGAATGTAATGATGCCCATTTCCTCCTCTTGGTTCAGTGAAGCATATCTGTAGAGATAACCAGTAATATTATTTATTAATAGCATCATGTAGGGACTCAGTAGCTGTCCTAAAACTGAAAATTCCTTACAGAAAGGAACTCCAACCTTTCCCCATGTCTAGTCCCACACAGATCTAGACAGAAATTCTTAATAAATGTATCAAAGGAGGTGTTATTATAGGGCTTCTATTGGATTGGGAAGTGCTCTTTATAGGAATACTCTCATCAACTTCCTTTCAGTGGGCATATAGGAAATATGTATGTTATGAATAGAATTTCTTATTTCCAGAGAAAAAGATTTGGCTCTACAATCAGCAATGTGTTAGGGATGCAAGCCTTAATGTGCTCATATCCATGATATAGAATGCTGAGAGTCAGAAGCCAGAAATGGGCTTTGGGTTAGATGTGAGGGAGAAGGGGTCCTGAGAGGGGTCATGACACAGAATCATGGGTAGGACAGTGTCTGACTGCAAAAGAGTTGGTGACAACAGAAGGTTATAAGCTCCTCTATGGAAGGTGAATTGAAATACTGGAAAACACCACATTCTTCCCTATGTACAGGCAAGTTATAAATCTTGATCTCTAAGTATCCACTGGTGTTCCAGGTAACCTCTTTTGGTCTTTCAATGGGTCTCCTCTGACTGTTCCAAGACATCTACTATCTTTTCTTATCATGGGAAAATGAACTTGAAGGTATAAAATGTGTGTGTGTGTGTGTGTGTGTGTGTGTGTGTGTGTGTGTGTGTGTGTATGTACCTGGATACAAGGGTAGAGGATTTACACTGGGCTAAGATAGTCCTTAGTTGTGAAATGATTTTAGTCACAATTTAATTGGGTCTGTCACTCTGTAAAGATGTGGTAACCAGATCTTTCTATGTGGATGGATGCTGGGGAAAGTTTGGGGATGGTATAAGACACTGCATACTCACTAAGGAGTAAGCAATGAAGGGCTGGAAACAGGAGCTGGGAAGGAGAAGAAGGGTGTGAACATGCTCCAAGTAGCCAATGTGTATGCTCTGGAGAGTTCTTGTTACCTGAGCAGGACAGAGAGCTGATGTGCAATATTTACCAGGTTACTGGAAATGGCAACATTCTTACTTCACATGACTTCTGGAGAGCACTTTCATATATTTGACACTGGCTTTATATAGTATAGTGCATTTTCACATGGTTTGTAAATCAACTAACTACTCTCAATGTACTGCCATGCGGTCTCTGTTCATCATAAACAAAGGGGTTACATCCATGCCCTGAAATCCTTACTAGTCTTGCTTCAATCAAGACACTGTTCCAGGTGTTTTCTTTTAATTCTTATCACTGTACATGCAAAAAGTCCTTAGGGTCCAGCAGGACCTAAGTATGCATGTGACACTTTTGCTTTCACAACTTTGTCTATTTGGGGAAGAATTTATGTTTAAAAACATAGCATTAAGAATGAACTACAGAAACACCTCACTCTTCCTTCCCCCTCCTCCTCCGCTGGCCTGACCCCTACTGTGTGAGGAGACTACCAGGAGAGGCAAGACCATCCAGAGCTGCAGACATTGAAGTCTTGGCTCACACACACCACCGGGTGACAAGAAGAGATAGAGAGACCCCATCTGCACCAACTGGAAGAAGACATGGGAAGAAGACTGAATATGAAAACACACAACACCAGAAAGACCAATATGACACCACCAGAATCTAGGGACATCAGCAAGATCTGAAAAGCCCATAATAAAGAATGAGGAAGAGATGGACCTCAAAAATTATCGTAGGAAGGTAATAGAGACCTTTAAAGAGGAAAGAAGAAAATCCCTTAAAGGAATAGAAGAAAAAACAAGCAAAAATTACATGAAGTGGAGGAAAAGACAAACCAAAAAATTCAACAAATAAACAAATCTCTTAAAGAATCTAAAGAAAGCCAAGAAAAAACAACCAAACAAGTGAAGGAAGCACTCGAAACAGTTCAAGGCATGAAAGCTGAAATAGAATCAATAAAGAAAACACAGAATGAGGCGATGCTGGAAATAGAAAGGCTGGATAAACAATCAGGAAGTAAACACGTGATTATAACCAATAGAATTCAAGAGATGGAAGAGACAATCTCAGTTTTTGAAGACTGTTTAGAGGATTTACAGTCATCGACCAAAGAATCACAAGTCCAACAAATCCCTAACACAAAATATCCAGGAAATATGGGACACTGTGAAAAGGCCGAATCTAAGAATAATAGATATAGAAGAAGGTGAAGAAATACAGCTCAAAGGTACAGAAAATATATTCAACAAAATCATAGAAGAAAACTTCCCCAACCTACAGAAGGATATGCCTATGAAAGTACAAGAAGCTTAGAGAACACCAAACAGGCTGGACCACAAAAAGAAGTCCCCTCAACACATAATCATAAAACCACCAAACCTACAGAATAAAGAGAAAATATTAAGAGAAGCAAAGGAAAAAGGCCAAGTAACATATAAAGGCAGACCTATCAGAATCACTCCCGACTTCTGAACGGAAACTTTGAAAGCCAGAGGGTCCTAGATAGATATCCTACAAACACTAAGGGAGCATAGATGCCAACCCAGACTACTGTATCCAGCAAAACTTTCAACCACTATAGATGGAGAAAACAAGATATTCCATGACAAAACAAGACTTAAACAATACATATCCACAAATCCAGCATTACAGAAAGCTCTGGAAGGAAAACTCCAACCCTACAAAGATAACTACACTCACAAACAAAACATAGGCAATAGATAATCCAATTTTAACAAACAGGAAAAGAAACAAGAGGGCAAAATCCACACACAATGACACAACCAAAAATAAATCCAAAACAAACTAGAACCAACAATTAATGGACATTAATATCCCTCAATGTCAATGCTCTTAACCTGCCTATAAAAAGATGCAGGCTAACCAAATGGATACAAAAACAGAATCCATCCTTTTGCTGTATACAAGAAACACACTTTAACTTCAAAGACAGGCATTACCTCAGAGTAAAGGGTTGGGAAAAGATTTTCCAATCAAATGGGCCCAAGAAACAAGCTGGTGTAGCAATCCTAATATCTAACAAATTAGACATCAAACTAAAATCAGTCAAAAGGGATGAAGAAGGGCATTTCATACTCATCACAGGAAAGTCCATCAAGATGAAGTCTCAGTCTTGAATATCTATGCCACATTTGTCAAAGAAAGATTGTTAAAGCTCAAACCACACATAAAACCACACCCACTTAGAGTGGGCAGACTTCAACATCCCACTTTCACCACTAGACAGGACCACCAGGCAGAAATTTAACAAAGATAAAAGCATCTGACAGAAGTTATGACCCAACTGGGTTTAAGAGATATCTATAGAACATTCCATCCAAACACAAAAGAATATACCTTCTTCTCAGTGCCACATGGAACCTTCTCTAAAATTGACCACATAGTTAGCAACAAAGCAAACCTCCACAGATACAAAAGAATTGACATAACACCCTGTATCTTATCAGATCACTATGCTTTAAAGTTAGAATTCAACAGCAATGCAAATTGCAGAAAACCTACAAACTCATGGAAATTGAATAACCCCCCCAGTTGCACCATTCCTGGGTTGAGGAAGAAATTTAAAAAAAAGAAATTAAAGACTTCCTAGAATTTAATGAGAATGTAGACACAACATACCCAAACTTATGGGCCACTCTGAAAGCAGTGCTAAGAGGAAAGTTAATAGCACTAAGTGTCCACATGAAGAAACTGGAGAATAGTCACACTAGAGAATTGACAAAACAACTGAAAGCTTTAGAGCAAAAAGAAGCAAACTCACCATGGAGGAGTAGACACCAGGAAATAATCAAACTGAGGGCTGAAATCAATAAAGTAGAAACTAGGAAACCATTAGAAAAAAATCAATGAAACAAAGAGTTGTTTCTTTGAGAGGATCAACAAGATAGACAAACCTCTATCCAAACTAACCAAAAGGCAGAGAAAGAGCACGCTAGTTAACAAAATCAGAAACAAAAAGGGGGATATAACAACAGACACTGAAGAAATCCACAGAATCATCAGGTCATACCTTGAAAACCTCTAATCCACAAAATTTGAAAATCTAAATGAATTGGACAATTTTCTGGATAGATATCACTTACCAAAATTAAGCCAAGAATAGATAAGCAGTTTAAATTGACCTATAACCCCTAATGAAATAGAAGCAGTCATCAAAAGCCTCCCAGAAGGGACATTGACAAACTCTTTTTATGAGGCTAAATCACTTTGATACCCAAACTACACAAAGATACAACTAAAAAGGAGAACTACAGACCAATATCCCTCATGAACATCGATGCAAAAATACTCAACAAAATATTGGCGAATCGAATCCAAGAACACATCAGAAAAATCATCCAATATGATCAAGTAGCCTTCATCCCAGGGATGCAAGGATGGTTCAACATACCAAAATCATCAATGTAATCCACCATATAAACAAACTGAAAAAGAAAAACCACATGATCATCTCACTAGATGCTGAAAAAGCCTTTGACAAAATCCAACATCACTTCATGATAAAGATCTTGGAGAGAACAGGAATAACAGGAACATATCTAAACATGATAAAAGCAATATACACCAAACCTACAGCCAACATCAAACTAAATGGAGAGAAACTCAAAGTGATTCCTCTAAAATCAGGAAAAAGACAAGGCTGTCCACTCTTTCCATATCTCTTCAATATTGTACTTGAAATTCTAGCTAGAGCAATAAGACAAGAAAAGGAGATCAAAGGGATACAAATTGGAAAGGAAGAAGTCAAACTTTCACTATTTGCAGATGATATGATCCTCTACATAAGTGACCCAAAAAACTCTACCAGGGAACTCCTACAGCTGATAAACACCTTCAGCAAAGTAGCAGGATACAAAACTAACTCAAAAAAATCAGTAGCCCTACTTTATACACATAATGAGAAAGAAATCAGAGAAACATCACCTTCACAATATCCATAAGCAACATAAAATATCTTGGTGTAACACTAACCAAAAAAGTGAAAGACCTGTACAGTAAGAACTTTGAGTCCTTAAAGAAAGAAATTAAAGAAGATACCAAAAAAAAATGGAAAGATCTCCCATGCTCTTGGATAGGTAGAATCAACATAGTAAAAATGGCAGTCTTGCCAAAAGTAATCTATAGAGTCAATGCAATCCCCATCAAAATCCCAACACAGTTCTTCACAGATCTTGAAAGAACAATACTCAACTTTATATGGAAAAATAAAAAACCCAGGATATCCATAACAGTTCTGTACAATAAAGGGTCTTCTGGAGGCATCATCATCCCTGTTTTCAAACTCTATTATAGAGCCATAGTTCTGAAAACAGATTGAGATTGGCACAAAAATAGACAGATAGACCAATGGAATCCAATTGAAAATACTGGTATTAACACAAACACCTACAGACACCTTATTTTGACAAAGATGCTAAATCTATACAATGGAAATAAGATAGCAAGAAATGTTGCTGGCACACCTGGATTCGGACATGCAGAAGATTGCAGATAGATCCATAACTATGCACAAAACATAACTGCAAATGGATCAAAGATCTCAACATAAATTTCTTCTAGAAGAGAAAGTGGGAGATACCCTTGAACAAATAGTCACAGGAGACTGCTTCCTGAACAATACACCAGTAGCACCGTCATTGAGATCTGCAATTAATAAATGGGACCTCCTGAAACTGAGAAGCTTCTGTAATGCAAAGTACACAGTCAGTAAGACAAGTTGACAGCCCACAGAATGGGAAAAGATCTTCACCAACCCTACATCTGACAGAAGGCTGATTTCCAAAATATATAATGAACTTAAGAAGCTACCCATCAAAACACCAAACAATGAAATGAAAAGGTGGTGTGCAGAAGTAAATAGAGAATTCTCAACAGAAGAATCTGAAATGGCTGAAAGACACTTAAGAAAGTGCTCAAAATCCTTGGCCATCAGAGAAATGCAACTCAAAACAACTCTGAGATACCATCTTATACCGGCCAGAATGGCTAAAATCAAAAACACCAATGACAATCTATGCTAGAGAGGATGTGGAGAAAAAGGAATACTCCTCCATTGCCGGTGGGATTGCAAACTTGTAAGACCACTTTGGAAATCAGTATGTCGGTTGCTCGGAAAAATGGGAATCAGTCTACCTCAAGATCCAGCCATTCCTCTCTTGGGAATATACCCAAATAATGCATGTTCATACAACAAGGACTATGTTCAACCATGTTCATAGCAGCATTGTTTGTAATAGCCATAACCTGGAAGCAACCTAGATGCCCCTCAACTGAAGAATGGATAGAGAAAATGTGGTACATCTATACAATGGAGTACTACTCAGCAGAAAAAAAGCAATGGAGAAAAAAGTAATGGAATCTTGAAATTCACAGGCAAATGGATTGAATTAGAAGAAACCATCCTGAGTGAGGTAACCCAGTCACAAAAAGACAAACATGGTATGTACTCACTCATATATGAATTTTAGACATAGAGCAAAGGATTACCAGCCTATAATCCTCTTCACCAAAGAAACTAGGAAACATGAAGGACTCTAAGGGAAAAATGCATGGACCCAAGAGAATCGGAAGGGGCAGGATCTCCTGAGCTAATTGGGAGCATGAGGGTAGGGGAGAGGGAGCCGCCAGAATGAGAGGAGGAGAAGAGGAGGGGAGAGGCAGAAATGCAGTAGCAGAAATGTTGAGTTGGGGGAAGAATAGAGGAAAGCAGGATGAGAGATACCAAATCAGAGGGAGCCATTAGAGGTCTGAGGAGAGATCTGGCACTAGGGAGATTTCCAGAGATCTACAAGGATGACACGAACTGACAGTCTAGGCAGTGGTGGAGAAGATAGCCTAAATGCCCTTCCACTATGATGAGACTGACGACTACTTTTTATGCCATCCTAGAGCCCTCTTCCAGTGGCTGATGGAAGCAGAGTCAGACACCCACAGATATACAATGAACTGAACTCTGGAACCTAGTTGCAGAGAGGGAGGAATGAAAATCAAAGGGATTGGTACCAGGCTGGTGAAACCCACAGAAACAGCTGGCCTAAAGAAGGGGGAGCATATTGATCCTAGACTGCTGTCTAGGAGGCCAGCATGGGACTGATCCAGACCCCTGAACATGGATGTCAATGAGGAGGCCTCTGTACTCTAGGGGGCCCCTGGTAGTGGATTAGTATTTTTCCTTGGTGTAAGAAGGGACTTTGAGAACCCATCCCACGTTTCGGCCTGCACACATGGGGGAGGGCCTAGGCCCAGCCCAGGATGATGTGGTGGACTTTGGGGAGCCGCCTTCGAGGGCCCTACCCAGCCTGGGGAGTGGAGGGTGGATGGGTTGGGGGGCAGGTGGGAGGTTGCTGGGAGGGTTGGGGGGAGGGGAGGGAGAAGGAGAGGGAGAGGGAGAAGGGATTGACATGTGAAGCAAGCTTGTTCTTAATTTGAACTAAAAACAATTTACAAAAAAAAAGAGAATTAACTACAATTCAGAAATGTAGGGTACACCTGTGAGGGATTTTATGCTTGATTTGAAGTGGGTTAATCCACTTCCAGTCCTGACCCTTGAGATAGAAAGACACAAACCTTTAATCTGTATCTTGAGGTAGGAAGGCACACCTTTAATACATACCATACCTTCTGCTGGAAGTCTTTGTAAGGACATAGAAGAAAAAAGCTTTTGCTCTGTCTGCTTGCCCTTGCCTTGGTAGCTCATCCATTTCCTCACTGGTATTGGAGCCTACTTCTTTGGGATTCCAGAATATACAAAAGACCAGCTGAGAAATCCAGCCTTGTGGACCAATTCTTGGGCTTTCTGCTCACGCTAGAAATTGTTAGGTTGGCTGGACTGCAACCTATAAGTTGTTCCAATAAATACCATATCTATCTATCTATCTATCTATCTATCTATCTATCTATCTATCTATCTATCTGTGTATCTATGTATCTATCATCTATCTAGAGAGAGAGTCATTCCATAAGTTCTGTGGCTCTAGAGAGCCCTGACTAATACAGATGACTATGCTCATTTATGTTGTATGTTCATTGCATAAACTTACATATTCTTCCTTCAGCTTTAACTATTTAATGGTATAATGCTGGAGCAACAACAGAAGGTTAATAAGCCCTCATTTTTTAGGGGACAAAATTTTCCAATTAATATGTCATGAATCCTCTCAAATGTTTTCTAAAGGAGGTTGAAAAAGACTCTCATGTACATACTGGACAGTCCAGAACTCTATATAAGGGTTCTGAAGTATAGATTTCCATTTCCACATAGCGTAGAAACTACTCCTTGTTATAATAAATTAATACTTGTAATACAATTTTATGTATGTATCTCTCTCATATATATATGTATATAAAATGCCACAAAAATTAAACTGATATCACTCACTCACACACACACACACACACACACACACACACACACACACACACACACACCATTAGTTTTATTGTAACTCAATTCTAGCTGGAATGAAGCCACATTACTCATAACACACATCTGTAGTGAGAGATCTCACAGATCACTGATGGAACACAAATACAATAATATTTAATATCTACACAAACTTTCCAACATTAAACAGTCACTTTGGGAATACTGACTCACAGATAATCAAATAAATAAACCTTTCAACCGTTGTGGTGTTTATTATCAATAATAATAATAATAATAATAATAATAATAATAATAATAATTTGTTTGATGTGTACTTTTGAAACTTTTTTCAGGAGAACTTTTCAATGCCCAGATGAAAGAAAATAACACGACTTTAAAGAATATTCTAAGAGGAAAGATTTATCTTGGCTCATGGTGTCAGGGTTGTCATGATGCAGACCTCTCACTTAACTATTTTTAGTCCCACGGCAAGGCAGAAAAATCATGAGGGAAAATCCTAACAGAAGCAAGTGATCTACCGCATGGCCTCACAAAGAAGAGAGCGATAAATAGCCAGAGGCGCCTGATGAACGCTGGACCTTCAAAGTCAAAGTGCATCACTTCCGTCAAATGGACCCTACTTTTTAAAAATCTGCATAATTTCTGAAGCATTTTCTTTTCCTTAATAGAAATTATGCTGGCATATAACATAAAGTGCAACAAAGATCCTCGAAGAAGCTCTAGGCTAGTGTGATCTTGTGAAATAAATTTTTCCCTATAGATTTGATCTTACTAAAAGACAAATTTTGTTGACTATAAGGTTATGTCATACTTCAGTTTCTATTCAAGTTTGCTGCTCTTTCCCAGCCAGGGACAGTATAAAACATTTGGGAAAATAATTTGTAACTACTGCCCATGTGATACTTTAAACTCCATTCCCCTCGTAGCTATCATTTTTTAAATTAACTTTTTATTGATTCTTTGCGAATTTCATATCATGCACCACAAATGCACATATTTCCCCATTTCTCTCTATCAGCCCTCTACCCTGCAACCTCTCCCCGCCGAAGGAAAACAAAAACAGAATGATAAAAAATAAGAAGCAAAACAAAAAAATCTCACCACGGAAGCTGCAGGGTGTTATGGTGTGCCATCCAGTCTGCCCCTTGGCCCAAACAGCTTTACTTGCAAATGTTCATTGCAACGAGTCATTGGTCTCCTTCAAGGCCTCTAGTATCTGTTACACTATTGACGCTGGGCCCTTGATGGGCCTCCTCTTGGATATCCGGTTCTTCCCCTTTGCCACGAAGATCCTAAAGCTTTGGTTCTCCAGCACCAGTCATTTCCCATGCTCCAGCAGATCATAGATGGGGTGGACCAACTCAAAGCTCTGGATCTGGGCCTGGGTGGTAACTTAGTTGCTCAGCCTGGCCACTCTTTGATGCTTATGCCAGATGGCCAGCTCTCCTGCTTTGCCCAGGTGAGGGGCAGGACCAGCTCCCCTGCCTGTGGTAGCTAACTATTAACAGAAGCAGCTTTCCTGTCCTTATGCCTTTGGGGCCAGCTCTCCTATGCCTATGCTACCAGGGCCAGTTCTATTGTGCTGCCCTGGAGAAGTCTGGGGCCTGTTCTCCCAGAGATGCTATAGCTGGTGAGGGGTGAGGCCATCTCTTCTGCTTTCAGGGCCAACTTTCTCATGTACCTTAGGCAGCCAGGGATGGGGGCAGGGAGGGCTGTGCATCTCTCCTATGTCCATGCCATCACAAGGCTGAGAAGGGGCAGGGAGATCCTACCTTCTAATAGCCCACCACAGTTACGCTCATTAATAAATTAATCTTCTGATGTGGTCAGCACCTTCATCAGCCAGTCACCCCAGAATAACACAACTATTGATGACCAAGTCTTCAAACATATGAGACTTTGGAGAAACACTTTATATCCAGAGCATAATAGAGAAACACAATAAAGAAAAATATAGAAAACCAAAGATGAATTGTAGTAAAATTGTTGAAAAGGAAATACTAGGCTAATGTATGAGAGAAGAATTTTAAAAAATAAAGCAAGAAGGAGATGTTAAATGAAAATAAAAAAGAAATACCAAGCAAATATTAAAGAGAAAAATAATTTGATGACACTTGTTAAAGATGTTCAGTGTAGGGACAATTGTGACAGGGCCTTGTAGTGTGGGGAGAGGACTGAGACTCTACTACAAGCATGAGGAAAATGGGATGGTTATTGCAAAGGAAAAAATAGATGGGTAGAAAATGACAAAGAGAGAAGCCCAAGAATAAAATATGCTCTGTTCAAGTTGACTCAACAGGATTATGCTGAAGCTTGGACAGAGTGGTTCCCAGGGTAGGCTATAAGGAAATATAACAGATATTGAGGGTATAATATTTTCAGTACAACGCAGTATAAGTCTTGCTTAGACAGGGTTAGGGGAGGTAAGAACAGAACTCAAGATTGAGCCTAGTTAAAAGGAGAGCTAAAGGGAGGCTGACTCAAGTTTGGTCCAAGAACAGGGGCCTTTTTTCAAGGACAAAGATACAGAATGTAGGTGGGACAAAAATAAGTGAGTTCATCAGTGGCTGAAATAAAAGATGAATAAGAATGAAATTAATGTGTTTGTGATAAACAAAAACTTGTGCTTGTTTCTAGCCCCTGAGAGACATTTATTTTCCTAAGGAGATTGTGCTAGGATGCACTGGATTAAGTTCAAAGCAATACTTTTCAAAAGATCTCATAATACTGCTTCCTAGAATGGCCTTAATCATGACAGATGGCTTCATACAAAAGAAAAGCTAAAGAAAGGTAGTTTTGAGGGTCTCACCTGGGAAGGTGTCAGTGCATGGCTAGCTGTATTTGGTACAGCTAGGATTAAGAATGTGGGCTCTGTGGACAAAATGCTTTATTTGGAACCTAACCCACTTCCTGGTGTCATTTAACACTTTACCTCATCTCATTGGCTTTATCTATAAAGCAGGAGCAATATCATCATCTGACATACAGATTCATTGGGAAGATTAAAATGATGTATATGAAGCTGTAGAATATTATAGAGGAACAAACTTTTTGTGAGTAATCAAAGAAGGCATAGCACATCCATAATATATGCTCTACACACGCTCCAGGCCACATGTACAGAGAACACTTCTTTATTACATTCTTCACTATTTCATTATGGCCAGGAAGCAGGAGTCTGAGATTATCCTTCCTGATATGAGCCTCTCCTGCAGAAATTCTCTGTGACTGAGCAAAGGAGAAGGCATATATTGTGATAATAAGCCAGGTGTGGTAGTAATTGGCCCCCATAAGCTCATATATAGGGAATGTCACTATTAGGAGGTGTGGCTTTGTTGGAATAAGTATGGTCTTGTTGGAGGAAATTTGTCACTGTTTTCTATGCTCAAGATACTCCCAAGCATCACAGGTACTTCCTGTTGACTTCTAATCATGATATAGCTAACACCATGTCTGCCTGCACGCCATCATGCTCCCTGCCATGATGATAATGGACTGAACCTCTGAAACTGTAAGTGAGCCACTGTATTCAAACGTTTTCCTTTATGAAAGCTGCTGTGGTCCTGGTGTCTCGTCACAGCAATAGAAATCCTAACTAAGAAGTTGGTATCACGCACTTGGGTATTGCTATGATAGGCCTGACCATGTTTTTGTTTGGAGGAATTTGGACTTTGGTACTTTTGTTCAGGAAAGCAGTGGAATGCTTTGAGCACTGCTTAATGGGCCACACTCGTAGAAAAAAGGAAGACAGTGGTGCTGAGTGATTTGAACTGTCAGGGGGCTGGCTCAAGAGGTTTCAGAGCAGAAAATTTTAGTATGTTGCTTAGAGATCATTCTTATGATTTTTTGGCAAAGAATGTGGCTGATTTTTGCTGTTGTCCAGAGTCTGCCTGAGGCTAACGTGGAAAGTTTTGGAGTAATTCATTTGACAGAGGAAATCTCAAAACAGTTTAGTAGAGAGCTGATGTGTGGTTATTATTGGTAACTCTAATGAAGATTTATAAAAATACAAAACATACAGATTGAGAAAGGGGGTTCCAGGCAGTGTAATGGAGGTAAATCCTGTATTCAAGGACATGAACATATTAAAAAATGGAATAAAGGGAGTGGTGACCTCAGAGAAGATCCCACCCAGCTAGATTCCCAACTTGTGGAAAGGAATTAAAGAAAAGCTTAGAACCAGGTGTGGTGGTTCATGTCTTTAACCCCAGCACTAGGAAGGCAGAGGCTAGCAGATCTCTGAGCTTGAGGACAGCCTGGTCTAGAGATCCAGTTTCAGGACATCCAAGCTTAGGCAATGAAAGACAGAAAGCTGGTGAAGCTATAATTGAACTAGAGGGCTGTGTTCTAGCCCCAATAAGCAATAGAACTTGGAAGCTTTGGCCATTTGGTGCTGAAGTTAAGGATAGAAGGAAGGGGTTATGGAATTTTCCCCTGAGACAAAAGAAAGCTGCTGAGGCCAGGCATGAGTCATTGGGTGTCCCAGAATGGAGGCCTAGAGAGGTCATTTTATGAAGCTGTGAAGTTGAAGCCTAGATTGTTTTAGAAAACCCAAGATGTTAGAGATGCCAGAGCTTGGGAATATCTGCCTAGGAGAGCTGCTAACAGGGAGTGGAATCAGTCCAAAAGAAAGAAGTGTGTTGCAGTCAACAAAGCTGAAGGGAGATGGAGATTCAAAAAGCATTTTTACATCAAACACGGAGATGCAGAGTTTGGAGTTTGCCCAGCTTGTTTTTGGTCTTGCTTTGGTCCAGTATTTCCTCACTATCCTCCCTTCTCTACATTTTGGAATGATAATGCATATTCTATGTCTATGTTGGAAGTATGTGATCTGCTTTTTGATTTTGATTTTACAGGCGATTACAGTTAAGAGATTGCATGAATCTCAAAAGATACTTTGAACCTCGGAATTTTAAGCATTGTTGAGATTGTGATAGACTACAGGGACTTCAGAAGTTGGACTAAATGTATTTTGCATTATGACATTGTAAATAGCTTATGGGGGCCAGGGAGTTGAATGTAGTTGTTTGATCCTAATTGGTCCCCATAAGATCATAGGGTGTGACACTGTTATGAGGTGTGTCTTTGTTGGAATAGGTGTAGCCTTGTTGGAGGAAGTGTGTCACTGTAGGGTCAGGCTTTGAGGTTTCCTATGCTCAGCATATTGCTCAGATAGTCAGTTGACTTCCTGTTGTCTTCAAGCTAAGGTGTAGTCAACTCTACACCTGCTTGTACACCATCATGCTCCCTGCCATGATGATAATGGACTAAACTTCTGAAACTGTAATTGAGCCACCACAATTAAATACTTTTCTTTATGAGTTGCTGTGGCCATGGTGTCTCTTCACAGCAATAGAAACCCTAAGACATGAGGCGAGGTTGATGTGTACAGCACAATTTTAGGAGTTCACCTAAACACACAATAAATGAAGGCATTTCCCTGCCATGAGCTCCATAGATGTTGTAAATAAGTTCAGATGCATTTTTAAGAACAAACCTAGAAATATGTAATACATTATACATGTTCCTAGATTTTTATAGTCCTCTGGTGTGTAATTACACATTTCTGCAAGAGAGTTTCTGGATTCACTAAGTCTTTTAAGGGCTGGAATTCTATGCAACAGAGAGGTTGGCTTAGATAATTGTAACATGGCTTGTTATTGAAGTGAGTATTATGTACTGAACACAATCCATCCTGATCCTGAACCTCAATAAGGAACCAACCAGAAAAATGGGACCTGCAACAACAAATGGCTAATAGATCCTTTAGTCAGACTAAATTCAATTAATCCTTTATGTAGTTGAGTTTGGCCTGCCAGACAGCCAGGGAAAACAAGAGATGATCAAATACTGTCCTGATAAATCATGGTTTATTATTAGTGTAGTTTTGAAAAACAGGTTGATGTCAATCATTAATGATGCAAAAGATACTTTATCTAAAATGACAAATACAGTTACTACCTTCTTTCTTTTCAATTTTTACAAACAGATTATTACATAATTTTTCTAAATTGCTAGCCATTTGTTTTGGTTACCAGGCATCACAAACCAACCACTTATTTGTAATATGTGCCAAGTGGCTAACTAGACATGTTTCATCTGATTATTGTCTGCAAACATAGAGGATGTTATCTTTACCTGTTCTTTGTAGAGAAGTAAGGTCATTTGCTCACTTAAAACATTGATGTACATTTTATGAGCATACACACCCATATTATCAAGCTCCTCTTAAAGGTACCGCATTCTATTGGTGTCAACCTTCTGTTTTTTTAAATGTTATAGTTGATTTTCAGCACATACACCACAAATCTAAATCTAGTGACTTTATGTATGTGCACACAGACACATACATGAGCACATACACACATGACTTAGCATATGGGGAGTTAAGCTTGTCTAGCTTGCTCCTTGGTTCTCTTTTCAAGATTCTTCTTCAAAGTCTTTCATAAACTCCCTTCATAAAGTGTTTGGATTGAATTGAAGCGCTGTGGCAGAGCTCCCGAAAGCCTCTCCCTGCAGAATTCTAAATTTATACCTTCATTCACTTCCTCACCCCCTCTGATTCTATTAACTTCAGCCCCTGGTGAGGGATATTATTCATATTTGACTGTAAAGCCTAATGTCAATTTTGAAGAGAGAGTGTAAATAAAATTTCAAATTTTTAGGAGTTTATAAAGTCCTTACAATTATTGGTTATGTATTACATTATTAAATTGTTGAATGTTTCATTCCACTGATATACAAAATTAAATAAACTTGTCTTCACAATAGCAAAGTAAATTCAATTGAAAATATGTCATATGTTTATTCATTTTTTCCTGTTTTTTGATTGAGTATTTCATTTCCAGTAAGTTGTTTAGTCAAAGATCAAGAAATCATGTGTTTTTCAAAAAAAAAAATTTCATCAGAAAAATAAGCTCATATTCCTTTCTGTATTTTCACATACAAAATATATGTAATCCCATACTTAGGTTAAAGAAATGAAACTATCAAATCAGTTGGGAATGATATTGTCTCTGCACTGCTTTTCTGCAGCTTTAAGTTGTATGCGGAGAGCTTTCAGGGTGAGCATAACTCAGAGAAGGAATTAATATGTTGAGTCCTTTTAAATGAGAGCTGTGCCATGGGGCATTTCATTGTCCAGATGCCTTCATGGACTCTAGAGGGGCATCATCTCTTGGCTTACACTGTGCTTTCTGTCAGCTCTGCTTTCTATCTATGGCTAACTTATGCATTTCCTTCAGTACATGCTGAACTGCATCATGGGAGAGCTCAAACACTGGAACAGCATCGTTAGGAATTTATCGGAATCCACATGCTTGCAAAACTTAGCTCAGTGGCTACTCCTTTAAGCAAGTTCATTGGTGTCTGATCTTCAGCTCTTGTAATTCATTCATGTATTCAACCAATGTTTTGACTGCTAATTGGGTGCCAGACATTGTTTTAGACGGTGTTGCACAACAGCAGGGAAGGAAGCATTCTTGCTCTAATTGATGTTGTTTACCGTTAAGGAATGAGGCAGGTAATTAATGAATATAGACAAAGAGTATAATGTCAGGTGTGATAAGTGCATGGAAAGAAAGAACATCAATGGAGCAGATAAAGATGGTAAAGTGTGTGGGAAGGGGAAACTGCTACTATGACAGGTGACATTTAAACAGGGAGGCTAGGGACATTGAGACATGCAAATATGAAAGGGAAAAAATCTTACTAGAAGAAACAGTAAGTAAAAATCCCCAAGTTAAGAACATGTTTTGGGGAATCACAGAAACTGGTAGAAATATTGGCACAGCAGGCATTGAGTTGTCAAAGAGAGAAGCTGATCTTGGTCCCTATCTGCTACACTACAAAGCTGAAGTCTTGTCTTGAGTGAGAGAAAAATCTCTAAGTAATTTGAGCAATGAACTGACCTGATTGGATTTATTTAAGAAGGTCATGAAAGGTGAGCTGGGGAGAACATTGTGTTGGGGACAATAAGAGACAAGAAAGGAGGCTTCTGCATGACTAAATGAAGGAAGAAAATGACTTGAAAGACAGCTCTGGTGGTGAAGTGAAGATAATCAGAAGATTCTGAGTTAGAATTTGAAGATATATTTCATAATATTTCTTGCATATAGAAAGACTGTCCTGCATACATGGTCCCCTGGAGATGGGGATAGGGCCAAGATCCCCTGAGCAAATTGAGAGCATGAGAAGAAGGGGAAGGGAGCCATGAGAATGAGTAGGGAAGAAGAGGAAGGATGCAGAGGTCATGAGGGAGCAGAAAGGTTGAGTCAGGGAAAGAATAGAAGAAAGGGTATGTGATAGGTAGGGTTTTAGTTGGGGAGGGGTGGTAGGGGAGGACGGGAGGGAGAAGGGAACTGGGATTGTCATGTAAAACAATCTTGTTTCTAATTCAAATAAAAATGATTAAAAAAATAAAAGTATTGCCAATAATTCTTTCTGAAAAAAAAATAAAGACCATCCTGGCTTTTGTTTGATAGCCCTAGTTATTATAATACTTGAGAGTTCATCTGTTTTTTACATTTTATCTATCTATCTGTCTGTCTATCTATCTATCTATCTATCTATCTATCTATCTATCTATCTATCTGTCCATCTATCTGAGACCTTTTTTTAGACAAGGTCTTACTATATAAGCCTAGGATGGCCTGGAACTCAGGGTGCTTCTCTCACCTTAACATCCTAAGAGCTGGGATTATAGATGGTCCACTATGCCTATCTGAGATACCTTTGCTTGATATTAAAGTGTTAGAGCTGGGCATGGTGACACACACCTTTAATCTCACCACTTTGAAGGCAGAAGCAGATAAATCTCTAGGAGTTTGAGGCCAGCCTGGTCTACACAGTGAGTTTCAATGTAGCCAGAGTCACACACACACACACACACACACACACACACACACACACACACACACACACAGATAACAATGAACTATTCAGTTTAAGATAAATAATGAGGTGCAAAGATTATAAACTTGTCAACTTTCAATAATTCCCTCAAACATGATTAAGAATATACTTTGTAAAGAGAACATGATTATCCTTTGTGAGACAAAGAATATGTCAAAAGTAAGCTTCAGATCTGTTTATAATTATAGACAGCAAAGGCAAATCCAGAATTTCAAAACAAATCTTTTGGCTTTTCACCTGATACTCTTTTTCATAAGCCCAGCCAAGTTTTCTAAGTAGAAACAAGTTTCATTCAATCACTCACCATTTCATTAAAAAAATTAGTGTTATGTATATTGCACTGTGCTAAGTATCTGAGACATATTAATTAGCCACAGATCCTGATTCCTTTGTAAACTACATTAAAGATAAAAAGATGATAACCAATATAAAGAATGAGTATGGCAACACTGAGTCTGTCTGGTGGTTTGAATGTAATTGACCCCCATAATCTCAGAGGGATTGGGATTGTTAGGAGGTGTGGCTTTGCTGGAGTGGGTGTGGCCTTGTTGGAGGAAGTGTGTCACCGTGGGGTATGGCTTTGAGGTTTCTTATGCTCAAGCTACTGCTCCATGTATCAGCTGACTTCCTGTTACCTGCAAGATGTAGGACTTTCAACTACCACACCACATCTTCCTGCCGTGATGATAGTAGACTGAACCTCTGAAACTGTAAGCCTTCTCAATTAAATGTTTTCCTTACAAGAGTTGTTGTGGTCATGATGTCTCTTCAGAGCAATAAAATCCCAAACTAAGATAGTATATAACAACATGATGATGGCAGTGGGAATAAAAAACAAAAACAAGTGAAAGCAGAGGAGAACGAAGAGCAATGGCCTAAGAAGTTTGTAAGGTAAACCTCCACTTTTAACACAGAGATGGTCCAAACAGGTTTCTGGAGGTGACTGAATCAAACAGGAGAGCAACTAAGGCAGAGGGGATAGTTAGCGTGAAAGTTTCAAAGTCTGATGTATTAAAAAAAATCAAGGAATTCCATGTGGCCCAGTGGTTAAGAATGCAGTGTTCTCGCCAAGTTGGCTTCCTAGCACCTATGTCTGGTGGCTTACAGCTACCTGTAACATCATATGCCCTGGAACTGGAAACAGTGATTATAAATGTTTCCTGTGAAGGGCTCTCATTACATGGTGGAAATCAATTGGACCATAGATTTTCTGTTGCCCTTTCATCCTAGATTCATACATGACCATGGAGAAAATACTAAACAATACCGCAGGAGGAATACATTGAGCCATTTCTACTGCATCTTGAATGTCATTGCAATTTCACTGACATGTAGTGATAGCAACTGACCTGAATACTGAATGTAAATTACTCAGCTGCTCCCAGTATTTTGTTCTATAATTTAGGGAGAAGCATTAGCTCCAGTCAGCCTGGGCTGTTTATTACTCATGTATTTCCCCCTACTGGATCACTTTCTAAAAAATTTCATAAAGAAAGAGAGAAGCAATTTCACAAATGATTTTCCTTTAATTTTCAAAGGGTGTTCCCCAGAGTTGTTCAGCTGGATATTTTTCAGGCTTTATATTACAAAGCATTAGCCTTTCTAGGTCACTGCACTGCATCTCAGCCTAAAATTAAAACCATAAATACTTAAAGCCTTTACTTCTACAGCCATTAAAAGCAAGCTAAATCGACAGTTTCCTTGGCTACTTTATTGTGCTCATTTGTTTGAGAAACAGCATTTTGAAAAATACAGCTCCGAAGCAGAGACACTGGGGGGATAACCCACTAGAGAAAACAGTGTACATGCTTCTTCTTTTCTTCCCTACATACTCCTTAGTTTCAGGACTCTCCCAATCTTGTGTCTGTTCCTAAGGGGGAAGGAACAGGCTACCCCACACTTACAGCAAAATCAGTACTGTACTACGGGAGAGGTTGCAAGCCCGAATCTCCTACAGCATCTTTTCCAGGGCTGCTCCACATCAGGCCACTAATAAATATTGCCTCCCTGACGCTGACTCTAACATACGTGTCCGGGTGGATGCTGTAGTTAAAAAACAGACTGTCTTGGAGCAAAACCTCCCTGAGTTCTTAGAGTACCCTCTGCCAGCTATTTAGCATCACTGCCCTTTTATGTGCCCTCTCTTGCAGGCCGCGGCTATACATAGGAAGCACATTTCCCAGAGTCCTTGCCAGCAGGTTTGCTGGTTCCCTATTCCAGTGATAGCTACTTTTGAGTTTGACAGGGGAGAAGAAAGAAAGAAAGAAAAAACTACTTGCTCTCTTCCAGAAAGAAATGCTATGTATTATGACAGGAGAGATATTTGGAGTGGGGTGGCTGGGTCTTCTTTACTTATTGCTGGCATGTCTTCATTACTTATTGAAGCCTATGGAGACCATTCTTGTTTTCCTAATGGTTGTAAGGCTCTAATTCCTTATTAGGGAATTAAGCTCATTTTTTTCTTAACATAGCCATTCTACTTGACAGAAACTGTGGGCACACCAAGATTGGGTAGAAAGAAATATCCTGGCTGTCAGAAGGGTGCTATCAGAATCTATCTTGTAATAGGCTGGCCTATAAGAGGCAAAGTTATAAAGTGTCAAAAAACACATGCCAAAACTAAGTGCTTGGGAATGTGAACTTAGTGGGAGAAAATCCAAGCTAGCCTAGTGAACTAAGGTGTTTGACTTTGGAGACTGTTTGACCTTGGAGAAGTTATATGAGTTCACTCTGATCATCTATAAAGGGAAGTTAAAAACAGAACCTAACCTCATAGGCATAGTATATGATTTAAGGAAATAACATTTATAAAGTGTATAATAAAAGGACTGGGATATGGTAGTGCTATATGATTTTCTCTCTCTCTCTCTCTCTCTCTCTCTATATATATATATATATATATATATAATATATATACACAGCCATAGATGTCCATTAACTAAAGAAGGGATAAAGAAAATGCGACACACCAACGTGATAGAATACTGCTCTTCAACTTAAAAAGAATGAAATCCTATCACTCACAGTAACATGGGGCTGGAGATTATGATGTTGAGTGAAATAAGCAGGGCACAGAAAGACAGGCTTTCATTCATATGTCAACTCTCCAAAGCTGATCTCATAGGCATCGAGAGGAGAATGATTGTTTCTAAGAGCTGGGAAGAAGGAGAAAGAATGAGTATGGAGAATCAGCCAATCCACTAACTCACAGTTGGATTTAAATAGTAACTTCCAGTATTCAAGATTATTCATGGACAATAATTTATTGTGTATGTAGGAAACCATAAAAAGAGTTTTGAATCCTTTATACTGTAGAGGAATGATAAATGTCTGAGGAGATGGTTATCTGGACCCTGACTTAATCACTAGATAATGATTACATATATTAAAACATTACATGGAACCCAGTAAATATGCATGTTAAATATGTTATGTCAGACAATTTAAATTTAGAAAAAAAATGAAATAAAACATAGGATAAAACACATACACTGATTGTTCCATTGGTGTTCTTGGACAACTAGACACTAATTGCTATACTTTCATGCTAGTGAATTGCAGACAATTTGAAATTGTGTTGATGACTCATCTAACAATCATATCAGGAAAACAACAATTTCAGGGCTTGAGTTACTTTTTATCAGGGCAGGCAGTTCCCAAGTCCAGGTTCTCTGTATAATTTAGCCCACCTCAAATGAGAGTGACACACTGTTATGTAACTTCTCCATTCTCCTAATTCATAGGCTTTGGCTCCGAGTGACTCACTGCTGCTCATATAAATCCAGGCACACTTTCAAAGGATGAAGCATTTCTACCCTCAAAGATGTTCAAAATAGCATAGTTGAGAATGCAAAGGGATTCCAACCGAGGAGCTGCCAGCACATCTCAGACAATGGCGCCATCCCTGGCACACACTGGTGGCCTCAAGAATAACTATCTTGAAAAGGACAGAACTCTTTGGTTGATACACTTAGAAGGATAAAATGTATTGTTTGAGAATTTCATACATGTGTATAATATGTTTTAATTAAACAAATCACTCATTCCCTCCCCTTCAATTAGTCTCCATACTCCCAGTACCTTCCCGTCCGAACTCCATGTTATCCTTTAAAAACTTAGTCAGTCCACTTAGTGCTACCCATGCATGTGTGGGGATCATCTGCTGGAACATAGGTACCTACTCTGTGACTGCACTCTTAAAGAAAATTGACTATGCCTCCCCCAGTAGCCATCATCAATTGCCCAAAGGTTATCAGCCTAGGGTGGGGTTTAGTGAATCTCTGTCCCTCAAAATACTTTTCTAGGTTTTAATAACCTTTATGTATGTGGAGTTGTCCTTTATAATCTCAAGGATTTCAAGTTAAAATAACAAAAGTAAACACAATAACCACACACACACACACACACACACACACACACACACACACACACACACACTGTTGTGTACCAGCCCAGCTTCTAAGGACAGAAATTTCCAGCAGCTGGTCTCTCTCTATTGCTCTTGTCACACTTGAGAAGATTGTAAAGACATTCCCAAAGTTAGGTACATACCTAGGTCTGAAAGTTCAGGTCAAGGTGTGGTAACCCTCACTTTCACTAATAAAGCTTTCTAAGTAGATGTCTTCTGCCCTCCCGCATATCAGTATAGTACTACCTAACTTATCTTGTTTTTTTTTTTTAATTTTAATTACATTTGACCTTACTTCTACTGTTTTCTTCAAATGATTTCCATTGGCTCAAAGTTAAACACAAACATGTGTTAAGGACTATTCAAAAACGTTAATTCAAAAGTGTATGAAATTTATCAATAACTTACTTTCTCCTCAGTTAAAGAATACTTTATATTGATGACACTTCCCATTTGTATGTCAAAATATCCTAGGCTTTTACTCAATCTTGATATTATCAGTGCTGAGACAAATTTTGTTATTGTTTTATATATTCAATGCTTGCTATTTATCAATACATTCGTGCAGTTTTCACACCCATATTTGTCTTAATCAGTTAACATGATATATTTGAAATTATTCTGTTTTTCAAATTGCTATTCATCAGCTATGTTTTAGTATTAATTTATTTGTATTAAACCTATTTTGTCTGAAAATGCCATTATTTTATCCACATATTAGAGATTCCTGTTGTTGTTGGCTATTTAATTCCATGTTGGCAATGCATTAAGTAGGTAAGTCTGGGGAGGGAGAAGGTGTCTGGGGAATTATTGCACTGATTATGTTTGAGGAATCACTATGATTGACTGTGTCCTTTCCTCAAGGTCACAATTCCAGACAGGCAGCTTTTTGCATGCAATTTTTATTTTCTTCTGTATGATTCCCAGATCTTTCCTTTGAGCCCTCCAAACCAACAGTGCTACAGTCTGCCCTACCTAAAGGCCCTGGTTGTCAGTCAGTTGTGAGTTCCCACATTCTGCTCATGCTTCCTTAAAATCTACCCCAAAGCCCAGTCTGAATAGTTTTTTTCTGTGAGATCCTAAGCAATGCCATAAACAACTTACAGTGGTGATAATAATTTTGACAAGCCTCTAATGGGTTTGAAGGTGGTATGTTGCATGGTGTCAATCACAGCTTTAAAATCACTGACTCCTGTGCGGAGAACAGAAGCTGTGTGGGAGGAAGACTAGGGATATTAGTTGGGATCTCATGAATCTAGGCTTTCAGGTGAGTAATGACAGAAATATGAGTAGTGCGGAGCAATGTAGAAGAGAGGTAGATGACAATATATTTTGATGAATGGATAGATAGGATGGTCTATATATGTCTAGGAATGGACCTAAGAAACACAGTTCTAAATGTGGGCAACTCTACAATATACTTGGAATATAAAAGACTAGATGTGGCTTAGGGACTGAGGAGATCGAGGAAGGGCTGGTTTTTAAAAGTTGGAAAGGTAAAGAAAAACAATAAGAAGAGAATGAAAAGTAGCAGACTGAGTTGAATGAAAAAGAAAAGTCAGGGAACTCTGGGTGCCAAAGGGTAAATAAATAGAATGGTCAATATGTTAAGCAATTGGATCAGGCAAGGTTAGGCTCATTGTTGACCTTGTCAAAATTGTTGGTGGAATGATGGGAGCAAACTCCCAATCTAAGTAAGTTGAAAAGAGAAAATTCCAAGAAGTTTTTGATAAAAATGGAAGTGAATTAAAACAGTGTGTTACAGAGGGATGGGGTCAGGCACAAAATCTATTGTTGTATTTTTTCAAGTAGGAGCTAAAAGTGGATGGAATGCAGGGAAATCAAAGTATGTTACTCCAAAGCCTAGTTTGTGGTGACATTTATCCTTTGACTTAAAGGGCAGTTGTTAAGAAGTAGTCCTGGATGTTGGGTGGTGCTTTACATCACTGTGGTGACTTTATAGAATGTGTGTGTGTGTGTCATAGAGCTACATTGCACAGTGTTTCAGTTTGTATGACCGTGCTGGACAGCGTCTAGGTTCCATGTCAGTATTAGTTACACCAGCAGAGGACAGAAATATGTTGATGCAGCCATGTGTGCACAAGACCTTCCTCCCATTCCTCTTCTTCAATTGGCTTAATATTTTTTTCTGTGTTGTTTTCACTTTTCTCCTGAACACTTTTTAATATAAGTTTCCTGGGTTAGGGGGATAGAGGAAAAAGTTATTGAGGAAAGCCAGAGACAGCTCTAGATTGATTTTTATTAGAAAGACCAAGAAATAATGTCTTTCCAGGGAAAATATCCCAAAGGTATAGAAAGAAGGAAGAGAGAAGATAGTCATTAAAGAGTAGGTTTGAGATGTTGCTTGAAGAGATTCTGGGATTTTATTTATTCTGAGTTTTTTTTTTGGGGGGGGGTGAGCAGTAAAACAGGTTGCTTACAGAGGTCTCATGTAGTTTCAAATACTAAAATCTAAGCAAAACAAAATTTTTAGTATTTTTCTATCAATCTCCTTTGGCACTTTGGTGAAATTTTTTTCAGATGGCAGAGTAATATCTGCATTTATTGGCATGAGGTAAAGTCTGGATTTGATAGCTCTAAATTATTATGGATGTAATTGTCTTCCATTTCTCTCATCCACATGATGTATTTCCAATTCGATTGATAGTCTCAACCCTCGCCCACAACTAAGCAGCACAGAGTACGTATCCATGTGGAGCTACTAAGATTTCTATCATTAGAAGAGGTCCCACATTTTTTCTGATGGAAAAGGTTTTCAATTTTTGATCAAGGGGCTTTTAGTCCGCCTGACTCTTATTTGGGGATGAATTATATAAATTACGATAGAGTTTTTCCAATCAGGAATTATTCAGTGAGTAACCAAAATAGACCTATACCAAGCAAGGAAGGGTGAGTTTTTTTTTTTCCTTTTTGATTCTATTCTGGATCTTCTTTATCTCTCCAGATATCCTTATTTTTCCCTTGTCTAATGTTTGATCAGTATTTGTCTGCTGGGAAACCAGAATAGAAAAGTCATGCTATAATGAATGTCAAAGACAATGGATGATGAACCTACACACTATAATAATCTTAGAAAGTTGCCCAAGAGCAAAAAAGGGAAAATGAGTTTGAAATATCACATAGCATATGAACAAAAATACCGAAGTTTATAGTTACTGGAAAGTTCTGAACTAGAACATAGCACTGAATGTCAAAGGAAGATTTTAGAATAGGAACAAAGCAAGGTGTCTGAAAATGCCATAATCTCACTAGTCAAGAGTGAAATACAGTAGGTCTAAGAGGCTAATCAGAAGCATGGATTTGAAGAAAGATTAGCACAGACCAGACAGAAAGTCCTGTAAGAAGGGATTGATGAAAATGGGTGATTTTGGTGGCAAGGTAATTTATACTTATTTCCTTAGCAAAACAATTGTGTTTGCACATGTGTGGAGGCCAGATTTTAACCTAGGGTATCTTTCATCAGTAGCTGTTCACCTTCGCTTCAGTAGCTGTGTATGTTTGCTGGTTTTTTTTTTCTATTTTTTTTTTTTTGAGAAAGGATTTCAAATTAGCCTGGAACTCAACAACTTGGCTATGGTGGCTGGCACCTTCCTCTCCCTCCCTAATTCTGGGAGTACAAGGACTGACCATTGCACCTGACTTTTTATCAGGAGTTCTCGAGATCAAACTCAGATTCTCATGCTTGAAGAAAGCACTTTGCTGGATGAGCTATCAGCCCCTAACCACATTTATAAGAATATTGATATCCCACACATGTGTGAATGTAAACTTTCATAGTGGAATTCCCACAAAGTATAATTAATTGTATCCTGGCCTGCAATTCTGCAACAGCACCTTCTTTATCCCTCATGGCTTAGGGACTCAATCTCTTTGTAATTATCTATTGTGACTTCATTATCATGAAAGATGAACTTCTCCAAGAGATGCTCATTCCTGTTCTTCTTAGTGTCTATAAGAGTACCTGGCATTAAGAGATATTCAGAAATCATACACACACAATAACAGTAACAGACTGATTATACGGACTGAGAAGATTATATCTACACACACACACACACACACACACACACACACACACACACACACACACAGACATTGAAGCAAACACCAATGCAAATTAAAAAAAGAAAGAAAAAGTTTATAGAAAATAGTTGTTCTGAGAGTTTGTAGCAACTTTAGTGCACTGAGAAAAAAAACCTGCCAACATGGAATTAAACAACAACAACAACAACAACAACAAATGTCTTTCATATATGGATAAGGTAATGTCATTTTCACACTAAATGAGTTTAATAAAAATAAATTAATGCTAAAACATATCTGATGAATAATTCAAAAAGAAAATTATCTAAAATATATTACATTAACATATTAACACAAATATAGAAATGAAACTGCATTAACTTACTGATAAATATTAAACACTGAATATATAAAACAAAACAAAATTTACTTCACAGCTCAAAATGTCAAGATTGAGCTAAAAGTCTAGGGAATTTTGAAAATCAGCAGTTCATAAGGTCAGGGCATTTGCAGAAAGTTAAACTACATTTCAGAAGAAACTTTATTGAAATAGCTATGTACACATAAGTGCTGGGTCTGCCTTTTGCTGGGTCTGCTTTTGAGTTTGAATGAACTTTTAACTAAGAAGCATCTTTTTGCACTTCATAGTTTACAATTTTTATCCTGGTTAGGGTAAAATGAAGCCACCTCTTCAGATAATCCCAGATAAAATTTCCTATTGCACAAAATGCTCAAGATATTCTTTTTTTTCCAACTTTTTTTTTATTTGAATTAGGAACAGGATTGTTTTACATGACAATCCCATTTCCCTTCTCCCACCCGTCCTCCCCCCCCAATTAATCCCAGCACTCGGGAGGCAGAGGCAGGCGGATCTCTGTGAGTTTGAGGCCAGCCTGATCTCCAGAGTGAGTGCCAGGATAGGCTCCAAACCCTGTCTCGAAAAATGGAAAAAAAGAAAGAAAAGAATAGCTACAGTCTAACTCCGTGCTTTTGGATTTTGACATCTATTCTATTTTATGATGGAGAAAGACTTAGTACTTAGAAGTTTACTAATGAATTGGAATTCATTAGTAAGTTGAGAAAACATGCACAGCTTTTTGTTTATCTGTTTCCATTGGAATAGTTCCAACTTTTTATTCAATGTGTTAGTGTGTTCAATACACAGTGCAACTTGTTGTTAAGGTTTTGAAACCAAGTGAATGACTAAGGTAAAAATTATGCTTTCAGTGAATCTTTGTTTAGTGAAGGAGTTGGACATGGATACCAAAAGGGCACTAATGAGCTTCAGATTTCCCCATAGGAGTTTAGCATTTGTATGGTTACTGCACCCTTAATGCATGTTATCTGATAGTATCATCACCACTGTCAGTATTAGCAGTGTTAGCGTGCTACATTGCACTTCCAAAAATTGTTACAGTGGTAGTCTCCTCACACTTGCTTCTAGAACTTTGCTACTCCTTTCTCCAACATGTAGAGTTTTTCTTCTCTTCTTGACTTTGGATGGGCTGTTATGATGACTCCAAAATACAACACAGAGCTGGGTGTAGTGGTGCATGCCTTTAATCTCAGCACTTTCTATGCAGAGGCAGGAGGATGTCTGAGTTTGAGGCCATCTTGGTCTACAGAATGAGTTCCTGGACAGCCAAGACTACACAGAGAAAACCTGTATCAAAAACCCAAACCCAAACCAAAAGAACAGCAATAAACAACAGCAATAAAATCCCAAACAAAGAAAGAAAAAACATAAGAGAAGCAACAGTGTGCAATACCTTATGCCAGATTATTAGAAAATATAATACAGATTCCATCTGGCTTTCTCTCTCTTGGGTTACATTTGGACCAGCTGTCATGCTGTGAAAAAACCCAAGCTACACGGGAAGGGGAGGTATTTTGGCTGCTTGCCCTGGCCATCATCTCAGTAACAATTGTCCAACATGTGAGTGGGAATGTCTTCACTTGTTTTTCACACTCAGTCTTTGAACAAGATGGTAATTTGAATTTTACTAGTTTCTTGGGTTCAAGAATAAGTAGATTTCTGCCTATTGAAAGCTGAAAAGGACCAATTCCACAATGATGTTCAAAATCATACCATGAAAAAACAATTGGTATTTCAGATAATCGTCTCTAAATTTTAATTGAAAAAAATCTATCTTTTGTAACTAATTGAGATGTTAGGGGAGAAATTATAGTCATAAATTATTTTTTTCCTAAGATACTTTGCTTGTGGTATTTCTACTATAGGTAGGTGTATCCAATATGTATTAATGTGGCCACAACGGATTATACTGTTGTGACAGATAAATGTAAAAATTGCTGTGATTAGGACTTCTACTTCTGGCAAAGCCATAGTAACAAGGACCAGATTTCCCACTCTTCTCTTCATGTGAAACACATCCCACCATGAAAAAACTCTCACAAGGAAAACTGTGCAGAAAAATGGTTTTCAGTGTCTAGATATCAGAAAATTCAAGACATTGGTTCTTGAGAAATGTAGAGCAAAAGATTTGACTCCTATTATTTGTAGCACACTATCCTGAGAGAAATTCCAGACCATAGTACAGAGGGGAAAACTCCAGGGAGAGTCTTGCAAATTTTTTAAGGGGTTGCTAAGAGTGTGTGGGTATCATACTGGGTAGCATTTGAAAAATAAAATACTAGATAATAAATAGCTATGTAGAATGAATTCTCAGAATTTATTAAGTATTAATGAGTGGATGTAAGATAATCACCTTTAATTGGGGGGGGGGGGTCATTCAAAAGAAATAGAGGAAACCGAGCCTGTGTTCAGTTAGGGTCAGGAGTAGTGTCTGGTAACCAGCAATCATGTTGGAAAACTGTAGTTGAGGAGTTGTGGTTTAAAGGTAATACATCACGGTGGAGAATGGAGAGCTCTATCAGGGTTGTCTTACCTTTTCAGATTTCGAAAGTATGTTAGGCAACAGTTATAGTTATCTGGGAATGCATGTAGCCTACAGCTAGCATGCCTGGGTTCACCTAACAATACAAAGAATGAAAGAATTCTGATAAATAAGTGTTGTCCTCATGTAAATCTCTGCCATAATTATAGTAATTACAAGATAATCTTTGGCATCTAATAAAAGTATTACATTCCATAATGAGCATAAAAATAATTCCTTGAAGCCAAACCCTGCTGAGTATGATGGTGTATTCCCGTAATCTCAACTTTTGGGAGACTGAGGTGGAAGAACTCAAAGTCAATCTGGGCTACGCAGGAGATACTTGTCCAGCTTCAATACAAGAGAAAGAGCTTAGTTCCACCTCAACATGATATGCCACTATTTGTTGACACCCACGGGAGGCTTGATCCTTTCTGAGCAGAAACAGAGGAGGAGTGGATCTGGGGGAGTCGTAGGGGGGAGGTGGGTAGGAGTAGGGAATGGGAGGAAAGGAGAGAGGGAAACTGCTGTTGAGATGTAAAAATGAATATGTTTAATTAATAAAAACTCAAAATAAGAAAAAAAAACCCTTCATAATAGAACTTTGTTATGATTAAACAATCTCACTTCAGCACTAACAGAAAAGGAAATTAGTATTCAAGAAATGTCTGTGCTTTCCTGTTCATAGCAGCTTTATTCTTAGGTGCCAAGTAGGGAAAGAAATCTAATTGTCTGTGGATAGACGAATAAGGAAAACTTGGTATGCAGAGGCAATTGGATATTATTCAGCCTTGAAATGTTTGACATGCTTACGCATTTGACTGCATGGACGAACCTGGAGGACGTCCTTTAAGTCAAAACAGCCAGTCATCAAAGGAAATAGTGCATGGTTCCTCTGAAAGGCATTATTGCGAATAGTCAAATTTATAGCTGCAAAGATGAGTGCAGTGGTGAACGAGTAGGCTGTTGCCCCTTGATAGAGATGAAGTTTCATTTATGAGAGAAAGTTGGGAGAATAGGTTCTAGATATTTGTTGCACAATATCATGGCTTTGGCTAACAATATTATATACAAACTTACAAACTTATTCTTCAGATTAGACACACAAGGTCTATCCTCTCGTGTGTCTTATCTGAAGAATATAAATTCAGAGGAAGCTGCTTTGAGGCAAGGAGGACCCTGTGTCTGCTGTAGCATGGTAAGTGCAGGCATTACACATGGTCTCCCATAACCTTTCATAAACAGAATATACATCAGTCTTGCCTAAGTGCATTGGTTAGGTCTGATCACATGGATTTGATCAACTATGATAATTAAAGGACTGAGAATGCATGGTAGGCAAGTAAGTGTTTACCACGCATTAAAAATGATGTTCCATTCCATGGGTTTTTATTTGTTTCCTTTGGGGAAGAAATAAATATCTTAAGCACACAGAAATCATCTAACTTTCAGTACCTATAGTAGCACTTTTATACACAGTAGTTTTATGATGGAAATGAGTGGCTTAATCACGTCGTAGTTATGTCAACACCATAAGCTCTGCATTCTGTGAAATGGTTTACTTGATTGCTTGAGAGCAGCAGTAACTTTTCAGTAATTAGCAGAACATACTCTACTCCAAGTTCAATCGGAATCGCTTTTTATTTCCCATGCAGTATGTTAATGCTGTGGTTGGGTAGCCTTGTGAGGAATTAAAGCAGCACATTCAAATATCTCTTTTTGTTTAAATGAAATACCTTCTGGAGGATTGATCACATTGATTAAATGTTTCTGTTTATAAAAGCATTCCTGTCAGTCATTAGCTAGAAAATAGTTTCCTTTCGTAGCTATTCAGGTTTACCTAATGGAGCACTGATGGATAAACTTTTTAAATGAAGATTTATTCTTTAGAGCAATGTTTATCGATATGCATACCTTGTAAGCAACTGTCAGTGTTCTGAACACATGTTAAATGAGAATGATTTTTAATTGAAATATGTGAGAACACATTTGAACATAGATTTCATTTTCCATGAAAATGATTTGCAAGGTAAAAACCCCTTTTGTAGTGCTACAGGCTTGAAATTATTGCTTATAAGGTAGATATTCTTATGTATAAGAAAACTGTTTACCATTGAAGAGACAGGAAAATAAGCACTTTATGTCATTCTTTTTTAAAGACTTATTTCTATTCTTTTTAGTTAAGAGTGTGTGTGTATGTGTGTGGGGGCATGTGTATGTGGGTTCAGGCACTCACGGAGGTCAGAGTGTGTGGTTCAGTTTTGTCAACTTATACAAACTTGGGTGAGTTAGAAAGAGGGAATCACAATTCTAAAAATGTCTCCGTAAGGCTGGCCTACAGGGGACATTTTGTTGATTAATGATCCCACTAAAGATTTGATTACAGAATTATGGCTATGGTTAGCAATACAGTATAGCACACAGTAGAGTCATGCCTCATTTTTTACTTGAAGAATAATGGAGATAGCTAGTTTGAAGCACAAAGGATTTCACATCTGCTTTTGTACAGCAAGGACAGGTATCACATGTGGGCTTTCATAACCTTGCTTATGGCACTGTGGGTGGTGCTTACCCACTGTGGGTGGTGCTTAGCATATTGTGGGTAGTGCTTACCCCATTGTGAGTGGTGCTGTGCCTGGTAAGGTGGTCCTAGGAGGTATAAGAAAAGTAGCTAAGTGGCTGGAAAGTTGATTCAGGGCTCAAGAATATGGGTCTGGGATTCAGTTTTTATAATCCAAATAGGACTCACAACCATCTGTAACTCCAGTTCCAGGGTATCTAATGCCTCTGAGCCCAGATCTCCCACACATCTACATGAAGACACAATATTCGTACCTATAAAATTGAATGCAAGTCTAGAGAGCAAGCCAGTAAGCAGCATTCTTCCACAGTCTCCATTCCTGCTTCCAGATTTCTGTCATTCTTGGTTCCTGTCTTGGCTTCCCTCAGTAACGGAATGTGATCTGGAAGTATATACTAAATAAACCCTTTTCCTCCTGAGTTGTTTTCAGTTATAGCTTTTGTTTACTTGTTTTTAAATCATAGGAATAAAAAGCAAACCAACGCAGAGAGGCATTAGGTGTCTTATAAAATTGCAGTTGTAGGTAGTTATTAAGCTGTCCAGCTTGGGGGATGGGAACTGAGTCCGAGTCCTCTGAAAGACCAGTATGTTCTCTTGACCAGTGAGCCGTGTACCTAGCCCTTCATATAAATCTTAAAACAATAAGTAGCTTGCTTTAATGTTAACTTAATGGTTTTAGATACTGATCAAGGATACATGCATATACTTAATAACAGTGGAGAAATGTTTATTTCTCATAGTCTGAATTATACTTCAAATTGATAGACAGGTTTTATACTGCTTCGTTGGATCATGAGGAAAATAACATAGACAGGATCTATGAATGAAATGTAAGCAAACAAGACAAAACCATCTAATATATCCAGCCTCTAAATGTCAAGATTTCAAGGGCACAGAGGGGTTTGGGCTTTGTTTTCATGTGAGAGTGATCTGCTCACAGTGATACATATAAAAGTGGCCTCTGTCCTCATGAGTAAACATGACTTGAGGAGCCCAGTTTTAAATTTAATGGCTCAGATAATATCCGTGGATATCTAATATTTATAGGCATCCACCAGAAAATCTGAAAACACAATTCTTAAATGATGAGTGACCTACCTTGAGGAGTTATGTTTTTTTTTCCTTTTACATTAAATTGAGCCAGGTAGGATAGGTCATACAACTAAACCAGGTTCTAGGGTAGCTGAAGCTCTGAGTTGGAGGCCAGCTTGAGCAAGATAGTAAATTCTAGGCCAGTCTGAGCTACAGAGTGAGATCATTGTCTCAAAACAAACAGACAAACAAACAAAACAATCACTGCTTGTCATAGAAAACAAAAATTCCCTTTAAAGTCAATTATTAGTAAAATTAAGGATAGGGAAATTTCACAAGGTCTATCCCTACGTGAAGAGCTATAGGCATCAGTGGTGGCTGAGAGATGGAGAGTCAGGCTTTTCCCAGGGATTAGCTCCTTGATAGGTTATCTGGTCCCATTCAACCCTGGCTCATGAGCAATGCTAAATGGATTCAGTAGTGTAGATTTGATTTTATATCTAGACAAACACATATATAAGTATAATAATTAAGGAAGCAGAAGTCATTAATCTGAGAGACACTCAGGTAGAACATGGGAGGAATTAGAGGGGGTTGGGAAGAATGAAGTGAATTTCATGAATGAAGAATGAAGAGTTTCATGCATAAAATTCTCAAAAAAAAATAAATTTTAAAAGTTACTAGACTTGAATACTAGGGTAATTACATTAAATATAGATTGAATGTCACTAGCATGAAAATGAGAAAAGAACAGAAAAAAACATCAAAAACAGAAAAAGAAATTAAACAGAATTATATAGGTATTAAGTGATTTCTTTTTCAAAGAGTCTGAGGAATTTCCAAATGGGTAATTATCATTTTACTTCAAGCCAGTACAAATAAAAATTCAGTAAACTTAAAATCCTCAGGAAGGGAATCTCCAATTAAAGTTGGCACAATGCAATTTTCTACTCTAATCCTCTTTGAAATTACCAATATTAAGAACAAATTAAATGACAAAGAACTTATCCTCAGTGGAATAGGAAAATTTCACAAGCCAAACAGTACACTAGGAATAAAATACTGTCAAGTAGAGACCAAAGCAAATGAAGGTGAGACAATCCATGCAAACCTCTTCATGAAACCTCCAGTAGCTCACACTGGTCCCTCAAGAGAAGAACACTGTCTCAACTTGGGGGTGAAGTACAAGAAGAGGAAGGGCTCCCATGTGCCCACAGTGATGTCTCCTGCGAGTTGCTTTTCTTCTGGTTGAAGAAAACCAATGGAAGGTGGGGAAAGGTAAAAATGGGGATGATTTCAAAGACAGCAGATTGGGCCCATATTATTTATGTTGTTCTTCCACTGGAGCCTCAGCAAAAGAAGAGATTATTTTATTATATAAAATCTATAAACAAAGAAATTGGAGCGCCACTACTGGCAATTGTTATCGAAGATGAATACATAAAGCAGGGGGAAGAATGGTAATTGAGTGTATAAAGGGAAAGGAGTTTTCTAGAGAAGGGGCTCTTAACCAGTGCTTCAGCACCTGCCGCACCAGCATCCCATCAAAACTAAACAACACGCCAATTCTCAGCTGCGACTCCTGCCCCTTTTTGTTTTTAACAAACCCTTCAAGTGACCCAAAGCGTTGAGATTGTAATCCCTTACTAAAATCCAAGTGGCAGTGTCCGCGAAAAACTGACTGGTCCAAGACGTCTTGCATCAAACAGATGACTCTGCTATGAAGCCTTCTACTGGCTAAACTTAAGTCTGTGCACAGAAATTAGCATGCAGTGTTTAAACATCTGGCACACAGGAGATCACATGAGATTTGGAGAAAGTCTTGACATCTGAAACCCAAATAATCAAAGGGCATGGAGAAGGTATGAGGGTGATGAGGACCTTCAGAACCTTAACTGGTCTCACAAGGAAGCCAAGCAAAGAGATTGAATTTCTGAATTCTGATCAGGTGGCTTAAAAGGGGCAACAAGGCATTCTCTAGGAAATGAAAGTAGGGTAATGAGAGTATGAGTGCTGAAATGACAAATAGGCCCTTTGTAAGAAACATTGTGGCATCCAAGTTTGAATGACCTCCTTTGTGTTCAGCAGAAAACTCAATAAAAAGAAAAAAATGCTGGCATCTATTCTGTACCTATAATTTCAGGGGACCCAGGTTTGAGAAAGATGGTGGAAAGTGACATGTAAAACCTGTGATATCAAATGGCTTTCTCACTGCAGCAGACACAGTGGAAACAGGAACATGCTTGTATTTAGAAATAAGTTTCTTTTTGCTCCATATAAAGATTTTTAATTTTTGTTATTTTCATTACATGTCACTCTGTATGTCTATGTGTAGGCATTTGCATGTGAGTACAGATGCTTGAAGAGGCAAGAGCTATTGGATTGCCCTGGAGTTGGAGTTCAGGCTGTAGTGAGTTGCCTTTTGTGGGTGCTAGGAACCAAACTTGGGTCCTCTGCAAGAGCTTTTCTTGATCTTGATCTCTGAGCCATCTCTCCAACCTTGAGAAAAAAAATGTTTTGGCTTTTGTTCAGCCAAGCCACCCAAAGAACAGAAATTTAAAAATTTACAGATATATGGGATCTCACTTACATGCACATCACTCTCTTTTACTCAGAACATAAAAAATGTCTTCTAAACAAGAAGACATGGATCTGGGCCACCATTACAGGACTGAGAAGAGGGACCTCAGGGTGTTACTTAAAGGATACTGCTAGAGGGGGGAGAGTTCTGCAGATTTAGGGTAACCAGTAGAGGCCTCTGAAGAGCAGGAGGCACCAGAAACAATGTCACAGGCTGAAAAATGGACTCTGCATGGGAAAGAATAGTGATAATGACATAGAAGGCGAGTCAGTTACTAAGCTGAGAGGAAAACAATACACAAGAGGGAACTCTAATTATGATTTAGCCTTTGGAAAACACATGGACACAGTAACATGAACATGAGCTACTGATTTTAAAAGAAGATGGAACGAAAGTAGGGAAACTTGCATACTAGAAATGATGTTGAGTCTGCTAACTTGTCACAGCACAGTGAGGAAGTCAACAATGAACATTATTAAAGATGTCACAAACTGAGAAGAACAGCGTATGGATTCAGTGGTGGAATGATGGTTGGCTTGGATGCATTTAAGTGGAAATGTTTGTAAAAAGGCATATGATAGCAAGATTCAGGAGCTGGGAAAGGGCACTATCAGACAGCAACATGTGCTAGTTCAAGAATATTTTCCAATGGAGAAGAAATAAGGATGACCTTGAAGAGGAAACAGGTTTTCAAAATCCCCATTTTCTTAATATTTTATCTAGTCTTTTTCTTTTGTCCATAAAAATTCTAGAAAATAATTTTCCCTAAGTGTTTTGGGCTTTAGAGTAGAATATTTTTGTCTCAAATATTTTAGCTTTTAAAATATGCATTAGACAAAATATGCCCAAATATTTGAAATATTTCAGTTTTCAATATACCAAATTTTTTATCTAAATGTCCATTCACCATCCATCCATCCATCCATCCATCCATCCATCCATCCATCCATATATCTATGATGTCAACATAAATAATAAGTGAGAAGTATTCAGATTAGGATTCATTAAATGTTAATGGTAATTATCCTAAGAAGAGAGACTTGGAACACTTTTTTGTGTTTGTTAGGGTTTTATATTATAATCATCTCAGTTCTAAAGCATCTGTGGAGACTTGAAATGAGAAGACTGTCTTAGTGATTTTTGTTGCTGCTTGTTGAATGATGCTATTTTCTTAGCATCATTCTCTGTGATGATTTCATCACATGCTGTTATCACTGTTCTAATCATGCCACTTGTTTCATGTTGTTCATTTCCTCAGTTACTATTTTTCTCCATGTTCACATCATTATATTTTTGTCCTTATGAGTGTAGTTAACTGTATGAGTACAGTTATTTCTATCATTGTGTTTGTAATGCGCATTTGAAATGGAGACCAACAGGATGGCCATATTTTTCAATAGTTATTTTATTATAATGAATTTTCCTCAGGTAGATGAATCTATATTTATGATTAATTCTTAGGACTTTAGTAAGGAATATTGTGGAGGCTAAATTTTGGAGTTGTATATGAGATTTTCTGCATCTCTTAAAACACCCAAGCAAGTACAGAATTATTAAGGAGAATCTTTCACTCATGCTTACTTATTGGGACCCATGAAGCCTCCACTTCCACTAACAGTGATGGCAATAAGTATGGGGTCAATAGTTGTGGCTGGAGATATAAGTGAAACTCTATCAGAACTATTACACAAGCAGAGGTAAGGAGGGCGGACACTAAAGGGCTCAGGCACTAACACTGTTGTGGACAATTGGGAGACTTGGAATAGGGTCTACACTAGGGCTAGGACTTCAAGGATAATTGTATATATAGAGAAAAGCAGTTATGCATCTATTATGTAAATGTCTTAGGAGTTCATTGGTATACTGCCAAGGGTTAACTGTAGCCAGCTGGTTACAGTACCTGTGACATTTAAACATAGAGACTCGGGATTTTCATACCAGGCCACCACAACAGCACTTTTACTGGAGATAGATACCAACCCAAGCTTAAAGTACAGCCCAAATTAAAGGTACGCTTTGGCCCCTGCTTAAGATCTCAGCACCATCTTTCAGTTACTTTGAAATAAGTATTTTCATTTTTGTTTTTTTAAAAAGAACGTAGCTATTTAGCAATCATAGTAAAGCTATGATAGACTACAGACACTTTTGCTGGACTTTTTTCTCTCAAGTGGTTATTGGGAATAAAGCATGCTAATTTTGAAAAATGGGGAGGATATAGAAGAAAATATAATTAATGGGGGTCTCTTGTGGATGAGCTTATAACTCATGAAGAGAAGACAGAAGTGGAGAAAAGGGAACATCAGTAATAAATTACATAGGAGAAATGCTAGGGACAACTGTTTCACATATGTTAATTTTTCCAGGGTGCAATCTGGAAGGAAAACAAAGGATGTGTTGGCTTAACATTTCCTCTGGTTCTAGAAGCCCACAATGGTTGATCCTCTGTGTGCCCTTATTTCCAGGACTAGGCTGTTTACCCCTCTGTGCTTCCTATGATATTTTATTCTTCCAAGGAACCAAATATATTACAGGTAATTAAACACAGACTCTGGGAGCTATAAGAGACCACATTTTGACTCTGTGCCAATAGGCCACCTTGCTTCTAAACCCTAGGCTTTCTCAACCTATGGACATTTGGCAATGGGTCATCCTTTGCTGGGGCCCTTGGATGCATTCAAAGCTGTTTTTCTGTTTACCCACCAGTACCACTCCTCCTTCCACAGCAGTCAGAACTCTTTTCAGATCTCGTTGAAAATTCCAGGTGGAGCTAAACTACATCTAGTTAAGAACACTGTAATAACCTATGAAAACACTTGATCTCAGAAAACATAACATTAATTTCTTTGCATAGTTTTCCTTTTAATTATGTTTAATATGGGGTAATATTAATATTGATTTTTTTATTTTCTGACCAAAAATTGTTGGCAATGAGGGAAGTTAGTGGTAGATATAAAAATAGTAGCAAAAAAACCCCCACCAAAAATGTGATGTATTGTGTACTTAGCACATTGTTACCAGCAAGCTGAGGCGTGTAAAGTTATTAAATACCATTCAAGGTACTGTGGAATCAGTGGTTTAAAAGAAAGAGAACTGATCCATTTTGTCTAGGAAGCTTTCATCTCCTCCAATCATAGCTAAGAAACACTTTTAAAATTCTCTTGTAACAATCTCTCTGCTCCCTCTTTCTTTTTTTATAATTTAAATTCTTTAATTACTACTCATACTTACATATCCATCCCCCACATTCCCTTGCCCTCCCATCCTCACATGTTCCCCACCAACCCCCAACCCATGCCCCAACTCCTCCCCAGGGATAGTGAGGCCCTCCACAGGGGACCTTCAAAGTCTGTCATATCATTTGGGGGAGGGCCTAGGCCATCCTTGCTGTATCTGGTTTGCAATAGTATCTCTCCATAGGGAATGGGCTCCCAAAGTCCATTGGTGCTCTAGGATTAAAGACTGGCTCCACTGTTAGAGGTCCCATAGACTGTATTGGCCTCCTAGCTTGGCCCCAAATTCATAGGGCTTGGTTCGGTCCAATGCTGTTTCCACAGCTTTATGACTAGGGTCTACATGCTCTCACTAGGTCAGTCCAACTGTTTCTGCAGGTTTCTGCAGCACCTCCTTGGCTCTTTTGATCATTCCTCCTCCCTCTCCACAACTGGATAATAACAAAATGTAATAGTTGTCTAAAGAGAAAGAGTATCTGCTGAAGGTGACTTGGCAATTATACACAGGCACTCATAGCTTGGGCAATTGTACATATGAATTCATAGCTGGAGGTAACAGGGAAATTGCACCAATGAACTCACAGAAGCAGGGACTGCATGTAGAAGACCTGTACAATATTGAACCTGCCAAAATCCTAGCACATATAGAGCAGTGGGTCACGAAGCACCGATCATGTGGAGCTATTGGTAATTGGTGGCCATTGGGGGTGGGTGTCAATTTTCTTCAGGAATGTGGCCCGTAAGAGGCTAACAATGCTCTTGTCTGTGGTCCTACATTCAAGCACATATAGCCACACTAGGTGGACTCAGTGGGTTTATAAAAAGAGTACATGAAGTAGGAAGGGGAAAATAGTGGGGAGGAATTAGAGTGGAGGTAATGGGGATGGATTTGATCAAAAGACGTATGTTCCTTTTCAAATTCTCAAACAACAAAAAAGTTTTAAAAAATCAGTACATCATACATACACATGCTCAAAGGTACATGTACACACTCACACCCACAACTCTCTTCTTATTACACCATGAACTTTGTTCTCCACTTGGTTTGTTTCTTGAAGTTATAAGGTATTTCCTGTTTCCATTATATCCCCAACTGGAAGCATATTTTGCTCCATACTGTGGGCTAATTGTATAGTTACTGAGTAAGTACATGAGTGACTAATCCACTTGGGAAATGTTTTCCATTAAGGCTTCTAACACTAATGCCTTATCCTGATGTAGGCAGGTGTTTATACAAATGCTAAAGTTTTCCTTCCTGGTTTCTTAATATTTGTATTTATAGCCTTTTTTTTTTTTTTTGCTGCATGGATTTGTCATTTCTTGTCAGGTTCCTAGCTATTTCTACTCCCTGGCTTTGGATCTGTCACTTTTGTTTAAGTTGTCCTTAATGTTTCACCACCATGAATGAGTCCATCAACGTCACGATCTCTGTGTCCTTCTTGCACTCCTCCAGGTAAGTATTGCTGATGCACTTACATGCTCCGTTTCCTAATTATGTTACTACTTTCATCCTTTAGTTAAACCAGGAGTCTTCCTTAAGCCATTCTAACGAACTGTTCTTAGCACAGGGATGCCTTTTCCCCTGAAAGTTTACAGTGTGCCCTGAACCTCAACCTTTCCTGCACATCCTAAGCCATTTGTACACAAGACAAGTGTCAGGTGAGATGGGTAACACTGACAAGACTGTGTCACTATAGTCATCCAGCATCTCTTCTTTGCTTGCTGCTTTTAGGACATTATGAGACTTGAGTGCTTTACTTGCCCTGCCCTTCTGGTTGGTGATGTCATTTCTAAAGAATGTTATAGATCACATCACTCTAAAAATCTCTGAGAGTCTTTTCTCTGGTAAAGTGCTTCCCCGGAGTGCAAACCTATTTAATGCTCTTTGCTCAGTTTGTGAATGGAGATCTTAAGCCCCTGGGAAATCTTCCTTAAGCACAGGTCAGCTAGGAAACAAGTTTACTTCTATTTCTCTCTCTTGACTAAGGCCAAAGGCCCAATACTATTTTCCCTGAAGACAAGCATGAGTTCCTTGTAGCCTTCACAGATCTCAGCTCCCATATGGGCAATGAATTCCCCCATGTGGCTAGCCGTCTGTTAAAATATCATTGCATCAATATATCCAGAGATGCTTAGCTTATAGAAACAGATTATTACACAATCACAATTTAAAGAACATATCCCACTTAAATAGGAAAGAATATGAATGAGTAACTTACAAAAGAAAACCAAGTTTGTATTTCCATTAAGAATTTAAAAGCTGTTATATAAATGCCAATAAAATAATATTTCCTGTTAAAACAAAATTCTCAGAAATGCTTAAATACCCAAACATATAAAAGAGAAACTATTCTATTTTTACATACAGGAATATAAAGCCTAAAAGGTAAATGCTTCTATTTTTATATACAGGACTATTAAACAAGAAAGAAAGACTCCCCAGGTTCCTCACATTGAACAAAGCTAAACCTATGACTTTTAGTCTTTAAATATATATACACAACCACATACACACACACACACACACACACACACACACACACACACACACACACACACTCATTCTCTCTCTCTCTCATTCTTTCCCACACAGACACACACACACACACTCATTCTCTCTCTCTCTCTCTCTCTCTCTCTCTCTCTCTCTCTCTCTCTCACACACACACACACACACACACACACACACACACGCATGCACCAAACCAAACAGAATTATGGTTTGTTAGCCTGTCAGCATGCTACATGATTTATTTTATTGAGAAAATGACACCTCATGTTGCTATATAGTGGTCAACGCATCACTTCTGCTCCTTTCTTCATCTGTTTTTAGTTTTATTCTCCCCCTTTAACCATCTTTCTCCACAGCTGCTCATCTTGCTTAAAGTCCCAACACCATTCCCTCACTAAGGGATTTTCCCTAAGAAAGTGAATTTGGTAATCGTACTTTTCCAAATCATATTTGCATACGCCTGTCTCTTATCAACGCTGATAACCAAATTCCATTGGTAATGGTGGAATGTTGTCATGTTCTTTAAATAAAGTTGCTCAAAATAAACTACTAATATTTACATATAATTCTATTTATAGTAAGATTTCTAAGTGAAAATCCACAGTAAAAATGGTAAGTTTATGAAAACCTGAAAGAACATAATTTTAACTTCAGATTGGATGCTAGTTAACACCTGCCTATTCTTTCCCATAGCAGAGTGAAAGGCATGTGGGTGTTACTACCTCCTCCTCCTCCATAAGTTTGTTCATTGTGAGTGTATGTGTAATGTCTGTGTATGCACTGATATATATGTGTGCACACGTATGTGTTAAGGATGCACATGTTCAAGCACACGCGCACGCGCACACACACACACACACACACACACACACACACACACACACACACCTTTAACAGTCATAATACTAGCATCCTGTTTTGTAGTTCAGCCTTGGTGACTTTGGTTCTGTGTTTGAGGCAGTTATATCCTAGCTTCTCATCTGAGTATTATTTCAATTCTTCTTTTTATAGCTGCACTTAAAAAGAAAGTGTTTCCTATTTAGGAGGCAGTCACGCATGCTCCATTCTGAGATGTCACAGGTAAATCCGTATCTTTATCCTTAATTCCTGCAACTCGGGGATTGGTGGCGCTTCCATTTCCTATTTTCATACTTTCATCAGAATTGCATTCTGTTATTGTGCCACTGTGTTTGTCTCCATCTCAATAATCACTTCTCCAGTGTTTTCCTATTTTGTCTTGTGTGATTTTTCTCATCAGTCTTCCCATTTCTAAGTATATCTCCACTCAAGGTCCTATTATATTTTGTTGCTTCCAAAGTAGCTCATTTTTCTAATAATTTTTTTTTCTAGATTCTTGTATGCTCTGACAGATTTCCTCTTGCTGTCTCTTCAGCTTTCCTGGTTTTCTTGGTGTCTCTACTCTTTGTGCTTCTGTGGTCTTGAAGTCATGGTGTTGGTATCCTTTCTGAAGTAGGCTTAGAAGCTTTTTGTTTCCTGGGGCAGGTATCTCACTTGCATGTTACTTGCGTTATTGGCTTATTTTTTGCTGTTTTTTCTTTGCTTATTACACGAATGCAGCTTGGTCTCCAGTGACTTTGCGGATATCAAGGGGAAGTTTGCAGGGTAAAGGTGGGATTGTCCTTAAGTTTAAATTTCATCTGGCTCATTTAAAATCTTCTGCAGTGGATCTGCTGACTTCCCTGCTGATTGTGCATCTCCACACACACAACCTTTGGTGGTAGGAGAGTCATTATGACTTCAGGAGGCCGCCCTTAAGTGCTCTGCTCCTCAGATTAGGAGGGAACCCATATGGCCATGCTTCCAATTCTCATCCAGGCTCATCTTGTTAGTGAAGACGACTTCACTTTCCCTCCAAGTTTTCAAATATTTCGTATGTTATTATGTCATCTCTCCCAAGGTGTGCCTTGGCTCCTCCATCTCATGTCTCTATTAATAAAATGACTTCTCATAACCACGACATTTACCTATGAGGAAATTGCCAGCCTGACATAAATCCAAGGAGATGGACAAACGTTGATTTCTTTCATCCTCATTCATTTTAATCCAGCATAGTAGATAGTCTTCTTAATGTGGATGTGGCTTTTGGGTTCATTCCTCCATTGGTGAGCACAGAATGGGCTACTGAAATAGTCTGAGGTAATGTCTCTAGGGAGAAGCATGGCTATTGGTCAAGCTGGTATCAAGACCCTGTAAATCATAACCCGACCCATACTATTTCTGTCCTCTTTGTGGTGCTAAATATTATTTCCTAAATCAGCTTATACCCTAATCACCCATATTTTTCATATGTGTGAAATATAAGGGTTTATTATCCATGAAAAACAAGTCATCCTCTTTGTCTTCTCTACCTAGCATGGTATCTAGCAAGTGTTCAACTAGAATTTTGAATAAAAGGAATAACTAACTCATGGGTGTAATGTATACTGATATCTGAAGAAACATATGCCATCTTATAGGGCCTCTGCTATATGAAGATGAGCAATTTTAATTTCTTTAAAACATCCATGAAGTCATATATGTTGTATGCATGATAAGCAGGAAGTGAACAAGCTCCTAGTGCCTGGGTAAAAGGACTGAATTCAGGCAATAAATGCAGAGGAATTTTGTAAGACTGACTACATAGATTTTATTTTTATGGGAGTTTGCAGTAAAATAGCAAAGCAGATGTCAAAACAGAACAAACGAAAACTGGCTAAAGTCAAGGGCATTGTGCTAGGGCTGAGATGGAAGGTGGAATCTTATTGCATTCTAAAGCATGCAAGGCTTTTGTTTGTTTTTCCAGAAGTGAAATGAGATTTTATTATATTAAATAAATGTGATTGAAGAAAATTTTTTATGATTCCTTTGGAAAGTGAATGCAAAATTTATGTATGACTCAGACTGTACCCCCAAATTTCAGAAGAGAAATTTCTGGCTTTGAATAGTTTAAATAGTTAATTTCTTTCTGTTCAGGCAGAGTAGCAATTTAATATAAAATAAAAATTTAAAATTTAAGATCAAGGCAATAAAATGTTTTTTTAAAGAGTTTTCTTTTTCTGTTGAGGAAGGCATTGGTGCTATTTCAAGAATCAAGAATTAGGGGATAAATAACTAAGATTTTCATGTGAGCACAACTTTAGCAGATATTTATCCATGATTCTACCTGAAAGGACATTGTGTGTTAATAAATCACTTTCTGACTTTCGTTTAATCACTCAGGCAATCTGTCATAATTGTGCTTATGCTCTAAAATACCAGTGATATGTTCTGTAATTATGGATGGAGAAGTTCCAAAAGTGGTGAAAACAAATTTATGAGTGAAAATTTTACCTTAATTCTAAAGGTAAATTTCATGCCACGTATTGTGTCAAGATTTTCTGGATGACTTTAATATGAACATAAGGTTTCGTCACTGCTCTGCAACAACAGACATACTATGGGATTTTCAAATATATTTGGTCATGACAATAATTTCATTGAATTGTTGTTGTATTGATGATGGTGTGTGTGTGTGTGTGTGTGTGTGTGTGTGTGTGTGTGTGTGTGTGTGTGTGAAGGCAGAGGTCAACCTTGACTATCTTCCTAAGTCACTATTCACATTGTTTTATGAAACAGGTATCAATAGTCTAGGACTCACTGGCTTGGCTAGACTGGCTGGCCAGCAAGCTGGAGGGATTTGTCTGTCTTTGCCACTATTGGGATGGGATTTGAGGTGTGTGTATTTCCCTAACTATTTTATTGAGTGCTGGGGATTTAACTCAAATCTTCATGCTTGTATAGCAAGTGTTTCAGAGAGAACCATCTCCCCAAACTTTGTTTATTTCAAGAAATGGCCTTTGCTCACCAAGCATTATATATCTCTTCCCGTGAGGCCCTGGAGTTATTCTGAGAATCCAATTTGCTATGGTCAGACCCTTGCCCTCTGCATGCTTAGCTCCCCTCCATACTGCTGCTTTTACTTGGCATAACTGAAAGCTTTACTATGCTGAGGATTGGTTTTCTATGCCATGAATAAATGCTGGAAAAGGGACCACAGCACCAAGTAAAGAACATGGTAAAGTCTATAAATGAGATGAAGACTGTGAAGACAAATGTTAAGACATGGATGGAAATTTATGTAGTCACGAGCTAGGATGTTCCAGTATTTCAAGATGGCAATAAAATTATTTGCAGTAGCAAAGCATATGCATAGATACAAGCCACTGTCTGAAAGCCACTTATTTAATCTTAAAACATTTTAACATTATGTAGTTAAAAATATTAAAAAAAGAACAATTCATAATATAAATATCCATATTTAATTTTCTCTGTTAGAATAAATCATCTGGCAGGAGGTGGAGAAATGCATTTTAATTAAATGAAGTTCATGCTGATATGACTATTTATATTGTGTATCCATCCTCAGATGAGTTTCTGTTGCTATGCCCTATTTTTCACAGTTAATTTAAGGAAACAAAGGCTGTCATTTTAGTGGGAAGATTTTTATTTGAAATGTGTCATTTTGTAGATGCTGTATTCATAAAGTGTACATTATGAGGAAAACTTGTGGTGATGTCACCTCATGCAGAGGATTTTTGTTTTTTTGTTTTTGCAGTTTTAGCTTGTTAGATTTTCAGCATTTACATTATTTCCTTTTTCTATTTTATCTTTGTGTGTATGAGTGTTTTGCCTGCATGAATATGTGTGCAGCCTGTGTGTGTGGCACCCTGGAGGCCAGAAGAGGGATTGGATCCCTTGGAGCTGGCATTACAGGAGGTTGTAAGTGCTTGGCATGGGTGACGAGAACTGAACCCATGTCTTTCCATGAACAGCAACAAGTGCTCTTAATTGCTGAATCATGTCTCCAGCCCTTAAATTATTCCTTAAAAGAGACAAAAGCCAACTGATGTCATGGTATATTTCAGATTATACTGAACTGAGAAATCGTATGCATATTGGTGTAATAGTTTGGTTTTTTTTTAGCACATAATGATGTTAATACAATATTATACATTATCTTTCCCTATCATAAAATGAGAACCATATATGATGTTTGGAAGTTTGTGGCAGATGGTGTGAGTAGTGTTTATTATTGAACTTTAATTATTCTAAGTAATTATCTAGTTGTAATGATATGAAGAGACAATGTGCTGGGGACAGATAATGTAGATGGAAACAGAGCTGTGGAATTTGAGTCCAGCTGCATTTGTTAATCCCTCTGTAGTCATTAAAATTTTAAATATATTATTGTCTTGATTTATATCAATTTCCATATATTTTATGAGAAATAATTTGATTAATACATGTAAAGTATGCATCCTTGGAACCTTGTAAGTGCTCTGATTCCTGGACCACAAAATCTGGCTTGCAACTGTGTCCAATATAGGTGTCGTGTTTATAAAAATGTATGAATGCTTTCTTTCAGAGAGTGCATGTCTTCCTCAGCAAACAGATCACTGTCAGCCCCCATTGTCCTGTGAGAGCATCAATATCGATTAGCATATCGATTAGCAGCCTTGAGCCTAAGACACAGGAATTCAGAGCCCTTTGAATGGATTATTATATCACTGCCCATATCTGTCTGGATCTGCTTTACAAGATACTGTATGTCTTACTCCCCTGAAGTCACTGGGCTTGTTTCCCATAGTGGTATTAAATGTGGTTCTGTAGATATGGGCTCATCAGACTCTAGCACAGATTAAATCAAATAATTGTGATCTTGAAATGAAAGCAGTTAATCTGAAGAGGAAAGGGGAGAGAAGAGGGATAAACAACAATAAAGATGATTGGAAAAGTCATACGGAATCATTTTACTACTCAAATATGTGTGTATATACATGTATCATATATGTTGAAGTTATTCTTCTTGGGGTGATAAAACCCCTCCAAGGAGCCATAGACTACCTCACAACAAAACAACAACTCACTAAAGCAGGCATGGTATCCTTTTGAGTTGTTTGTTGGTCAGGAGAGTCTAAGAGATTCCCCAAACAATATAGGGCATGGAATAGCCCTTGATTGTCTCTCAGAAATCAAAGATAAGAATCTATTCCCAAAGATATTATACACTTAAGAAAGGGTACTGGGAGGGATCAAGCTTGAACTGACCTAGAAGCCTCTTCCTTGAGGATTATCTCTCATAGTATCAGAAGAACCTATGAAAGTTGCAGAGGGAGAAAAGCAATCCACAGTCCTACCTGGCTCTGCAATGTCTATGAACCACAATAATGAAATATTCTGAAACGGGAATTAGCAGCACTTATATCCTGGGGGTAACCACCAGCCATCTATCCAGGCATAACCACTGCTCAGTTGATGGGCACTCATATCCAGCACTGTAAACCTAGCTCATTAACCATGCCTGATGAGTCTGCAGATGAGAACCTCCTGCTGCTGCTCTCTTAAACCAATAATAGAACCTCTGACTGCATTATAAATACTTACCCTCATTCTCACAGGTGAGTATAGTCCTCACTTGTTATCAAAGATGCTTCTTTTTGCAGCAGACAAGCTCCATTACAGAGAGCCACAATTGGTCTAAATGCAGAGAACAACTGATGATGGGTGCCCAGCCCCAACAGACACATAGATAATGACATTTAAGCCCCAGACAACATCACTGAAGATGGGGCAGAATATTGTAAGAGGCAAATTATCATTGACTGCGATGAGTTATTGTCTTCTACATATGGCAGGGACGTTGCACCTATGAACTCTGAAAAATATAGTTGCTTAAACAAGACCTGAAAAATGACAATGGCAATTGACATGCCAATGTGGGTGGGGAAATCGCATCAGGCCCTAATCCTAGATGAAAAGTTATAGGCAACTGATGGCTACTAAGGGAGAGGAAATGAGTCTTCTCCAGGGACGAGCCCATGGAGCTCAACCTGAATGGTCGACCGTAAGCACATGTACCTATGAGCAACACAAAATAAAACCACCATTGTATTTAGCGATATCACATATATAGTTAAAGAATAAAAGATCATGCTTTTGAGAAGAAGTGGGGGAGGCATGGGAGAAAGGAGGGGAAATACTGTGGAAACCGTACTCATGAATGAAGTTTCAAAAAACATACGTTTGGGTCAGTGAGAGTGGGCATATAAAGTGTAGACCTCTAAATTAAGAACAAAACCTTGGGAGCAGGTGATATGATAGACATAGACATGTTATCTCTGTTGTATATTCTGACATCTTCCATAATAGAGTTATAGAATCTGTCTACATGTCCATTCCCAGATCAATGGACAATGAATGTGTATGACAAATACCATGTGGCATTTTATTCAACACAAAGAACGAAATTATGTCATTTACTGGAAAGTGGATGGGATTTGAGGGAAGTGATAAGTTAAACAAGCCATTGTTAGAAAAACAAATATTGCTTACTTTCTATTCAAATGCTGAATTTAGAATATGGATACATATATGACATGCAAGTTGAAGGAGCTATTTGGGCAGAAGAGGGGGACAGTGGGAAGAGGGACAGTAATAAAATAAAGGAGTAGGGTGACCATGACCAAAAATCTGATAAATATGTAAGTACATGTCAAATTGAATCCTAGCACTGTGAACAATGAATATATACTATTAAAAATGAATATTAAAATGTGTTAATTTAATTCAAAATATGGACAAAAAATGAAAAGTAACACCAACACTAACATATATGTGTGTGAGAAAATGTAAGAAATGCTGCATCAAAACTCATTACTTTACATGCTAATTAAAGACATTAATAAGGAAATGATAAATAAAATATGAAAGATAAATTAATTATTATCAAAATAATCTTTTATCTACTAAAGGAATTGTCTTCTCTCCTAACTCCCTGGGAAACATTCTCCACATTTGGCTGTGACAATTAACAAGAGAGATATGGAAATCCTAAGAGCCCAATCTTAGTGGAATGGCAAGTGTGTATTAAATATTTATGAAGAAAAGAATCTCAGGAACTAGATTAATGTCAAATCTGGTTTTAAAGACATGAATCATTTCTAGATATGAAGGCATTTTAAACTGATAACATAGTCCATTCTCCATGAAGACAGCAAACACATAGGCGTGCATGTACGCCGTGAGGTAGATAGTGAACTTACAGAGAAGTGCAGAAGGTGACCACTGTAAAAGCCAGAACACCAGTGACCACAGGGAGCAGGTTGTGCCTAGAATGGCCTCAAGAGGCTGTGGCAACACTTATAATTTTCTATTTCCACTAAGCAGGAGTCTCAATGCAATAAAATGTTAACATTAGCAAAGATAAGGTGGATAAGGATTTTACACATTTTCTACCTGCATAGAAATTCTTAAGTATTAAATGGAAAATCAGCTTGAATATAGGACATATAAAGAATCACTTCATTTTGTTTTATATTTCTCTCTACTTGTATATTTATCTAAGCATCAATCGACAGGCAAAGGCTATATTAATTGACTATTGTCTCAGGTCACCACCTGAGTTTTACACTGCTTCTTTGTCTTCTGTTGCAGGAATAATAAAAACCCAGAGACAGATATTGGGGTTCAAGCTGAAGATCAGAGAAGCAAAGCAGCCAGCCACTAGAGAGTTCTCACCTCTACCAATGCTAAGACCGAAGGGACAATGAGCTGAACCTCAGATTGCATCTCTAGATCCACCAAGCCTCAGAATCCTAGACTGCAATGTTCTCCACTAAAAACCTCAGACTCCTAGAATGCTCTCTGAGACTGCACTGTGCTCCTTATATACTCTCTAGTGCTGGAATTAAAGGTGTAAGCTCTTTTAGGCTGATTCACTCTTGAGAAGCCCAGAGTGGTCTTGGACTCACAGAGATCCATCAGCCTCTGTCTCCTGAGTCCTGGGATTAAAGTCGACACCACTGCCCAGCTTCTACAGCTAACTAGTGTAGTTGGTTTTGCATTCTAATCTCCAGTGGCTTTATTAATTCATAAACAATAGTCTTTTTGTAACAAATGTGCATTCTTTTTTCAGGAAGGAAAAATTGACTTAAAAAACCCTACAATACTGACCCATAACATTATACAGACTGAGAAGGATGTACTTGTGTATTTAGGAATATATATATATATATATATATATATATATATATCAGAATCAATGCAAAAGGAGGCCATAACTTTGAAAGAGAGCAAGGGGGAGGATATGGGAGTGTTTGGATAGAGGAAAGAGAAGCAGGAAATGAAGTAATTATAGTATAATCTCAAAAACTAAATAATTAAACAAAAAATAAAAATGAAACCCTACCGTCTAGGAACAGAAAATAGTGTTTGTGGCAAACAGAGCTTCATGGAGGGATGTTTGTCAACCTGGAAAATGGAGACTGGATGGTTTTGTGTAGAGTGAGACACAGACACTCAGTGAGAAGGAAAAGCTTGGAAAGCAGCAGCACTGAGAGGCCTTCGGGATGAAGGTGGACAACAAATTAAGAGAAGCCTCCAGTGCCATGTGCCAAGAGTGAATGCCAGTGCTATTTTTATCTGCTGAAGCTCAGAAGCACAGGAATCATGGCACAAAACAAGGACAGGCAGATATATATATATATATATATATATATATATATATATATATATCTGGAAATTCTGACTTTAAAGGCAACGTTTTTATATCCAACTACTTTTAGCTTAAACTAGGTATATGGAAGAAAATAGCTACCACGATCTAAAAGTGACCCCCAGGACACAGTGTTCTTCAAGGGATCATTCCCCCATTCTTACTTCTTAGAGAGGATGGTTGCTATTAATGACCACCTCAACTTTTACTAAGACTGATGATAAAAACCTGAACAGGTTTTCAAAGAGCAGATTCATCACAATAGCGGAGACATTTAAAAAATGAAAAGAAAATGTCTGCACAGAAGCTTTGGCCTAGAAATCTCAGCTTACTAGGGGAAGTGTATCATAGGAATTATGAAAGGGGGTGAAGTGAATCGTGACTCCAGTCTGGACTCCGGAAGGAGACACATTGTGCAATGAGTTAAAGGTGTTGTGAACTTGAGATGGACAGAGGGGATGTGTCCATTGCCGGGCAATGTCTGCAGTCAGGTAGATAATGCAGTCTTCTGTTAGCCCTGCTGATGGTCAGGATGTGATTTGGTAGTGAGTGGCATCGATTCCTCTTGAAATTTGGTTGACCGCACCTAGCATAAGTGAATGGGCTTCTGGGAAACATTTCGAATCCAACAGGTTGTTCAGGTGTTTTTCATAGGCAGGCAGATTTTAAGAGGACATAGATTTCCTTTAGGTGGTATGATTATGCACTTATAAATTAAGGGACTATTTTTGTATATATAGTCAGAACCAATGGAAAAACAAAAGAAATAAAAGGATGTTGGTAATAGGTTTTCTGTACCCTGATAATAGGTTTCTCCACTGAGGCAGCAAGCCAGACCAAGCCGAATTAAAAAGTAAAAGACCAGTTTTATTCTTAGCAAAGCAACTCCCCAGTGAGTCCTCCAGCACCCAGAGATGAGGCAGGGAAGGGGCAGGAGAAAATCGCATGGCCTAACTAAGGAAAGGTGCTTATGTACCCTGTAGTCTAAGGGTGATGATGTGCCCACCACAAGCTAGGTTCACGCTCAATTATAACACTTAGGGCTGGGATTGGGCTGCTGGCAGTTTCAGGGGAGGAGCCACTTGCCATCAGGTGTGTGTGGGGGTTTGGAGAGAGAGAAAAATGGGGCTTTTGCAGAAACGACAGCTTCCAGCTTCCAGCTGAAAGGTTGGCATCTTAATATTATCAACAGCAGGAAGTAGTTAGGACTGTTAAGTCCTTAGGAATAAAGGCTTTGAATAGTGTGACGAGGGAACCAGTGAGAGCTGAAGGTCTCTAAATTCAATCACCTTTACTTTCACTGTTCTGATCAAATAAAAGCTTTTATGTCCACATACACACGGCTGTGTCGGAAGGCTGAGTGAGCCGGTGAAAGAGTCATCGCCAAAGAAACAGTGTTACAGCAAGGCAAGCAGGAACTGGAAAGAGAGCCCTTTGTCTGTTTGTCTTCCTCTTTATCTTTGTTTGTGAGTCTGCCTGACTGAGCAAACCAAACAGAAAGCCTGAAGGACAAGGAGAGAGGGTCATCCAGTAAATCACTAATTCAAAGCATGGATAAGGAGAGGTAAATGAGGGAAAGGAAGTGTGGTGTGATAGCTGAAAGACAATCCAGCACTCCTGTTCTGGGAATTCAAGGCTGAGGCCAGGGTATATAGGTGGGTCAAACCGCAGAGCAGCCCTCCATTTCTGGCAGTACAAAACAACTTCAGAGTACCGCCCACACTATGTAGCCCTGTTCTACTCACCAAGGATACAAAAATAGTCTCAATCTCTTAATGTGGCCTTTGAAACTCAGCAGGGGTGGTGGAAGCAATCATGTAAACAAGCATGCAGAGAAAGCAGAAAGGGAAGCCAACCAGCCATTCCTGAGCTTGGAGGTTATTTTTTCCCAGCCATAAAGAAGGAGCCCTGAAAACTAGAATAAATGAACGCCCCTGGGGATTTCTAGAAAAAAAGAAAGCATGTCATGAGACAGGAAATAGCTCTGTGTTTGTGGATATAAAAGGTTTTATTTGATCAGAGCAATGAATGCAAAGGTGATTGAACTTAGAAGCTATATAGAGGCCAACAAAGCTCATTAGCCTCCTTGAATGAAACAGTCCCTGGGCCAGACAGCTCTGAGAGCACTGCAGTGCTGAACTGTGAAATCACAGCTCTGATCCAGGTAACACTGTTGAGATTGGATTGGAGGGATGCAGCAAGCTTGGCTTTTCATTTTTCAGGATAGCACCCAAAATTAGAGTGTCCAAAGCAATAAACTAACTGAAATAACACAACCCAGAGAAAACCAGCATCGGGAGATTGTGGGCAGAGGCAACGGGAAGCACCGAAGACCTCCTGAAATGGGAACAAGATTAAACATATGTGATCAGTATGGGAACAACAGAGAAAGACTGTCTCTTAGTTTCAACAGAAATTTTATCTGTTTAGTTTCATAGTAAGCCATCCTCATCCATTTAGACACTGCTTAGCAACATAAAAGGGAGGTTGCCATAGACTGTTCAAATTAAGTGAGATGGGCAGTTCTCCAACATGTAGAGAGATTTCCCAGGAAGAACAAGCATGAATCTGGGAGACAAAGAAGAAGGGATTTTGACAGTATTTTTTTGAGATCTTAGATATTTATGATGTTCATGAAGGATCTCTGGCCACTCCAGGCCTGGCAAAGGTGGCTTTGGCAGGCCTTGCCCTTCTCCTCCATTTCCTCTGGCTTGCTAAAAACCATTAGATTACATTCCTAAAGTTAGCCTCCAATGTCTATTCCCTTAGTTGGCCACTTCCTCTTCCTGAGGCTGATTGCTAAGGTCCAGTTATCAAAGTGTTGAAGTCCAGCAATCAAAATCCCTCTTTGGCTCACCTAATTAATAGGCCCAATTAAAATTAAACTCCTAACATGGGGTTTCCCCTTTTACCTTTATAAACTGCCATTTTCCTATGGGCCACATCTGTTTCCTCTTTATCCAGAGGCAGTCCTTTGTCCTCCCAGCAAATATTCCCGCCTCCTTTCTCTTGTTCCCTTCCCCTTTTCCCTTTTCCCTTGTCTTCTGTCTTCATCTCTTATTTCCTGCCCTTTGTCCCCCTGGGGCAAATAAATGCCATTTGTGTTGAGAACTTGGACTTGGGGTATCCTGAGCTGATACTGATCAGTTTTCGTCCCCTTGCTGTAGTTGAGGGCCCTGACAAAGCCTTCTTAGTAATAAGCAATATTTTACACAGTGTGAGCCTTGTGGTGAGGAATATTTCACACACTTTGAGGAAAACCTTGTTGGGCGTTCCATGTAACCAACTGTTTGGAAAGATTACCAGAACACAAGTTCTGGATAACATTTTTATCTATTGTCAATTTGGTTAGTGGAATTATAACATTGATAGTTTTATACTGTGTCATCATCCTGATCTATAGGACAGACCCTGGAAAACAGTGAAACTAAAGAGCATGTCATAATCAGGTCTGTTGGCACTCTCTTACTCTATTCTTCTTGGCAATCATGAGCTCTTGTCTCCTACAATCCTTCAAATGAAGTCCACTTGTGTGTAAGAGAGAAGATTGAAGTGTGAAATAAACATCACAACCATAGAAACACTTCAAAGAAGACAACAGAGCACAGCCTTTCAGGCTAGGAGCACGTTTAGTCTGAGTCTGCATTCCATTATATTATGAAGAAGGCAGCATAGAATGGGAAAGGAACAATCACACTCGTGTGTGTGTGTGTGTGTGTGTGTGTGTGTGTGTGTGTGTGTTTATATTTTTCTCCCCTCCCTTCCTTTTTCCCTTTTCTTTCCAACTCTCTGTCCTTTTCCTCCCCTTCTCCCTTCTTTTGGGATACAGGTGCTCTGTTTTAAACAAGAGTAAACCAGCAGTTACTTTCCCTTAAACAAATGCAGATATTAGAAGTTGTGAAGAACCATTGGAAGCAGGAGGGAGCAACTGGGAGTCCTGCTACCTTAGCTCTCCTCAGAGCCTGAGAAGCTGCCAAGGCTCTTCTGAGAACAGCTTCGGACTGAGATGGCCTGGAGAAGAGTAGAGAGATACAGGCTCTGATCCTTCACCCACAACAGAGCACAGAGAGGCTTTGAGGGCTTTACCTCATTATTGAATAGACATGCCAGGCCTGACTTACTTCTAGGAAAACAAGGAGCTGATTTGCATGACAAAACAGCCAGCAGAACACTGTTCTGTACCTACCAAAAGAAGCACCAAAGAAAAGAAAATCTTTAAACCAAACTTTCATATTTGGAGCTTAGAGTTGCCTTAACTCTTTCAAATGAAAAATGAAATGAAAAATTTTGAACAATTTGCAGTTTCATTCTCAGAGTTTCATCCCCGCCTAGAGAAGCCCACACCTGTGAACTAGTGGCATGATAAAAAACCTATCCCAGGAGCAATTTTCCAGAGATAACCAACAGTGGACTTAATGCCCACTTATCCTTGGTACTAGGGATACCTAGTACCTAGGGATACCTCAGCTCTCTGTGGTTGGTGCAGTCATGGGCCCTAGAGGAGAACCGACTACTTTCCTAAATCAGTGTCATTCCAGACTGCATCCTAAACACCTGACTTCATATACACAGGTCAGTGTAGATCTCGGCTGTTGTGGACTGTTACTTTAGCTATGTAAAGGTGTGTTACATTTGTTTATGCTGCATTTGTTTTATTATGGAAAGATATGTTGCTTTGCCTACCTAAGACAGGAGATTAATAAGTAAAAGGCTGAATGGCCAATGGCTAGATAGTGGAGGGATAGGCATGACTGGTGGATAGAGAGAATAAATAGAGGAGGAATATAGGCTAGGGAAAGGAGAGAAAGACAGGGAGATGCCAGGGTCCAGCCAGCCAGCCAGCCACAGAGTAGGACATACAGAATGAAGGTTTAAAAGCCCCGAGGCAAAATGCAGATGAAGAGAAACAGGTTAATTTAAGTTATAAGAGCCTGAGTCAGTGGGAGAAGCATTAGATAAGGCCAAGCATTCATAATTAAGAATAAGTCTTCATATCATGATTTGGAAGCTGGTTGGTGGCCTAAGAGAAAGCCTGTTACACTCAGCCCTCATCAAAAAGAAGTCTATTTTTGCAATGAAGATCACACAGAAATATACAACTGGAAAAACTCATCAGAGAAAATCTGATTATGGGATGTCTAGTCCCAACTGATGGACCTATAATACAAACCCTACAACTAAGGCTAAGGGAATACCATGGAAGAGGGAATGGTAAGTGTGTAGGAGGCAGAGGATCAGTACTTCAGCAGCAAGACGATGTCTTCCATAAATGACAGTGTGTTAAACCCATAAAATCTTAACAAAATGGCTACTTAAACAAGACATATGGAATGACAATTTGACATGCCAACTTGGATGGGGAAAATCTCACAAGCTCTCACCCCTCCTGGTGTGGCTACAGACAACTAATAGCTGCTGAGAGAAGGAACATCAGTTTTCCCCAGGGATGAGGCTCCTAACTGGTCCTCTAATAGCATCTGGTCATCTGTACACACTAAATGAACTCAGCAGGTTGTATTTACACACACACACACACACACCTATATATGTTACAATAATTAAGCAGAGATCATGTAGATGAGGGAGGGGAAATGAAAAATGTTGGCGGGGTGAGTAAGTGAGTGGAAATGATGTAAATAAAGCACTCATGTATGAAATTTTCAAAAATAATAAAATAAACATTAAAACAGAAGTTAACTGTTAAGGACACCAATGATAATCCACGCATTGTAACAGCATTAAAGTAAACAAACAGAATATTCTTTGAGCCAAGAGACTACAGGAGGGGAGACATGATAGAATTTTAGACAGTACATCCAGCAATTCAGTCAGTGTGTTAAAATGAGTCTTTACTGCACTCACCATCACAGTCTCCAAATCCTGCAGGGGCTGAGCCCTTCTGCACTCCCCATCTCTCTGTTTTGTAATCTTATTTGCTTTTATCCAATGAACTGGGGCATTTGTCTGTTTCTTACATACCCTGTCCCTTTTGTTATCACAAATAGCTTTATCTACTAACAGACAGGTCATCCATATAAAAACTAAACAGAGAAATAATGGATCTAACATAAGAAAATCCGTCAATGTAATCTACCCTATAAACAAACTGAATGAAAAAAATCACATGATCGTTTCATTAGATGCTAAAAAGCCTTTGACAAAATCCATCACCCCTTTATCATAAAGTCTTGGAGACAATAGAAATACAAGGGACATAGCTAAACATAATAAAGGCAATTTACAGTAAGCCCATAACCAACATCAAATAAAATGAAAGAAACTCAAAGTAATTCCACCGAAATCAGGAACAAGACAGGGCTGTTCACTCTCTTCATATCTATTCAATATATTACTTGAAGTTCTAGCAAGGGCAATACCACAACTAGAGATCAAGGGGATACAAATTGAAAATAAAGAAGTCAAAGTATTGTTATTCACAGATGGTATGATAGTATACATAAGCAACCCCCAAAATTCTTCAAGGGAACTCCTAGAGCTAGAAAATATCTTCAGCAAAGAGGATGGACACAAAATTAACTTCAAAAAACTATATCCCTCCTGTAAACGAATGACAAATGAACTGAAAAAGAAATTGGGGAAATGACACCCTCCACAATAGCCAGAAACAATATAAACTATCTTCATACAACCCTAATCAAGACTCATATGTCAAAACTTCAGGTGTTTGAAGAAAGAAATTGAAGAAGATATCAGAAAATAAAAAAATATCTCCCATGCTCAAGGATTGGAAAGATCAACATACTAAAAATGGTCGTCCTACCAAAATCAATCTACAGATTCAGCACAATCCACATCAAAATTCCAACACAATTCTGTTTTTTGTTTGTTTGTTTTGGTTTTTCGAGACAGGGTTTCTCTGTGGCTTCGGAGGCTGTCCTGGAACTAGCTCTTGTAGACCAGGCTGGTCTCGAACTCACAGAGATCCACCTGCCTCTGCCTCCCGAGTGCTGGGATTAAAGGCGTGTGCCACCAATGCCAGGCTCCAACACAATTCTTTACCGACCTTGAAAGAATAATACTCAACTTCATATGGAAAAACAAAAAACCCAAGACAGCTAAAACAATCCTGTACAATAAAGGAACTTCTGGAGGTATCACTATCTCTGATTTCAAGCTCCACTACAGATCTATAGTAATAAAAACCACATTCTATGGGCATAAAAACAGACACACTGATCAACAGAATTGAGTCAAAGACCCAGACATAAATTCACACAGCTATGGACACCTGAATTTTTAGAAAGAAGCCAGAAATATACAACGGAGTAAAAGCATCTTCAATAAATGGTGCTGGTCTAACTGAATGTCTGCATATAGAAGAATCATAATAGAGCCATATTAATCACCCTTTGCAAAACTCAAGTTCAACTGGATCAAAGACCTCAATATAAAACCAGACACAATGAAATTGATAGACAAGAAAGTAGGGACTAACCGTGAATGCATTAGTACAGGAGACAACTTCTGAATGGGATTCTGATACCACAGACACTAAGAATAACAATCAAGGCAAATGACACTGTTAATAGGACAAAATGACAGCCTAAAAATTGGAAAAGTTTTTCACCATCCATATCAGATAGAGGAACAATAGTCAAAATGTGTATTAAAAAAAAAAACTCAAGGAACTAGGCATCAACAATCCAAATAATCCTACTAAAATGGGATATGGATCTAAACAGAGAATTTTCAATAGAGGGATCTCAAGTGATTGAAAAACACTTAAATGTTCAACATCCTTAGCTCTCAGGGAAATGCAAATCAACACAATTCTGGGATTCTGTCTTATACCTGTCAAAATGACTAAGTTAAGAAACACACATGACAGCTTATATTGGTGAGGATGTGGACCACAGAGAATTCTCCATTGCTTGTTGGGGTACAAACTTGAACAGCTACAATGGAAGTAAATATGGTGGTTCATTGGAAAATTAGGATTTGATCTACTTCAAGACCCGGCTATATCACTCTTGGGCATAGACTCAAAAGACACTCCATCCTACCACAATGACATTTACTCAACTATGATCATAATGGCTTCATTCTTAATAGCTAAAAACTGGAAACAAACTAGATGTCCCCCAAGTGAAGAATGAATTCAGAAAATGTGGTATATTTACACAATGGAATATTAATCAGTTGTTTAAAAAATAATGACATCGTGAAATTTTCTTGATGGGGAATTACTATGTTCATCTTATTGATTATTGAATAAAGTACTTGTTTGGCCAATGAGACAGCAAGTTAGACAGGATTAGGAGTCAAAGAGGATTCTGGGAGATGTATTAGAGAAGTGGTGATCCAGGCAGGAAGTGACATAGCAAGAAGACTCATAATTTAAGCAAGGAGAAAGAGAGGAAGTATGCCCCTTTCCCCTTCACATCCTCCAGTGGCGGGATGTGGGCCACTGGCAAGGAGAGACACCAATAAGGCGTTTGATAAGATAAATCTTATAATATATATAGATTTATGATAATTAAGACTGAACTAACAGATGAGAATCCTAGTCATTGGCCAAGCAGCATTTGAACCTAATGCAAGTTTCTGTGTATTTATTTGGGCCCTAACTCGAGCAGGTGGCTGGTGTAAAGCGCACAGGTGGCAGTGGGGCTCAGCGGCTTTTGGTGGAAAGATTTATCGTAACATTTTCTGGTAGATGAATGAAACTAAAAAAAAAATCATGCTGAGAAAAGCAATGCAGACCAAGAAGAGAAACATGATATGTACTTATCTATAAGAACATATTAGCTGTAAAGGATAATCATGCTACCATTCACAGACCCAGAGAGGCTAAATAAAAGAAAGGCTCTAAGGAGAATGAATGGATATCCCTGGGAAGGGGAAATTCAATAGATTATGCTGGTGAACCTGGTTGGATGAAAACGGGAATAGGAGGGATCAGGTTGGGGGAGAGAGAGAGACAACTGGAATTGGGGGGCATTTGTGGGATGACTGGAAACCTAGGGCAGTGGAAACTTCCTGGAAACTATGAGGGTATCCTAAAGTAGACACCTAGTAATGTAGGATACAGAGCCTGAACTGGCCATCTTCTGTAACCAGGCAAGGTATCTAGTGGTGAGACTGAGACACCAACTTAGCCACAAAACCTACCCACAACCTGTCCTGCCTGCAAGAATGTGCTGGGGCAACGGTGGCTCAGAGCTTGTTGGAATGGCCAACCAATCACTGTTCTAGCTTGAGACCCATGCCACTAGGGGAAGCCCATGCCTGACACTGTCTGGATGACCAGCAACTGGAAGCTGATGACCCAGAGATCTAGGGTAGAACGAAGCATGATTGGTCGAAAGAAAAGAAGTCAATGAAATGAATCCTAACAATATGATATTCTTCTATACTCATAGGCAGGTGCCTAGCCCAATTGTTATCAGAGAGGTTTCCTCTGGCAACTGATTGGAGGAGATACAAAGACCCACAGCCAAACATCAGGTAGGGCTTGAAGAATACTGAAGAAGAGCAAGAGGAAGGATTGTAAGAGCCAGAGGGGTTGGGAATACCAGGAGAACAGGGTCCACAGAATCAAGGAATTAGGGCTCACAGAGACTGAAGCAGCAATCGTGGATCATGCATGGATGTGCTAGGTCCTCTGCATGCATGTTGTGATTGTACAGCTTTGGGTTTCTGTGCGAGTCCTAACAGTGGGAGTGGGGGGTGTCTCTGACTCTTTTGCCCAGGTCTTAGAACCCTTTTCTTCCTACTGGGCTGCCTTGTCCAACCTTGATATGAGGGTTTGTGCCCAGTGTTATTGCATCTTGTTACAATGTGTTTGGTTGATATCCCTGGAAGGCCTGCTCTTCCAGAAGTTAAAATGGAGGATCAATGGGTGGGGTTCTTGGAGGAGTAGAGGGAAGGGAGGATGTGGTTGGGGTGTATTGTACAAAAGAGGAATAAAAAGAAAGAATATATTACCTTTTAAAAAGTTTGTTTTTCTGTGGAATCTAATATTATAATCTAATTAATCTAATATTATAATCTGTTCCTTCTGGTAAAAGTTCCTCCATTTCTTTCAGTAATATTTGTCACTCACTAATATATCCATCCTTTACATCTCTCTTTCATTGTGTCATCTCAAAGAATGTCTTTAGATATTGAACTAATATGACACAAATTTTAATTTTATGCTGATTTGTATTGTTAACTATGATATTGTTTAGAATTTTCACTTTTAATGGGAACAATACCTTGATAATCACAAACCTATTCCTATTCTTATTTCCATTTAGGCCTTGGCAATCATGGCAAAAGCAAATAGCAACATCTCCTTCATAGTAAATTTAAACTCAGAAGTGTACTCAGGTTTATCCTCTAAGAGTGACATCTAATAAGGCATGTCTGTAACCAAGGCTTGAATATTAAAGTTTTGTCTTGGTCTGGATTAAAACAAAAAGCTGAATCATAAAACCAATTCCAGAGAATAAAGAATAGGATAAGGGACAGGAAAGAGGAAGTGAGCAGCATGGAAGGGAATATGCTCTATGAACAATGAGTGCTTGTATTAAAATGTCCTCATACAGCACAGTACCATGCTTAGTGCATATACTATGAAAAAGGTTTTTAAATAGAAAGGGTTGGAGATATGGCTCAGAAATAGTAAAAATACTTGCTACGTAAGTGGAAAGTCCTGAGTTTGAATCTCTGTATGTAACCCACTTAAAATCACAGTGTGGCAGGCTATAGTCCTTTTGTTCCTGTGGAGTGAAGTGAGGAGGAGCAGTAGAAGCCCCGGAAGCTAGCAGTACATTTAGCTAGTGTACTGCTAAATACATAGTGGGGAAAAAAGGACAACAACAAAAAACAAAGGACAGAGACCCTATTTCAAACAAAGGGAAAGACAAGAAAGCCTTAAGAACACATTGGTATACATGTACCACATTCACATAAAAATGTGTGTGTACAACCACACATAGACACACACACACACACACACACACACACACACACACACACACACACAGAGAGAGAGAGAGAGAGAGAGAGAGAGAGAGAGAGAGAGAGAGAGAGAGAGAAAATAAAGGTAAAAAGCAACCAGCAACTCATATGCACAGGTATTTGAGACGTGTAGAAGTCAAACTGTTTTAGAAAAATCAGGTGAACTCATTTCTTAGAGGCTCCTCAGCTCTTAGGAGGCAGTCTTCTAGGACCCCCCCCCAAATAAACATAAGATGCACTTTTTTCTATGTCAACATTCTCTTGTATTAGGGAAAAGGGTATGAAAAACTTCAAAATTAATTTTATGTAGCAAATAAACTTTCACTTTTAGAGTAAACTTTACCTGTTAAGGGCTTTATTTTTTTTTCCACTGGAGACGAAAGAGTGATGAGATAAGCTCTACTTCATTCTCAGCCTGCTATTTCCAGAGTGTGAATGGCAGTGTGTACTTCGAAGCAGCTCCGCAGAAAATCATGTTCTGCGTGGCAATTATAGCTGCCCATGTCAGAAATGTCTTTCTTGGCACAATCTGACTTGACAGTCAAGTCAACTATAATTAACAAAGATTGTTGAGGCTGTTTTTTGATGGACATGTATTTGAGGACAGCTCAGATATCCAAGTTGGGAGACTTGAAGCTCTCTGGCAAATCCACCACCCCACCATGCAGTGACTAAATTGCAGCCCCACTCACTTCCCTATCTGCTTAATATCCAATCCTCATTTACCACCCGATCCAAGAACTGAAAACAGGAGCACCACAAATTGGACAGTGTGAGGCATATTTCCACGTATTTGCAGAGTATTTGCACAAATTAAATCCTTGGTAACTGGTCTACAGGCTTCTCACTCTGAGTAAAACTGAGTTACTTAAACAGTATTCTTCATTCCAGTATGTTAACAAATACTTATGCAGAAAATGAGGATGAATTCCATAGAGCAGTGGTTCCCAACCTGTGGGTTGTGACCCCTTTGGGGGGTCAAATGACTCTTTTACAGGGGTTATATATCAGATATTCTGCATATCAGATATTTACATTATGATTCGAACTGTAGCAGAATGACAGTTATGAAGTAGCAACAAAAATAATTTTATGGTTGGGGCTCACCACAACAGAAGGGACTATATTAAAGGGTTGCAGAATTAGGAAGGTTGAGAACCACTCCCATAGAGTATGTAAAACCTTAAGGAATCAGGAGTTGACCTATAATTCTAAAAAATTTTTATAACATTACAAAGAAGAGTATATGTTATTCAATGCTACTTCCAATATTTGACACAAACTTCAATGTATTGTTATGCTAAGATCTTCCCTTTCTCCCTTTAAAAAATTTATCAAAATAAGTAACACCATGGTTAGCATTAATTGTCAACCGGACAGAGTCACCTTGGAAGAACATCTCAGTGTGGAACTGTCTACACTGGGTTGGCCTGTGGGCATGCCTGTAAGAAATTGTCTTTATTGAGTTTATTAACATGAGTGGCACCAATCCCTAGGTGTGTGTGAAACCTGATGAGTCATTTGATTATTAATTCTATGTATGTTTATTAAGTCTGTTCTTTATCAGATGCTGTTTATCATCACGAGAAATAACTGAAAGGAACAAGGTTCCTTATTTTAGTGGGATTTACATTCTGGTGAGTGAAAGTAGATAACAATTTAAATAGTATATACTTAGACAATAATGGATTTCAAGAAGAATGCTGAAGCAAAAGATGGAAAAATCTTCATAATTTTGCATGCAGTAGCAAGAAAGACCCTAACTACAAATGCTATATGTGGAGAAAGACTTATAGGATATAGGAAAGAGGAAGACAGAGAATTGAGGATGAGGAAAGAGAAGGGGGATGATTAAGTGGAGGAAGAGGAGAAGGTAGAAGGATAAAAGACGGGGAGAAAAACTTCTCTTAGTTGAGAGTAGAGAAATTGAACTGATATAAGCAAGTAAGCAGGTATGCACTCATTACTCATTTCTTTCTATTACTTAATGGGGATACAGTACTGCTAGCTGCCTTAAGCTCCTGGTGCTGTGACTCCCTCTTAGTAATGGATTGTAACCTGGAATTGTGAACTATAATAATTAAGTTGGTTTTTGTCAGAGCATCTCATTATAGCAAATAGAAAAGAACCTACAGCAGCGAGACCATGTCTTTACTTATTACAATGGAGTCATGAGAGGCCATAACAAGGCTGGAGAAGAACAGAGGACAATGTAAAAAAATTAAAATAAAGCAATAACATATATGGCATATTAAGATATCTAATTCAAAAATAAACAAAATTTTAGACAGTTTATTCAGAGAAATCTAAGAGTTAGAAAAAGCACCCACAAGTCAGGGCTCAAAAATGTCCACTGTGGGTATGTTAGACAACAGTAATGATGTCACAGCTGTGTTCCCCAATAAGGGAAATTCTAGAAATGATGCCATGTAGCATGCCACACAAGCATGATAAACAAAGGTAACACTCCTTTCCTAACTCTACTCCCCAAAAGGCCAGGTGCTATTTGCACCTCTGATGAGTGCTTCCAGCTGCCTCCTTCAACAAAATTATCCACCTTAGCACAGCATTGTGTTTAAGACAATAATTCCAAAGAAGTTTCTAGACATTGTCTTAAGACAACATTGACAATAGACCATATTAGGAAATTTATTTTATATAATTATCTTTTGTATATGTATATATGAAACTGAAGAAAAACATCTCACAGAGGCACTGTATATATCTCTTATCCCTCTTTTCTTTTCAATGATACATAAACCATGTCCATGAAACATTACATTGGTTTAATGATTCTCTAATATGTCTTAACCTATTTGAAAAACCAGACAGACCATTTGTTCATTAATTCTATGTACACTTAATATTAGATACTGTTTATTACCATGGGAAGTAACTGAAATGAACAAGGTGAATGCAAATTTTAGAGGGATTTGCATTCTGGTGAGGGAAAGTAGATGACAAGTTAAAAAATATATACTTGGACAATGATGAATCCCAAGGAGAATGCTGAAGCAAGAGGAGACAGGAAATACTCATGATTTGCATAGAATAGCAAAGCAGACCCTAACTATGAATATTATGTATGGAGAATGGCTTATAGGATACAGGAAACAGGAAGCCAGAGAAGGGGAGGAGGGGAAAAGAGAAGGAAGGAGGAGGATGAAATGGAGGAAAAGGATGAGGCAGAAGGAAAAAGAAGAGGAGGATAAAAGGGGAGAATGAGAAGGAAGAAGAGGAGATAAGGAGGAGATTGGGGAAAGAGAAAGATGAAGAGGAGGAAGAAGAAGTGGAGGGAGAGAAAGATGAGGAGGAAAAGGAAAAAGAGGGAGAAAGTAGGAGACGGAAGATGGAGAGATTACTGGAACTAGGAGGTCTTTCTGATCAGATGGGAAGCTTTGGGGTGGGGGCAGATTACCACTGTTGCCATATATCTCTCCTAATGGAATACTAAATATGGTGTAAGAGACCTGGTTCTCTTCTTGGGGCTCATATTCTCATACAGCTCTATACATTATCTGATCTGACCATTTTCTCATCCCTCCTGAGCTCTTAAAAGTGCTCTTGAAGACAAACTTCCATTACCAAGATTCTACACTACTCCCTAAGCCTCCTTTTCAGATATCTCTAGAGCTGTGGATCTTAACCTACGGGTCACAACCCCTTTGTGGGTTGAACCACCTATTCACAGAGGTTACCTAGCAGATATCCTGAATATCTGATATTTACATTATGATTTATAACAGTAGCAAAATTATAGTTATGAAGTAGCCATGGAATAATTTTATGGTTGTGTCACCACAGCATGAGAAACTGTATTAAAGATTCATAGCGTGAGAAAGGTTGAGAACCACTGCTAAAGTCTTGCTTTACTGAAAACCAGCTCCTCCTTGTGTATGCACAGTGCTTCTAAGAATCCCTTTCTGAAGAAGGTTCTAGTCTTTCTCCTTGTGCCACTGGGACTGAAAGTCATACAGGTATCATTCTTCATCCCCAAAGGTGGTCAGAGATGCCATTATTTTTATCCTGTCTGAAAAGTCCACACTTCTGAAAGAAATAATACATATTGCCCAAATTACCCCTGGTGCATTTTGAACTTATTTACAGATCTCAGGACAGTTTTTAATTTTTGTTAATGGTTTGTTAGTAATTCAGTGTACCTGTGGCCAGAGCAACTACTCTCAAAGTTTTTTTTTTGTGATCTTATTTTCCTTGGGATAAAATACATTGTATATCAAGACCATTTGGTTCCATGAAATCCCAAAGTCCTCAGTCCTACACTTGTTTCCTATACTAGAAGGAGCAGAATGTAGCTATTTTCATTAGAATAACCTCTCCTGAAAAACCTTAGTATTGAGCACCTCCAGATTCTACTTTATCATTCTCACTCACATGCTTCTAAAAGGATCACATTTTCCAAAGACTGCCAGAATAGTAGCTTGTGTTCCACACACTCTTCTAAAATGTTTTCTTGCCAAGGATCTCCTCAAGATGTGGAGTCCTACTGTCCTATTCTTGAATCCCGCCTGGCCCTAGCTATTGGTGTGCAGCCAAGAGAGCATGACTGTTTTAATGTGATGCAAGTTGTGTATGTAGGCCAGACTTGCATCTTCTGCTCAGTTTTCTTGAAATACATTTTCTAAGAGCCCTTTGATCCCATACAAGAAGTTTAACTATTCAGAGAACATCATGGTGGTAAGAACACATTTACATACTCAGTTCAACAGCCCAAGATGAAATCATCTTTCAGAGATCCAAGATTCAGTATCAGTCACATGAACAAGATCATATTTGCTCTAGCCCAGCTCTGTCCAATGTGACAACATGCTACAAGCTGTGAGTGTGGCCCACACAAAATTGTGAACATTGAGTTTTTTATGTATTGTGGTGTGTGTGTGTGTGTGTGTGTGTAACTCAACTGTGTTTTTCTCAAACATGAACTTTGCCCACAGTAACACAAGGTTTTTATGCTTTATTTTTTTCTGATAAAATTAAACTTCTTTACCCAGATACTTGTGGTTGGAGGCTTAAAATATTCTTGCTCATTCATTAGTTTATTAAAATCATGAACAAAAATGTCAGTTGAAGCCACAGAAGAAAACTTCCACATGCAGGCTCCCATTTTGTCAGATAATCATCTTTATCTGTTCTTGGTTCTTTTCCTTTTCTATGGTCTGCTTATAGCTTTATATAAAGTGACTTGCCTGTGGTTCTAGAGACAGAATTTTCTCTGCTCAATGACATTCTGTTTATAATTTCCTTTTTTCTTTCTGTTTTACTATGAAATTTTCCCTCTTTTGACCATTTCCTACTATACATAAATGTCCTTACCTTCCACTCAAATAATACAAAAATAGTTTGCATTGCTCATTTTCACTGTCTTTACTTTCTTTTTTCCACCTCATTGAACATTTTTAATTGAGCCTTTCACCCTCACCATTCCCCAAAGCAGTTCTTGTTAAAGACATCCCTGGCCTTCAGATTGATGAATCAATGGCCACTTTTCAGTTCTCACTGGACATAAGGCATTAGGAGCTCTTGCAGTATTGGTGTCTTGCTTCTTTATGAACATCTTTCCTTTTTTTTTTTTTACAGCAAACTATTCTTTTTGGAATGCAAGATTTTTCCACTTGATTGTTCATTTTTCTGAATCATCCTATCTTCTCAGTCTGCAAGTATTGGAGTGCTCCAGGCTTGAGCCAAAAACATTTGTTTTTGGTCTATAATCATCTTTCTAGTTGACAGCAGATTTTCACACTGTCTAATATTGTTAATGCCATGAGAAGTTACAAATATCTCCAGCTCCAACTTAAAGACACTATTGTTGAACCTGGTTTCCATATAATCTTGTAAACCCAGCCTAACCCACATTTCTGAAATTTGATGCCTCATGGATAGCTCTAGATTAGTAGATACGAAAGTAAACTTTGGTTACTTTCCCCTCAACATGTGACTTATTTCTCCCAAGACCTTCTTAACACAGTCAATGGTAACTGCAGTCTATTAATTATTCATTTGGGGGTTACACTTGACACACATTTCTCCTATAGGGCATATCCAGTCTTTCAATAATCTTGTCTATTTGACCTTTGGGTACATATTGGAGTTGAATCCATTTTTACCACTGTCACCTCTCTGCTGCTGTGTTACATTATCATTGTATCCCAAGGATGACTTCATGGTCACTTTTTGCCTTATTCTTGCTCTTTTGCAAACTGATTTACATAATAGAGTTAAATATTCTTTAAAAAGTGTGTCAGAACACACATTGTCTCACAATGCTTCAGACAGTTTTCTATCTCACCTGGATTAAACTCTGAAGAGTTAACTGCACAGTGCCCATAGAATCTCTGTACCCTTCCTTGCCTCCTCTTTAGTCGGCTGCTCATCCTTCCACTCCTTGTCCTCAGTTCCTCTTCTCATTCCCAGAAGAACTTTTTCTCAGTTTCTGGGTGGCTCTTTCTATTATTTCACTTAGCTTTCTGCTCAATTTTAGTTTTTAGACATGTTTTCCTCCCTGACTACCTATGCTTTTTACCCCACATGCCATGTAATTTCTATATTTTGCATTATTCTCAACAGTATTGCAAGGTTTACATTTCTTTATTTTGTGGTCCCATCTCTCTCTTCTCTTGGACTTATTAGTAAAATTCATGAGCGTAAGCACATGCTTTATTCTATTCAAAGCCTTTGAGTCTATAATCCTAAATACCTTGAGTATAATAGTATTCAATAAACAGCAACTGCTAAGTAAGTGAAGGAAGGCTCTGAGATACATGGAAGTTTCTATCTATAAACCTTGATCCTACCTGCAAAAGCCAAGTTCCCAGTATGTGACCCATATGTGAAGATGACTAATGTGAGATTCAGCAGAAACTCTGACTGAACAGAAAAGTAATAGTGAACCAAGACTACATATCCTCTGGTAACTATCTATGGAAAGTCAGAGCATAACACTGTCTTGTGGCATTATCTTAAATTCCCCCTTCCACGAAGAGGCAATATAGGCATGGTAAACAAATGAAAATCCTTTAAAAATGTAAATAGTTGAGTTGAAATTTTACTTGTGGAGTCCTCGGTGTTTTATTCTTGAATAGAGAAGGGCTATTAGGCTTGAATCATCTCAGGAGTTTCAAGATTCTAATTCTGGATTTGTTGAGTGTTGAGAGACTGTGTACCCACAGCCATCTTTCATAAGCCCAAATACGGAACATGTGACTTGACAAATAAAACTTTGTTTAAGGGAACATCAAAAAAAGTATAAAAATGGGAATTGGCTTTAAAAAGGAAGGATATTTTGATACATTCTGTGTGCCTCTGAAATGACACTAGGGCCATCAAATGGATCAAACATAAATAATTACTACAAAAGGAAGCCACAAGATTAAAGGTCCATCAGATATGTCCTTCTTTGTTTATAAAAACAGGCACCATAATTGGCATATCCAGCTTTGAGGAGAATGAAGGATTCTGAATTATGACACACAAATCCTTCCAGGAAGATAGAAGACATTGTCATAGATTTTGTTGTTGTTGGCTTGTTTTCTTTTTTGTCAACTTGACACAAACTTCGGTCATCTTGGATAAGGAACCTCTGTTGAAAACATTCCTCCATCAGAGTGGGGTGTAGGCAAGTCTGTGGGAGCAGTTTTAAATTAATTATTAATGTAGGCGAGCCTAGTCAGTCCCTGTGGAGCGACCCTTATGCAGCTGGTCTTGGGAAGTGTAATAAAGGTACGGGAATGGTAGTCTGGTGAGCAAGTGAGTCAGTGACTCTGCTCCGTGGTATCTGCTTCAGTTCCTCCCTCCAGGATCTGCTTTGACTTCTCCGCATGATGGAATATGATGTGAAAATATAAGCCAAATGAACTCTTTCCTTCACAAGTTACGTTTAGTCATGCTTTATCACAGCAGCAGAAAGTAAACTCGGGCAGAAACAGTGGTTAACAAATAGTGCTGTGCGTCTTCCCACATCCAAATGATGTTAGATTGTGTAGCTTGGACATTTCATAAACACAATTCACCAAAGAGTTTGCATCAACCAACGTTGTGCATGCCACTGACAAATAATTATTTAACAGATGAAATTTATTTATATTTACTGTTACATTCTCTTTCAGCACCTTCACAGCCATGTGTTTTCTGTGACTCTGATGCTCTACATACAAGGCTGTGATATTTCCTATCAGTATTTTAGTCTCTGTCTCCTTCTCTCTCCCTCCTTCCCTCCCTCCATCCTTCCCTCTCCCCACGCCCCCCCCCCCCCGTGTGTGTGTGTGTGTGTGTGTGTGTGTGTGTGCGTGTGTGCATGCATCTTGGGTCTTGGGTTAGAGGTTAATATAAATCCTGCAACTTGAAAAAGAATGACCCCAATTCTTAATTTTCTGTGTGAAGAACCAGAACAAACTGATAATACTGAGTGTTCAGCAGAAAACAGGGAAGGAAACAGAATATTGATCCTGATGGAACAGAATTTTAAACATGTGCTTGTGGGTCTTTTATTGCCATGCCTTCAGAACATAGCAGACACATTCCTCTCAGAACTGCAGCAGCATGGTGAATACACACGGACCTGTCTTTTTACAGTCCATGCCCACAGTGTCCAGAGTTGATTTGTGGTTCTAAAGGTCAGCTGAGTAGACAGGCACAAAGTGTGTGCCACACATCTGGACTTCAGTTGTCTGTTTTAAATGTTCTTGCTGCTATTAATAATGAAACACCACTTTGCCCTTGTAAGGCTGACATTACAATCTAGCATTAGTAGAGGCAGTTTTTCACCTTCTTTATATAGAATGTATAATTTTATCATTTTTCTGAAAAGTATCTTTTTATTCCATGAGTAGGATGCCACTGGTTTTGACCAGGCATGAGCAAGCCATGTCTTACTTCTGAGTCTTACTGTGTGATTCTTAAAATTCTTGTATCATTTTTTTCAAGTCAAGAAGAGACTTGAATATTTAGAAAAAAATAAATGTAAATGATTCAGTCTTAGATTCATATTTATCTCTAGTGGAAAAATATTTTGCAGAGTATTTTGAACATGAAGGATATTTTTATTAGCTAATGAATATGCATTTGTGATGATATACAAAATCCTGAAGCCTCAGTTGCATGAAGCCAAGGGCTGTTTCCTTACCAGTAAGGAATTCACTGCACTTTCATACAATGATACCCACTAACACTTATAGCTATCTGTTGAGTGTTTACTTTCAGCTAGTATCTTTCATTATAGTCTCTTACATTAAAAATCAACCATTTGAAGAGCATTCATTAGTACTTTACTAAAGAAAGATGTTTAAGGTGGATTCCCAATACAGACATCTGACCTCAGCTTGTACAATTTGCATGCCTTTGTTCATTTACAAGAATGTTTGTGAAGGTAAAAAGAAAGAGGTGTTTGGACCACTTAGCTTTCTGCACACACACCTTCAAATTTAGCTTTTAATAATGAAACTTACAGGTGGTTTTAAAGCTGGTGCATTTTGTAGCTTAAGAATCTCTTGACACTCAAGTCACCAGGTCACCACCCAGAGGTTCAGTTTCTGAATTTTTACGCACACCATTACTGCATATTGTATAACATTTTGAATACCACAAACAGCACCATCATCTCCCTTTTATAAATAAGGCATACCCATCCTGTCACTGAGTCCTCATTCATGTCCATTCCCAGAAAATGTCCATACACATACACCACATACATGCATGCACACATTTGTCATTTTTATACTTAGGTGAGCATTTATGTTTGGCTGGGAGAAAATTCATAATCTTAATTAAGGATGATTACTAATTATTTTCTCCAGAGATAAACGCATAAAGTGGATAATATATCAGGGTGGCATTAGACAGGGATTATTTTTGGAATTTTTTTTATTAGTTCAAATTAGGAACAAGCTTGCTTCACATGTCAATCCCTCCTACCTCTCCCTCCCCTCTCCCCAATCTCCCACCTGCCCCCACCCCATCCACCCTCTACTTCCCAGGCTGTGTAGGGCCCTTGACAGGGGCTCCCCAAAGTCCACCACATCATCCTGGGCCAGGCCTAGGGACAGGAATTTTTTTAATTAAATTATTTTTTTCCACAGGTAAAAGGATAGAGTATGTTCTGTGCAGAACTAACAGAGTTTGAGTTTCCTTTAGAAGATCTGTGAGATTAAACCACCTCAGTTGTTCTTAGACTTTTCCTTTGTCACTCTTATCAACTATTATATCACTATTATTGAGAATAGCTATGATTGGGGACACAAAATTCTGTTAGAAATAAACATTGACTCGCCTTAGTTTTATATCAGATACTCCCAGTCTATTAGCTATGAAGTAATCTGAGTGGAGAACTCCCATATTGTGTAATTTTAAAGGCTTCTGACGTCAGTGGATTAAAGGGAAGGAGGGTTTGATTTTTTTTTTTCTTGTATAATGTCCTTTGAAGGCCTCCAAAAGAGAAGACAGACACAAACTCCAAGGAAAACTTACACAATCACACAGACACACCAAAGCAAAACTAAAACGGGTTTCTACTGGAGATGTCAAGAAAGTACTACCTTGCCCCCAACTGGCAATAATCTGATTACCACAAGGATGGATAGTTACCCATGGCGAAGAAAGGGATTCCCAGAAGGGTGGAGTTGTACTTCCCATCAGTGATGAAGATGATCCCAGCTGCAGTAGCGATGGAAATGCACACGGTGAGCACCCCCAGGAGGCCCAGGAAGGGCTTACTACGCAAGCAGTCCTTCATGGAGCTGGACAGGGTGGCTGTGGTCAGGATCAGCACGAGGCTCACCAGGACCTTGCTTCTGGCCAGGATGCTGGTCTTATGAAAGTCTCTCCAGAGGCTAAAAGATGCCAGAGAGTACAGCTGGAGGTCTTGGTGCTCCTCCTGGAGCTTCCTCATCAGCTTACAGAACTCATTCTCCCACTTCTCCCCTATGAGGTCTTGAGTGGCAGAGCCATAGGTCTGGAGGTAGTAGGTGATTTGAATGGCTCTGGCTGACTTGACCCGCTGGTCTTTGCTGTTTGGCACTTCCACTACCCCGCCCAGCTGGTGTCCAATAAAACTGTTCCTCCCATCCTTGAAAATAGAAAGAGGGGAGACTTCAGTTACCAGAAGGATGCACATTCCAAGGAACAGTTTCTTATTCTAAGTGAAGAAGCACAAGGAAGGCAAAGAGAGGTGCTGGTGATTGTGGAATTGATGTGGTGGAGAGGAGAGTCAGGATTTTATTCTTAACCCTTTGGAGCTATGTGGGAAACCCTGCAGGCAAACAGGAATAAAGATGATGGAGAAGGTGTCACAAAGCTACACCAGACTTGCTTCCTGCCTAAGGGAAAAGGCTCACACATTGGGATTTCCCAAATGCTCCCACTCCTTACATTTTCTTCTATAGTAATCTGGTCAAATTCCTTAAGAGCAGATTCAGTTTATGATAGCTGTAAGTAGAGCATGGCACAAGGCTCAGCCTAGACAATGCGTAAGAGACAAGAGTAAATTTTCCTTCAAGTAGATACATACCTTTCATCCCCAGAATTCCTGGCCCTAGCCTTGTCCTTGTGAGCCTCCATGGGGTTCCACTGGTCTACAGCCCTCCTCCTATGCTGTGGGCCAGAAAGGCATTGCTGTGTCCTTGTTCCCTTTTCTGCCCATTTCTTTCAGATGATGACCAGAATCTGAAAGCTGTTTTTTCACCCTTCTGATACTTTGGGCTTCCTTACTTTCTCTAACGCCTCCTTCCCTGCCATATATCTGACCTATGTGCTAGCTTCAATGTCATGTTTTTTTGTCCTTCCTTCTTTCTTCTTATCTCCTCCTCTACCTGTTTCTGATATTTAGTTTGCCCTGGGTGTTTTCTTTTTAAATTCTAAGAAAATTGTCTTTGAGCTTCAAAAGTTAAAATGTAATCATCCTGTATATAAATATGCTAAGCTTTCCAGAATCAATATAGGCACTAACCTGCAGACAAGAACATCCTTACTTCCTTACATCTGTGCAGTTAAATGAACGGTTCAGAATAGGATAAATACCTTTCTCGAAGCTAGTATGGTATTGAAACACTTCCTGCAGGCGATACCAGCACTTGCTGGGTCAGCGCAATATGGTGTCAAAGCTTCAAAGCCGGGTTTGAGGAAGCATGGACAAGATCATTGTCCTAGGAATTGGGCAAACAAAGCAGTCATTCCTCCTTAAAGCACACTTAGATGATACAGACTTGCCAGTTATTCTCATTCAATGGGGGAGCTCCCTGACAGCCATCACAACATTTTAATCTATTTGGAAATTTTATTTCTGTCACAATTGTCTCCACACTTTAATGGCAATGGTTGATAGAATGTTGAGCCCAAAAGCAGGCTTCAGGATGATTTATAGAGCTGAAAATACACTGTTGGTATTGGGTGAGATGTAGGCATAAAATGAAAGTTGATGCTACAAGTAATTTGTATGTGAATGGTGTCAGGAAAGATGTTCTCACAAGGGTAAAAAAGGTTGAATCTTAGCAAGGAGCAGTTAGTTCTCCCTAGAGAACACAGACCACTGTACTGACCATAGTTGTTTACGTGGAACTACCAGGCACCTAGCTAGTACTTGAGATAATTATCTTGGATTTGTTTAGTCTGGACACCTAGACATGAGGCACTTCTTTGCATTTTGCTTTTTAACATGCACAAAAGAAACTCTGATGTTTAAGCATGTATTGCAAACAAGAAAAGTTGGAGATATTCAGAGAATGCAAATTCAACTTGGAGAATGATCAAACATTGAAAGAAAACAATATCAAGTCACTCTGTGTACCTGCCCCTACATGTTAAATAGTTACCCTAAGAAACCAAACTGCTGGACAGTGGTGGTGCATGCCTTTAATCCCAGCACTCAGGAGGCAGAGGCAGGGGAATCTCTATGAATTCAAGACCAGCCTGGTCTACAGAATTAGTTCCAGGAAAGCCAGATCTACAAAGAAAAACTCTGTCTTGAAAAACCAAAAAGGAAGGAAGGAAGGAAGGAAGGAAGGAAGGAAGGAAGGAAGGAAGAAAAGAAAGAAGGAAGGAAATCAAACTTGACCAAATCCAAATGAACAACTTATTTCTTAACAGCAATTTGATTTATGGGTTCTCCCTTGGTGTATCAATGGCTGTCATGTGTATTTGTAATCATACTATTTATTTTCTTTATAAAGACTAAACTGGGGATGGAAAGATGGCTCAGTGGCTAAGAGCCTGGTTGCTCTTCCAGAGGACCCTGGTTCATCTCCCGGAACCCAGAAGGTAGCATATAGTCATCAGTAATTCGAGTTCTAGCAGATCTGACTCCTCTTTTGGTCTTCATGGGCACGTGACACTCACTTTGTGCATAGAACTATATGTAGCCAAAACAACCAAATGAATAAAAAATAAGTAAAAAACATCAAACCAAAAGCTTGGCTGTAAGGTTCCTTGTTTAAACCCACTGGGTCTTGCAAAGAGGGTTGGCAAGGGTTGGGGAAAGCAATGTGAATCATGCCTCAGAATTAAGTAATTATCAACTATAAAAAAATTGCTCATTTATTTGGTGCATTTTTATTTAAAAATTGACATAATGTTTTGGTACAATTTTTCTTTCTGTGGCTTTGAAATTCTATTTAAATGTGTGTGTCTGATCATCTGAGAGAGCCAGATCCCCTTATCCCCAAAGCACTGTTTCTTTTTAGGAATGTGCTGCTCTGACTTAGCTCCTTTCTGTTATTAAAAAGACCTCTGGGGAACTTTAGCAGCAGTGCAGAGAGTTATGTGTCCCTCAGGTCTCACTTGGAGATTATAGTGGACAAAGGAGGCACTGATTGTATGTCTGGACAAAAGTCAAAATTTTTAAAATAGTTAAACTTTATTGAGTTTGACTAGCTGCTAGCCTTCCTTTGAAAATTGCTTACTGTTCATAAAAATACCTTATAAGAGATACATCTTCAGTGTATCTTCCTCCATTATATTTAAGTAAGTAAGAAATAATTACTGGTCCATGTTTAAATCTATTCACCTGTACAATATAAATGAAGTGTTTGGATATCCTGGATCAAAACTCCATTGGATGCTTGCAACATGCATATGCAGTGGGTTGGTCAGCCAATCTATTCACTACCGTCTTTAGAAATTCAATCATAAACGTTATGGTCATGAGAACATTCTACTTGAGTTAAGAGTAGCAAAGAGTTTCTCTTATGGAACTAAGTGCTTATTAGATGCTTCTTTATAGGAGGAACTGAGAATGAATGCAGCAAATATTCTATGTCTTGTGGAGAACTTCCTTGGAGTCATAGCACACTCAGGTTAATGCAATGGATTTCTCAGAAGATTGTGTGACTTGAGTTGTACCATGTAACTCATTCTAATTGGGGAAAACTTCGATGTAGTTTATTGCCTATGTCATCCTCAGTTTTATTAATAGGAGGGGAAATGAGTACATGAAGTAATGATTGTAGGATATAGAAGTCAATTTTTGGCTCTCTTGCTCTATTAAAAGACTGCCTACCCAAAGAGTCTGAAGAGACCTGAATGTCGGAAATGCTGTTCTTACAACTATAAGTGGAATGCATTGTTTTTCAGCACCAGGTTAAGATGCAACTAGTCATATAGGTAGAACTGTTTTATTTGCTAGGTAAGGGAACCTAGACATGTAGAAAAGGCATACCCGTTAGTTCCTACTCAGATCTTCTGATGTCAACTCCAATCCTTTCCAGAAGTCAGAGCAGATAAATCACTTCGACTCACCTATCAAAACTTTATTTTACTTGTGGATCCGCCTTTCCAACTACATCCTCTTCATCTAAGGCAGCCTGTCAGGTAAAGTATTGCCTGCAGTTTGACTCAGGCTCTTTGTTTCTCATAGCAACTTCTCACACGATTCTTGAAATTTCCATGAGTACAGAAATCACCCTTATGTTACCATAAAGGTATGCATTATTTTTTTAATGGCAGGATGGTAGCATGCTGACTTCAGTGTAGCTCTTTTTCAGCAGTGGACTGAACTCGAGATGACTTCATGTCTCTGTTTCCATCATAGCCTGATTCTGCTGTTCCCAATGTACTCTCCATGTCATAGGCGGAGACTACTCAGACAATTGCAATGGAGACCATATAATCTCTATACCTGAAGCCTCTACCAGTTTGTACTTGAACTTAATCCAGCCTGCAGAGCAATGCATGGACACAGCTAGAGACATCTTCTGACCCTTCTACTGTTCCCCTGTCTCTTTTGTCCTTCTCCTCCCTCCTCAGTTCCTCTTCCTTCTTGAACAAATCAAGTTAATTTCCACTTCCAGGTTTGTGTCTGGTGTTTCTGTTGCTTTGAGTATTTCCCCATATTCCTCTTAAATCCAATACTACTTTCTGTTATGGACGTCTTAGCTTAAAACAACAACAAAAATCTATTTAAATTAGAATCTAAACTGGACACCATGCTTCCCGAAATCCAGGCCATGGCATTGTCCTATTTTATGTGCTTCTTGCCAATGATATCTACCAGAGATAATTGTAAATAGTCATCCAATTGCTCCTTTTCTCTCTCTTCAGTTGGAGGACACACTAGCTGAGAGTCCTGACCTTTCCTGATTTGCTTACTAACAACTTCCTGGAGCCTTAAACAAAGCCATTTCTGCATGACATTTGCTAACCCAGTGAACTCACATTTAGGTGTAAATTGCATTGTATTTTAGAGACAATTATGGGTAATTTGAAACATTATCCTCTCTCCAATCTCTTTAGTTTCTTGTATCATTTCCCCAGCATATATTAGTATTCGGCTTTCACTGTGCATGGAGCACATGCAAGTCACTGCTAGTGACAGCTGACAGGGAGCCTAGAGTGAGTGCAAGACAGCCAGTGAAGAAGCATTAGGGCTTGAAGGCAAAGGAGGCAGGATGCTCAAAGAACTAAAGGGAATGGTGGGATATGAGGTTAGAAAGGAAAGAGTGCTCCATCAGCACTGCCTTATTGAGGGGAAAGGTTGGTAGTTCAGTATGAAAACATGGGTGAGTTTATTCAGGAGGAAGACTCACAAACTTTTTTGAATTCTTATACTCATGCACTATGGATAAAGATTTTGGGGGTCAGGATGACTCTGAAGCAAAACACTCACTTTGGAAATCCTGCAGGATTTCAGATTCTGGATGCAGCATAAGAAAATTGCCAGACAGGGCAGTCTCCAGTAGGTAAATTGTTGCAAGGTGAATCAATAAAATCACAGGTCACAATGCTGTCTCACAGCCATAAAGCATCTCATCACAGTCTTTGTCTAGTAAGAGCAATGCAGGAGAAATAACCCTGGATCCTTTAGCTTGTATTGAAAGCTCCCACTCTGTAGCATTAAAATTAGTTAAAACCACACCTCTACAGTGGAGGGAGAATTAAACTCAGAGTATAGATCAGAGAAGGTGTGCTTACAAAGATAAGAGAATGTGGAGATATACATGCTGTAGACAACTGTGCAGACAAAAAAAAAAACAAAAACAAAAAAGCAAAACAAAACAAAAAACTACTCAGCGGTGCTGTGACATGATAAGGATGCAAGCCAAGCATTTGCTTCATGGGATGCTGGGTTAACATCCAGATACTTTTATGACTGTGGGATAATTTTTCAGCACAGCTCCTGGCCAAGGCAATTCCACTGATTTTCAGATTCCACTGATTTTCAATGAGGTAGATGCTGCAAGGATGTTATAAACTTTTAGATGGCCAACTGCCTTTTATTACTGAAAAGTAAGTTTTCCTGCATACCAAGGAGCTATAATAGTTTTTAAAGAATGATGAGATTTTTGTTTCTTCCTATGAATAATACTTCCATTGTATTTGTTGCCTAACATATTTCTTTGTTTCATTCCCCTTGTAAAATGTAAATACAAAATAGGATTAAATGAAATCATCACTTATTTTGATTTTCCATCAGAGGGTTTCATATTTGGAAGGAATAAGCAAGTAATGAGAAAACAACTCCTTACAAGGTATTTGATTAAAGAATAATAAAAAAGCCATTTTCTAGATGAAGACTTTAAAGCATTAAAATGCCCCTAAGAGAGAATAAATATAATTCCTTTTGTCATATTTTAAGCTCAGAAAGTGTGGTATTTCAGCTTGTTTTTCAGGGAGGATGGTTATAAAAATAAACACAAGGTTAGCCTAAAAGAATATGAAATAATCTTAACCAATCATGCCAGCATATCGGTGGACCAAGCTTAGTCAGAATGACTTAATCCTAGCAAAAACTCAAAGATTTAGGATCTTGCTTTGAGTTGTCCTAGGCAACTGTTCCATTGTTCTATGAAGAAAGGTTATACTGAAGTAGCTTCAACGCATCAATGAGGCAAAGGAGAGTATGCAAGCCAAACTAAGGTTACAGCTATGGTAGCCCTGGTGCTGGCTTTACTCCTGTTTCTGGCTGCAGTGTTAACATTCCTAACACCGTTGTGCACACTTTGGATAATTTGTACATGCACTTGAGAGAGAGGATGTGCAAAATAGTGGTTATGTGAAAAGACTTGAGAGGCCACTTATGATGCTTAGGATCCCAGCCACAAGCCTGACAAGGAGTAAGGGTGTCTTAAGCTCATTGGGAACAGTAAGATTTAGTATTGCTTAAAACAACTGAAGGCTCTACTTCCAGGGGTCATTTCTATAGTTCATAAAATAAGAATTTTAAGGTTTGGTGAAGGTCAGATATGTTAATATAAGGTATGATTAGTGATCAGATAGGGCTGGGTAATGTTCTTATTAATATGCAACACATGGGATATTTATATAATACTGTTTATTCACTCAGTCATTTAAAGTTATTCTCCACTTCCCAGCAGGTGTCTGAAATGTGCTGTCAAGAATATAGGCACAAGACCAAGTCATAGGAACTTAATTTCTACTTCTGCTACAATAAGCAGGTGACAGGTGCTGTCTCTTCTCCCAGGGAGGCAAAAAGTTTGGCTTATATTATCTCTGAAGTTCTGATGTACTCTTCATTAAATGATGTCCTACTTTTTGTTTGTTTGTTTGTTTGTGTCTGTTTGTGTAGTTTTTGTTGTTTTCAACTTGACAGAGCTAGTGTTATTTGGGAAGGTGAACCTCAGTTGAGAAAAACGCCACCATCAGATAGGCTTGGAAGCAAATCTGTAGGACATTTTCTTGATATTGATTAATGTGGGAGGATGCAGCTCAATGGGAGATAATGCCACTGCCAGCCTGGTGGTCCAGGGATTTATAAGAAGGCAGGCTGAACAAGTCAGTAAGCAGCACTCCGAGATGGCCTCTGCATCAGCTTCTGCCTCCAGGTTCCTGCCTGGAGCTCCACCCTGACTTCATGATGGGTTACAATGCAGCTGAAATAAACGTCTTCCCAAGATGCTTTTGGTCATCACAGCCATAGAAACCAAATGATTCCTCACTGGTGAAGACATCAGATGTTACAAGGCTTCTAGAGCAGCCTGCCTTCGTGTGATAAAATGGAAATAAGAACGGGAAAACAACATAACCTGTGCTCATTTCCATAGCAACAGGAAGTGTTATCACTTTCTAAATCTGGACAAAGTCACTTCTTTTCCCTTCAGTGATCTCCAGAGAGATGCCTTAAATAACAACAAAAAGAAACTTGTCCCCTTTCTCTAAGATGTGTATAGTCAGTAATCCACATGGAACCGATCAATTTCTTAGGTAGTACAAGTCTTCAGATCCCTATCAATTCAGCTCTACCACATATATTTGCTTAATACACAATGGCATACACACAGTGGATGTTTTCCATTATGATAAATGTTCCCATAAATTTATAAACTGAATAGAAATAGAGTTATCACTGGTATTGAATGTGAATTATATTGGGAAGGACAGGAGACAGATACAGGGAGGGAAGGACCCCCCAAAAAACATCAGTTTCATTTTTGTCCTGGGCCAAACACTAAAGAGGTTCTCTGTCCTGTCTTGGATTGAGAGTGGAGATATCAGAAGAGACTCGTGTGTGTGTGTGTGTGTGTGTGTGTGTGTGTGTGTGTGTGTGTGTGTGTACTTGTATGTACTAATAATTGGGCTTATAGACAAAAATATACTAAGGAACTGCACAACCACTGAGTTTTATTACCATCCCTATCTCAGATATTCTATCATTCTTTCCCTACATAGCACTACTGTGTGGAGCCATAAGTCAGTGTGTGGTTAAAATTCTAGTCAAGATGCCAACCCCTTCTGAGGAACAGTTGTGGGATTTTCATGGTGGAAGTGAGTGATGGCCTGATGGCCAGTTTTCTAATTTCAACCCATCTCTTAAGTGATCTTAAGGAGTCAACCCTTGAGGAACAAATGCTACAGTAGCCTTTAGGTCAACTGTTCATGGGATCAGTTGAGCCCCACTTAGGTAAAGCTATTGTCTTCTGAGCAAAAGAATAAAAAAAATGTATCATGTTCTGAATGGAGACATGCTACAAAGATTTAAAAAATACATATCAGAATCTCTTGTTTTAACAGTTATACTAGGTAGGCCTGTCAATTAGCTGGCCTTGCAAGACATCAACCCTCGGAAAGGCCAATTCACCTATATCCATGCAAAGACTACAGGAAGAATAATTATCCCTCTAATGAGATAATGTGGTTATCTTTCCCAGGACACCCTCTTTACCTGGTGCAGTCAGTTGCAGAGCTTCCATCATTAGTGCTATGATCTGCCAGCTTTTCTGTGTTGTTCATAGAGAAAAGCATACGTTTTTCTTTTCTCTATCTTGTTTTCTTTTGGATCCTGGCCAAGGCCCAAGCATGGTCTTGAGACACTCCGGGCTTTCACATTCCATTTTCTCTAGCAGCTCCCTCTCCTTCTGCCATTCAACACTGGCCTGTCTTGTTTGCTGTTCCATTATTAAATCTTCCTGCTTTCTCTTTCTCTCTCTCTATGTGGAGACATCCTTCCTCATGGTAATTGCCAAATTTACATCTTCCCAGCCCTATTTCTTTCACACTCTAAACATATTTTCTAAATCCATTTCTAAAATTTTTATTAATAAGACTAGGAACCAGAGGGAAAAAATCTCCACTTTTCCCATAATGATATGAAAACTAATATTTTGTTTCTCTGTAGCTTATATTTGTTTCTTTATTTTGCCTTATTACCCACATCTCCATTAGAAGCATTGTTATTAATTTTTAGGTGAGTTGTTCATTTTACATCAAACTACATAGCTGTGGTCCTGACCTGCTTTAAGGAAGCTCACTGTCACCTAAATGAACACTTGAGGAATATTGCAAGTCCCTGTGTCTAGTGATGCCCCTCTTGCTTTGGTAAAAGTATTGAAAGTCTCACCATTATAATCCTTTTAAGGATTAAAAATCTTTCCCCTTAAAATGTTCTGTTTGTAACCACAGACCTTATAAAGAATATGGTACTTAGGCTATCTGCAGCACCTGGTTGAAAAACAGGTCATACTTGCAATTACAGGGGAAACCTCAGAACAGAGTTAAAAACACTCTTTAGGCAGAGTGAAGATAAGCTCCTGTTGCTGAAAATACTATTCACCTTGGACACATGATCTGAACTGCGCCTTCTCTAAAAGACTGCTAAAGACTAACTTGTACATTTCCAGAACATTCCATACAAGATGAAAGAAGAGGGATCAGTCAATAGTCCTACCTAGCCTCTGAACAACAACAATGATGAGCATGGCAAGATATGCCTTATGGTTCAAAAGTAGCACTAATATTTTGGTGGTAACCAACAACTGACTAATTGGATTTAAGATTCCCTTAACAGGAACGAAATCATGCTTGGTACTAGAAACCTAGCCAAATACCTGGGGCTAGTGATTTCATGGGTCTTAGAGGAGAACTAATAGTCTCACTTTATTAGACCAGCATAATTCCTAACTGCATTCTAACCACCTACTCTTAAACCCACAGATAAGTATAGCTCCCACTCCTCATCAAAGAAGCATTTCATTGCAAACAACAGAGACCATCACAAGACCAAAAGTGGTCAAAATTCAGAGAACAATTGATCATGGGGTGTCCAACCCCAATAGATACATTGACAATACAACCCCTGCACCCAAGGCTTTGGGAACATCACAGAAGAGGGAAGCAAAAAGTGATAAGAGCCAAAGGCCCAGTAAGTTCAGCTGTGAGATTGTGTCTATTAGAAATGATGGAATATTCACCCGTGATACCTTAACAATATGGCTGCCTGAACAATATCTGAAAAAGGACAATATCAACAGACATGCTAACAGAGAAGGGGGCAATGTATGGGGCCCCAATTCTTAAACAAAGATCTACCGGCAATTAATGAATTCTGAGTGGGGGAGAAGTAGTTTTTCCTAGGGATAAGCCCTCTAATTGGTTATCCAATACCAAGTGGTCAGCACTGACAATACACATATACAAGCAACACACTAAAATGGGCTTAATATCGACTATGTATGCATGTATGTATGTATGTATGTATGTATGTATGTATGTATATACCAATTAAAGAAAAAGAGGCCATGAATTTGAAAGAAAGTAAGGGGGCACATGGAAAGGGCTTGAGGAAATGGAATAGTGTTATAGTTATATTTTTATGAAAGTTGTTTAAATGAAAAGCATCGTCTAAGCAATGGGAAAGTTCAGAAAATCAGAAAAACTCAAGCATTGCAATATTTACATTAGATTGGAGTGTAGTAAACACATTTAGGTATCTAGATGTTACACATAGGTGGAAACAAATAAGAAGGCAGACTCATTCATTTGTTCAAATACTCAGTGGGCCCAGGATATAGTGCTGAATTGAACAGTACAGCTATTTACTTCAGAGACTTTGTGGCTATGGGCTACATTAGAAGAGTGAAGTAAGAGTGATCATCTATCATCTATCCGTCTATCTATCTATCTATCTATCTATCCTATCTGTCATCAACTATAATTTTTATTCCATCTATCTATTATCTATCTTCTATCTATCCATCATCTATCTATCTGTTTGTCTATCATCTCTCTATCATTTAGATACATACCTATATGATACCAGTTCACAAAGAGGGCTATGAGAACGTTCTGAAGGAATCATCTGGCCTAGGAGGCACTAAGAAGGCTTTTCAGAGGAGTAACAATGAGATTTTTCCTGGCCTGTGCACACAGAGAACAACAGTATGCATAAGGCCTCCACAAGAGTGTAAGCACGTTGAATTTCTGGAACATCCAGAATGCCTGGAATCTGCAATGTGGGGGCTGGGGTAGCAATGAGACTGGGGCAGATAGTGAGTAGGACACCTCTTCCCCAAAGCTTTCTTTGATTGCAATATAAGGACCTGAATTTCTGGAGTACCTCAGCGATGGAACTGTGTGCTGGAGAAGGAGATGACAAAATACCATATATACACACATATGCATATTTTGTCTTCCTCACAGCTTCCTCTAAAGCGTCTTACCTAACATTGTGAGAGCTTTAGAAAGATATTTTTAAACGTCTTCTGGAATACACACTATTCTGAAAATAAATGTCTCCACACCTGTGTTTTTTCCACAAGAACTACCTCTTGTGGAGTGTTAAAGGCATTTTAGAAAAATTTTGCCTCTTAGAGTTGTTGGAAATTATAGAGATTTCCCATCATTCCAACACATTAAAAATATCTGTATTAAGTGTCTGGGGAGATAGATTGCCAGGTACAAAAAACCAGATAAAGACAAATAGAAGGAAAAATGCATTTTCTCCCTTAGAAGAGTTTATGCTTTTGTTACAGGAATAAAGCACATAAATTCAATGACAAAAGGATAAAACACAAGGAACATTGCAGGACTGAAAATCTTTAAAGAGTTAAGGTAGGTGCTGGTTCTGCAAAATCATAAACATGCAGTATGACTCACTGAAAGTGTGCACACACAGATCAGCACTCCAAAGAAATGCCCTGGCTTGTATTTGGTACACATTATAGGTTATTTTTGCTTTTATATGTAGTGTATTTTATATTGTTTTAAAAAACTAATCTCTCTTGTGTCATCAACAAAAGTAACAGGGAAATGTGTCATTGGGACACAGCAAAGAGGTAGCCTGATATGAGAGAGGTAAATCAGGTGTGACACTTCATCGAGTTTCACACAGAACACAATGGCAGGAGAGGAGATAGAGGACTGAGAATCAGTTGTCCCTCATTCCTAGGATCAAGTTCTAAGCAATGAACTCATCAGAACAGTTCAGCCTTCATGATAGACTGTGATTTTGCCCATTGAGGTACAAGGAGTAGTGCATTCCATTTAAAGTTACAGGCAAGTGTCAGTAGATTACCAGAATTAAGGGTAGAGTAAAATTCTAATATGCTTTACCTCTGAGCTGATCTGACCTTGCACTTGAAGTGCACTTAAATAGTATTTTATCAGCAATGAAAATCTCATGAATTTTGTGGCTCAATGTCACCTTTGTATTGACTGAGTTCTGAACACATCCTCATATGTCTGTTTACCTTTCTTTTTACCCATTTGATCCCATGATACTTATTTTTTGTGAGCAGTTACTATGCATAAAACATCCTGAAAATGAATATGGCTTACATATTTTACTGAGTTATCTAAATAGTTTTAATTATAAGGGTCTAGAATTATGAAATTAGATAAAACTACTAGGAAATATGATATTGTTTATGTAATCTAGAAGTAATGTTAACATTTAGAAAATGGAGTTTTCTAATTTTTATTTCAATATGCATTCAAAGAGACATCTTAGTATAGTGGATATATATATATATATATATATATATATATATATATATATGAGTTTAATGGAGATAGGGAATATACAGATTGTACCTTTCCTTAGGTCAAAGCAGTAGACACTGCTAGAGAGGATATGAAGTCAAGAATATAGCCTTTATCTGTAGCTGTTATTGAGTTTAGCTGTGCCTTATTCCTCTGAAAAAACAAAAGTGCTGCTCTTGGGTTTTTACCTGGTCAATTCAGACCTCAGTGTTTTATTTTCATTCCATCAATGGACTTCTCATCTCTTCCTTGGCTTGTCACTGATTTCTCTTTTCTTTTTCCCACCTCTCTCTTTGTCCTCTCTTTAACTATCTCAGAACCAATGTTCCTACATTTCCCTTGTTGAATCTGTCCTTCTGCTATCTGAATGTCGATTGCCTTAAACTCACAACGAGGCAAAATCATTGAACTCTGCCAGCAAAATGTTAGATAACGGACTCAACATTTGCTGAAGTCCAATTTATCACCCTTGAATTATTTTTTTCTTTGTAATCCCCCAGAGGACAGGAATGATTTGAAATTAGTCTGTGATATACATTCTAATGAGAACCTTACAATTGATCATTACTATGACCAATATATTCTGCCTCAATTATGAAAATAATTGAATGCCATTTGATAAAGCCAAGGAGGTAAGTATTCTCTTATCTGGCAGCTCCATGTGGGAGCTAAATATTATTTTTCTCAGCATGGGGGATGACAGTGTAATGACTTATCTTAGCCACTGTATTAACCTTTCCTGGGCTGGTGATGTATATTTTAGGAAACAGTCTTAAATGTTATCTGGAAGAAGAATACCTTGATGCCTCAGGAAAGTAAACATTACAAAGAAAATAGGCAGACATCTGAATTAAAAATATCACTCTAGAGCAAAACACACGTGTGTTTTTCAATGATATTTCTTCATTGCAAAAGATTAACCAAAACTCATTAAAAATTTAAGAAATAATTACTCTTTTTTTATTTCTTCAGAGATAAAATAAATCTCTTTCTGGTTGTTTTCTGTTTAATGTTAACAATAAAATTAGTTTGTATTCCACATATCGTCACTTGTCTGGTGTAGCAGAGATTTGGCTAAGTCAAAGTAAGTGTGTGGTAAGCTGGGAACTAGGTCAGAAACACATTAAAGTATGTGTAATATCAGTTTACTAATTTTAGTGAAGAAGATAAAATTTCATGTGATTTTATTGTTTAAATGAGAATAGTTCACAGAAAAATTCCCTACTTTTTAAAAATTGTATATCCTTGTAAGGATTTTTAGCTAATATTCACAGATTACATCTGTCTTTTGATAACACATCCACATATTTACTTAGAAAATATGATAGCCTTAACAATCCAAGAAGTCTAAGTGGTGGATAACCCCAAGTTTTGATTGTAGATTCATTTAGATTTCTATGCAGTGGGAGGAAATATTGAACTGGACAGTTGCATCAGAGTGAAAGCAGTTCTTGTGAAATAATCAAAATAAGTTCAATTTTTAGCAGACCAAGCTGCAATGTGGCCCTGAGGGTTTATTGCCTTCACTACATACACTTGGACTGCTTTTCCTTCTAGTAGTACAAAAGTATCTCCCCACCCAACCCCCTCCCACTCCATGTCATCCTGATGAAACCCATCCTAGTTCACCTAGTTCATGGAGTTTTGAGCCTACACTTGGATCCACATAGCTTCTCTCCGTTTGCGTTTAGTTTTAGCAGCTTAATTCTCAGTAATCCAACAATTAATACTTCTCTTCAATAAGTCACTGTTCTTTTTAAAGGATAGAGGAATTCTTCTGAACCCTCTTTTATAAAATTCTAGGAAATGCACTGGGCTCTCTTTCCCCATTCTTCAGGAGGAAGACTCACTGTGCAAATAGAGGTCCCAGAACTTGGTCCCAATGGCAGACCCCTTTGCCCCACAGGCAATGTTACTGGAAATAGTGGCATGGTTTTAAATTCAAGACATTTGGGCTGCAATGCTCATTTGGTCATGTGTTGCTACTTGGGCTTTTCTAACTTCACTCACATGCTCTGGTCCTTTTTCAGCCATAAATTGGGATTGTAGGGCTCATATGCTTCATTTGATGAGGGCTGGCATCCTGTGTGTTATTTTGTGGAAGCTGTATCAACAGTTGCTTTCTAATTAGAAAAACTTAGTCGGGTGATTTACTAATCTTAATAAAACAAATTAAAATGTGCTGTGGCTCTTGACCCCCCAAACCTCCCGTCAGCCTCAGCTTGCAATACAAACCAAGAATGTTTCCAGAGCTCTTTAAGTAAGGTATATTCAGCTTAACTGAGGAAGGAAAGATCCACACCAGGACTGATGCAGGCCTGGAGATTTACAGGACAGTTTTTAAGGGAAACATAGAGAAGATAGCTCGAATGCTTCTGTAAATTACCTCAGGTGACCACCTGGCCAAGAGTTTTCAAAAACATGGAAGACAATTCATTATCAGAGCAAACCTGACAATGCTGATACATCTGAGCTCAGAGCTAGGCCATTTTCCCTCCTTCATGGCAGGCATCCCAGGATCCCTTGGGATTTAGCATTCGAGCTGCCTGTCAGCATCTCCATCTGTTTTATTCCAGGTGCTCAGCAGATGGGCCTTCAAGGTGTGACAGGTTCCACAGAGAAGCAGGGTCTGTAGTCTGTGGAATGCTCTGGAAGCCAGAGAACAAGATGGAAAATCCAAACCTGACTCCACAGTTGTAAGAGGAAACTGTGGTCAGGATATAAAATAAGTGAGTGTTGGGAGCCAAAGATCTCAGGGCTTGGCATGAGATCCTAGGCCATGCTTGGCCAGCTACATAGTTAATATATTAACCTTTACATAGCAGCTCCTTAGAACCTCAGCTCAAGAAAAGAAACAACTTAACCCAGTCCTTCACGCACAGGCTCAGTTACTAGGCAACCCTTCCTGGACCTCTTTTACTCATGAACTCTTTACCCTGCCAAACATCCTCTCTTTGTGGTTTCCTAATATCCTGCCTACACTAACACCTGGTGCACAAACAACCCATTCTACCCCTCCCCATATCCTGCTCTACTGACTATATAACCTAGCCTGAGAAAAATAAAGTTTGCCACTTGATCAGAATCCTGTCTTGTCATTCTTTCTACGTCTCTTGTCCCCATTCCCTATCTCTGACTCTATTGCTCCAGGTTGATGTCCTGAGGGTCAGGACAGGTGAGTAAACTTAATAAAAATATATTTATCTAAAAAGAAAAGAAAGTAAGTCCTCCTCATTAGAGGTTCTTGTAACCCTTAGCCAAGGCATAAAGGAGCCTCCCATGGTTTCCTACTTTAAGAAAAACAGCTATCTTTCCAGGTATGGTGGCACACACCTTTAAGCCCAGCATTGGGTGGGAGGTTGGGCAGAGGATTATTGTGGGGTTAAGGCTGACCTGGTATACATAGTGAGTTCCAGGACAGCCAGGACTGTATAGAGAGATCTTGTCTCAAAAACATAAAATACTTATCTTTAATTTCATATGTAAGATGAAGCATGCTAAAGTCAGAGGAACTGATAAAATCTCCTTGTGTTTGGAGTGCTGTGATTTGAACACTGCTGGATTATTCAGAGAGATAAATTTCATCAAGATAATTCACAGCAAACTTTGCTTTTAATATGTTTGTTTCCATACAATATTTTATTGCTGTATATATAACATGTATATATATATGTATATATATATGCTGTATATATTATAAAGGTATGCTTAAGAAGTCCAATAGAATTTGATAGCTAATTGAATGTATGAAATACAAGATCGGAGAATAAAACAGGGCTGGAAGTGTAGCTCAGTAGTAGCACTCTGGTTTTGCTTGCATGAAGCCCTATCTTAAATCCCCGGTACACTACAAAAAAGGAAGAACTTGAAAAAGTCCCATTTTTATTGCTCAGGAAGCTGGTCACTACTCAGTGAATGGAAATTTGATATGTTCTGATATCATTTTATTATGTATAATTCCAGCTATTATTTCAAACATTGCATACCACATAAATACATAACTGTCTCATTCATATGATCTTCATTTTTTACCTTTTTTAAGTTTCTAGCTACTCAGAGATAGTGTTTTGTTGCTGTTGGTTTGTTTCTCCTCTGGATGCCCTGGCAAGGACTCTGAGCCAATTGCTCTGTCTTTAAAGAGACTCTTGGAAAGTAATCTGACATGTAATCTGAAAAGCAAGCCTCTCATAACTTTGAAAACAAGTGGAATCGTGAGAATTTCAGAATACAAGAATAACTGATAGGTTCATGAAAATGTAAGATGAGATTCAAGGAAAACAATTAACCCTGTGGGATTTCTATAATTGCTTGGTATTTAACCCAGGTCCTCACACATGTCCTTGAGCTATATTGCAAGCCCAACACTTTTGTTTAAATTCCTGAGACAGGTCTCACTATGCAGCACCTATGGCCTCAAACTCATGTTCCTCTTTCCTCAGCCTCCTGAGTCCTGGGATTACCAGTATGCATCTCTGTACCTGACTCCAGTGAGTTTTCTTTGTTAAGAAAATACTATGACATCAGCATCTGAGGGCATGTGTTTCCAGGGATAACAGCTACTGTGAGAAGACACTAACTCATAGGAATAAGGAACGTAACACTGAGAAAATTCATAACAAAATAATATTGCAACTTAGCATTGTCTCATAGAGAGTCTTCATTCATGAACTATTTCATCCAATAAACAAAGAGGAAATGGAGATGGATGCCAGCCCATTGGCTGACATGTGCTGCACTATCTCAGAATAATTTTTTTTGGCTCTGGGCTGGAAATGCACTTGCATTTTCTAATTCACTAAAATAAAAGTAACTTAGATCTTACATTGTCTCTAATTGGAACATTCTCCAGTGCTCTCAACAGGGAATTCTCACCAGTTAGGTTTAAGTTGTATTGGATACAGCCTTTTGAGAAGAAGGATTTGCCTTTTAATGAGAAATTTGAATCTCATTATAAGGATGTCCCTCTGTCCTTGACAGGACTACTCTTCCCAGAAGGAAGGTCCCCCCAGGATCCTGTGCTCAGTGTATAGTAATGACACAGTCAGAAAAAAATCATCTTAGATATTTAAAAAATTGTTAAAAGAAAATGAATATTCAAAATAGAACACACATCCTTCTGGGTACAATATAAAGAAAATAGTTAGACATGACTACACAGATTTCAAGTTTCATGGCCTGGCATCTGAAAAGATGGAGCTATTGATTAAAAAATGGTGTTAGATTAGGTATGGTATATTTAAGAATTACTTGTAAATGGGTAGCTTCATTATTTATGGCCATTTTATCTATGGTATATTTGAAGCAGGAAATGGCAATTCCCCCCCCCTCTCTCTCTCTCTCTGTGTATGTGTGTGTCTGTCTGTCTTTCTGTGTGTACATATGTGTATGTTTGTGCTGGGAGGGAATACTCCCAAAATTTGGACTTCATTTGGCATGCAAACAATTTGAATACACAGAAATAAAATTAAGCTATGAGAAATTAAAAAAAAATCTTGTGTTTATATAACAATAGCATATTGTGTGGAGCACAATTTGACAACTTAATACTTTTGCTGGAAAGAAGTAAACAGATTTCCAAGTTGGATCAATATAAGCATTAAAGCACCAGCATTTCTGAGAAACACAATGATCTAAGTCAGTTTTTTTTCTTTTTGCCAGAGAATTTCTTGTATGGGATAGCAAAATTTAGAAATAAACAACATATTTTGATAAGCTTAAGCTGAAACAAATCTATTTCCTTTGGTCTTAGGCTATTTTCTGTATCATTCCTATAACATTTCTAATTACTACATAATAGTTTAAAGATTTTTCTTTCTGTCTTTACTGGTAACTCCCTGAAGTCAGAATAAAAGAATGATGGTTTTGTTTTATAGTTGCCTATCATAGAGTATCTTCTCAAGTTTTATTTACTGAACAAAGAGACATGTGTGTCTTATTAGCTGAAAGTATTTCCTTTGCATGGTATATGCTTTTCTAAACAGGAAAGATAGGTTAAGAGTATACATGTAATTTCCAAGTCGGAAACCTGCTGGCAGTCATCACTACAAAGCATCTCTTGGAAGGTGCTTTGCAAAACCCCCTTCATCACTATGGAAATTCCATTGACCTGAGCTTGAGGGTCTAGAATATTGTCATCTGTCATCTTTAGTTTGGGGAGATCTCAGGAAGCTGGGGCAATCTCACTGCCTTTGAAAAACATGTGATTTTTTGCCTTCTTTCCATCCTGTGTGGTCATCTTCGCAGCCCAGTGCTCTCTTCTATGCCTCACTTTCAGGTTAAACTATATGAGTGTCTGCTTCCAATCAAAGAAACAACATATGTCTTCACTCACAAACATTGTGTTGGCTATGCCTCTTCATCAAGTGGTACAGGCCTCCATCTTTTTCTTTGGACTTACAATAGGTTTTGTGTACTCTGATTGAAACCAAACTCTTGCTCCCAGACCTGAACTTCTTCAGTGTGTGTCAGTGAAGGTAGGTGTTAAGACATAAAGGACTTACTGAAAAGTATTTCAGTTGACATACTGACGCATGGAAACTTACAATGCCATCTGAACCTAACAGATAAGGGCAAAGCATTAAAGTTCCCAGCAGACGGATGGGGCCCGGGTAATTAAATTTTTATATAAAACTGGTAATTGGAATGATGTCAAACATATTTGCATGGTTTCTACCTTCTCTCAAGAATCCTTTTGCACATAGTGTTGCAATTACCTCTTATTTGTCCCTGAAACTTCTGTGATTAGGTGCTGCTCTCCTTTAAGTAGACACAGTAGGTAACAGCATTCCCCAAGAGATCACTGTTAAGAGTATCACTGGACAGGAACAATCAGCTTGGATGCTATGCCTTTCCCTTGAGCAAGATTGCCCACAGGAGATTCTGTTACTTTGGAAATGGCTACCCACTAAATAGATTTCAAGAAGTCAAACATGATATATGAAGCATCTTGGTCACTGAACTTTTAAGGAACTTTTAAAATCCAAAGGAAGCTTGAGTATATTGTAGAGTTCTGGCTTAAATATCCATGATATTTTCCATTTCAATTATGTGCTATATATTTATAATTCACATATATTTATTATATATTATTTATTTATTTCATACAAGCTGGTGCATTTGCCTTACCAAGGGAGGCTTTAAATATGTAGGTTTATACTTCAATAATGGCATGTGTAGATAAAGAGAGATGTCTAAGGACTGTCATTACCAGATAACTATATGTGGTTGCCAAAGCTGGTAGATTCGACATCATCAGGCCAGATCAGAATTAGAGGACAGACATAATGATTAGTGACTGACCACTACTGTGTGCTTCTCCTTTCTTTGGAAAAGCAAAGGTTATATGGGAACAGTTTGGCTAATACTTCTATAAAACAGAGATAATTGCTGAGAAAATATTAAAAGTAATTTTTGTGATTTAGAATCTCGTAGATTTAGAGTGTTGGTATTTAAATGGAACTTGGAAATCTTACACAGATCCATTTCAGAAACACAGCAGAGAGGGTGCTGAGGTGGGAGAAATTGTGTTCTTGGAGTTATTGCTTTTCTGTTTGGGTGAAGTTGTGTTCATTTACACCTAAACCACACTGGAACTTTTCTGCATCAGTCAGCAGCTCCATTACCCCAGACCTGACTGCCATAGGCAGCATCCCTTATCAGACTAGATTCTCTTTGTAGTCAATGAAAATGTTGCATTTACGTCTTAACCACATCACTCTTCAAATGATTTAGAGATGAACTGTCTTGAACAGTGAATAATAATAAAATTCTAGCTGATTTTATCTGAGAATGAATTTCCTTAACAGGGATCACAGAGCACTGTTCCCTCTAGAACCCTTTGGCCTTACAAAGAATCTGAATTTATAAATCACTCCAAAAGAAAAAGGAGATTAATTTCTCATGAAATTCTAACTCCACCATCACAATGCTCTATGATTCTTACATATTACAATGCATTTCAAGTACAAAAATGCACATTATTTTTCTTGTCTTCCTTATTTCATAGTCTCTTCCTACACTATCTCTGTAGGATCATCATGGCTCATACATATAATATACCACAGAAATTTTGGCTTAAATGATGATAGGACATGAATGCACACCAACAGTTTAAACTCTCATCTATGACAAAAAATTAAGAGAAAAAGGTAGGTCATTGTGAATTGGGAAGTTAATATGTCACAGAATGTACGTATTTCTAATATAATGGTCTTCAGAAGGTGCCTGCAAGGGACATAATACAACTCAGTGAAAGAATGCTTCCCTAACATGATCCAAATCCTAGATTTTATCCACTGCATAATAAAGTGTGTTCTCTTGACTAACAGCCTTAATATAAACTTGGAACATAATATGATATTAAATTCACTGACTTTTGATTCTCTGAATAAGAAATTCAGTGGATGAAACCTAGTAAGCACTAGTTTATTAAGCAGTCAGATGAGTTTGAAGTAGCAAAGATCCTGTCCTTGACAAAACTGCATTTAAATTTCTGACCAATTTTTAAAGCAGGCCCTGCTCTTTGGTCTTCTATGTTAATGCAAACATTTGTAGGAATTTTACAAATGTCCTGCATGCAATTTTTGAAGAATGCTTCAAAGTCAGTTGATCCAGAATGCCCCATCCTCAACATATGATCATCCTAGATACCTGCCTGGGTTCCTCATTCTCTACCATCTCTCAAGATAATGTCTGATTGGCTAGAATCTTACCAGGTAGGTTTAATTAGTCCTCCTGATGTTTCCTCTTTGTTATTTTTACCCAGAAGTTCTTTTTCTTGTTTCTTGGCTTGTAAATCCTTAATTTCCTGTGTCATACATAGAACTGACTTCAGTCTTTCTTCTCTTACTGTTCACCACTATGATGAGTCCCTATACTGTTCATGACACTGCTGAAACAGTCTGCCTCACTATCCCTTGGCAGTGTCATTGAGTAATTATGTCTTTAGCAGATGCTCACTCAAGTTTGAGGGTCACTGCTCTAGGATATCTTTCTCCAGTCCTTCCAATGTCAGCTTAATGTTACTGAGTCAAAGTTGATATGAACAACATGACAAATAATTGGTTTTGGTTCCTGAGACATTAAAAACACATGTGTGAGTAGAGAGATGGCAAGAGAAGGTAATTAAAGAAACACAGTGTATAGGAGGCAGAGATTATTCAAAGAAGTCAGACTGACGGTTATGGGAGTATGTTAGTTTTAATTGTAAACTTGACACAATGTGGAATTGTCAATTTGATATCTGGAAAGAACATTTTATGGGAAGAAAGCCTAGATCAGTTGGCCTGCAGTTGTGTCTGAAGGGGATTGTTTTGATTGCCTTAATTGAAGTGAGAATATCCAGGTCATTATAGATAATATGTAGGATTGGCCCAGGACTACAGGAGAGTAGAAAAAGTGAACTGATTGTTAGGCATGAATGGATTAATTTCACTCTCTGCTCTTGACTGTGGATGTGACTAGCTGGTTCAAGGTCTTACCCTTCGGTTAGACTATACCCTGGAATTGTGAATCAAAATAATCCCCTACTCCTCTAATCCACTTTTTTTCAGGGCATTTGACAGTACAGCAGGAAGTGAAAATAGGGCAGGCAATACAACAGTAGGTGAAAATATGAAGTTGCGGACAGTTGAATACTGAGTAAGATTCCAGGACCCAGGGGTCTTTTTAGTCATAAAGGACATGTACACAGATGTCTTCACCTCTTTTTAAAAAAATCTCATGTTGATCAAGCTTGGGCTTAGTCAGACATGGCATTGTGACCTTTAGAATGGGAAATTTAGGAAGTTTAAAAAGAAAATGTTGTCATGAAACTGTGTAACAAAAAATGGAAGGCCAAAGGTTGGTAATGTCTTGAAAACATTGTTCACATTGTGCAAACATAAGCAGTTCCACCGAGGGAGAGGGAGAGAAAATAGGACAACCTTTAGAACCTATTGACCCATGCAGTCTCCAGTGAACTTAACTCTTAACAAGGAGTCCAAAGAACAGACCAATGTGCATTTAAAGAACACTGTGAATCTATAAGAAGGCTTGCTAAAAGTATGGAAAATTGCTCATTGTTTTTCAAGTTTATTTTGTGTTGTTTTTCCTTGCTTGTGTCAAGACTAAAGATGACAAAAATCTCAGGAATCTACTAGAAATATAACTCCTGGTGGCTGAGCAAATACAAAACTAAAGATGAAAACAGTGTTTTAGGCTTTCTTTTCTTTCTCTCCCAATAACATTAGATGTGAGACTGGAGAGTATTTCAGTCAGCAGGCTTCTAACCATTCAAGCATGAGGACCTGCATTCAACTCCCAGAACACATGTAAAAAGATAGGTATGATGGCACATGCTTATAATCCCAGAGCTGAGGAAGTAGAAGCAAGCAGATCCTCGGGGCTCACGGCCCAGCCAGCCCAGCCTACTTGGCAAGCTCTAGGAAAATGAGAGATCCTGCCTCAAAAAAGCAAGGTGAATAGTTCCTTAGTAATTATATCTAAGGTTGACCTCCGGCCTCCACATCCATGTTCACACACATGTAAGTACATTCAAGCAACCCTTATACTCATGTGCACACAAAAACTACAAGGGGTAAAGAATAGTTGTGACTGAAGTTGAGAATATATCACATGATGACAAAAGCATTGGTAAAGCATGGCTTTAAGTTATAGACATCTTCTAATCTTGGTTAATATCTCACCCACTATTCTGAGACCCCGAGGAAACACTGAGTTATCCAAAGGGATGCTAATGAAGCCACAGAGAACAAACAGTATACCAGGAGCTAAGAGACAAACAGATTTAATTTCAGGTTTATAAAAGAAGAAAATGGATTTCATACAGATTGATTTTGTTGTGACTTTGAAATACCAGGGAAGGGTTGTCAACAACTTAAAATGAGAAGTAAGCATAAATGAAAATATTCTTTGATCTGTGGGTTTTTTGCTTTCTTTTTAAATAGGATCAAAGATTGATACACCATAGAATTATGAAATCCAGCATATCTGGACTTCTTTAAGCCACATCTGAAAATGGCTCTTATGGAAAGTGACAGGACTGACATTCCTTACATGAGAACCTAACCTGGTAGAGCAACTGTTCTAGTTGGTTTTTATTATCAACTTGATAAATCTGGAGTAACCTCAGAAGAAGGAACCTGCATTTAAGAAATTTGCAGATCAGATTGTCCTATAGGTATGTTGGGGGCATAGTCTTGGTTGCTAATTGATGTATAATGGCCAGGTTACTGTCAGTAATGCTGTCCTCAGATAGGTAGTCCTGGGTTGCATAGTGTAAGAAAATTAGTTAGAAGAGAAAGAGATAGAGGCAGAGACAGACACACACACATGCATGCACACACCACACACCACACACACACACACACACACACAGAGAGAGAGAGAGAGAGAGAGAGAGAGAGAGAGAGAGAAGAGAGAGACAGAGAGAGACAGAGAGAGACAGAGAGAGAGAGAGAGAGAGAGAGAGAGAGAAAGATCCAAAGAATGAGAAAGAAACATAAAGGCTCATAAACATTAGAAATATAGGTTTTGAAATTATAAGTCAATAAAAAAATCCACCGGTGCAAAGCAGAAGGATTAGTTAAAGCTACACAAGTCAATATGGATAAAGAACATGTAGCTGATTCGTTGACATATCATAGAATTCTACTGACACAATTGATGGAGAATTCATGGGTGCAATAACATTATTTAGAAATGTATGAGAGAAGTTTATCAAGAAAGGAGTACTCTATTATTGTGACTAGAGAGGAGGAAATAGGGTATGGTGTGACGAATGCAGGATGGATGCTGAGCTCCTAGCAGAGGCTTGGTGTTTTCATGAGTATTTTTCTTTTTTTTCTTTTTGTCTTTAAATTATTTTGAAAAGGAACTTTATATTTCCCACACAAGGGAACAAAGTCTTTTTTGGGAATTTTACTTTTTCCTGCCCTTCTGACCACTTGTCATTTACCACATCCTCCGGGTTAGTTACCCCTCTTGCACATGTAAAACTCATTTCTCCCTTCCTATTACTTGTGTTTCACTAACCCCCTTCCCTTAACATGTTTCTTCCCTAATGGTTCCTTTCCAGTTTCCTACATTTTACAAGTATTACATGTTAAACACATAGTTTAAAGAATTGTCACTAAGATCCATATATGATTGAGAACATGAGACTGTTGTCTTTCTGGGTCTGGGTTTCCTCAGTAGGTATAGTGTTTTCCAGTTCCATCCACTTAGATGTAAATTCCCTATTTCATTTTTCTCTACAGCTGAATAAAATTCCATTGCACACAGGTACCATATTTTCATTATCTGTCTACCAGTTAATGGGCATCTAGGCTATTTGCATGTTCTAGCTGCTGTGAACAGAATAGTTGGGAACATGGATGAGCTGTGTCTTTGTAGTAGGAAGTAGAGTCCTTGGGAATACGTCCAGGCATGGTAGAGCTGAGTCATACAGTAGATCTTTTTCTAGTATCTGAGGAACCTCCACATTGATTTCCATAATGTCTGCACCAGTTTGCTCTCCTACCTACAGTACACAAGGGTACTCCATTCCCCACATCCTTGCCATCATGTGTTCTTTTGTCTCCTCAATCTTATCCATTTGACTGGGCTAAGATAAAATCTAAAGGCAGTTTTACTTTGCATTTTCTTGTTGGCTAAGGATATTGAACTCATTTTAAAAATATTCACTAGTCACTTGTATTTCTTTTTTTAGAATCCTCAGTTCAGTTACTTATCCCACTTTTAATTTGGGTGTTTGTTTCCTTAGTGTTTAGGTTTTGGAATCTTTGTATACTCCAGACAATAATTCTCTGTCTGATGTGTGGTTGGTGGAGTGTTTTTCCCATTCTGTAGGCTGCCTTTTCAGTCCTTTAACAATTTCTTCTGTAGCACAGAAGTGTTGTAATTTCACGAAGTCCAACTTGATTGTCATATATTTCCGGAGCAGCTGTAATCCTATTCAGAAAGCCCTTATTCAGCCTATGTCCTCAAGTGTATTCCCTACTCTTCATCCATACATTTAGGGGCTCAGGTCTAACACTAATATCTTTGATCCATTTTAAGTTGATTTGTGTGTAGAGTGAAAATGAAGAATCAAGTTTTGTTTTCCTATATTTGGATATCTAGACTATCTGGGGTCTTTTGTGTTTCCATATGAATTTTCAAATCATCTTTTTTTCAATTTATGTGAGGAATTGCATTGGAATTTTGATGAGGATTACACTGTATCTGCAGATTGCCTTTTTACTGTACTAACCTACCAATCCATATGCACATGAGGTCGCTCCATCTTCTGGGGTCTTATTTAGCTACATTTTTTCAGTGTTTTACAGTTTTCATTGTATATATGTTTACCTTCTTTGGTTGGGTTTACTCAAAGGTATTGTATTTATGTGGAGGCTGATGTTCCCCCTTCTTCTTCTCATTCTGTCTTTGGTATATAGGTAGGCTACTGACTTTGGTATATTAATTTTGTAACCTGCCATTTTGGCAGAAGTGTTTATCAACTCTAAGAGTTTCTTTGTAGAGTCCTTGGGATCTCTCATGTAGAGGATTGTATCATCTCCAAAAAGGGATGCTTTGATTTCTTTCTTTTCTATCTGAATGCTTTTCATTTCCTTCTCTTATTGCTCTAGCTAGGATTCCTTTACTATACTGAGTAGGAATGGTGAAAGTTGACAACCTTGTCTTGTCCTCAATCATAGCAGGAATGCTACAAATTTTTCATCATTTAACAAGATAGTGGCTATTAGTTTGTCATAGAAGCCAATTATCCTTTAAGCTACACATCTCTTCTTATACATTCTTATGTATTTATGATATATTACACAAAATATAAGAGTGAACGTCTCATGATATGCAAACATGAAGAAAAAGCATTGGGAATGAAAAACTTGTATTTCTATACAATATGCTGGTTTAAGTCATGACATGAGATTGGGTATGTTTTTTTTTTTTTTCCAGAGGCATTTTTAACAGTGCTCTGCTCAAACTTGCTGAATACTCTAATGAGTATTTTATCATGTAAAAGTATGATATGCATATCAGCTCTGAAGTCACTAAGACTAGAACCCAGGCTGTCTTCAGACTCATTACTTATCTGGGCTGGACTTGAACTCCTGATTCTCTTCTTCTATTTTCCATACATTCTAAATGCTAGGATTCACAGATGTAAGCCTCCACACGTGACCTGCTTCTCAAACATGTGCATATAGAAAAATAATCTAAGTCCTGCAGAACTTTAGACTCTGCTTTGCTGAGTTTTGGATATGGCTTAGTTCTGTGTTTCTACTACACTACATACAGGTGATTCTGAGGCTATAGGTGTCACTTTTCTACCTCCACCCTTCTCTCTCTCTCTCTCTCTCTCTCTCTCTCTCTCTCTCTCTCTTCTCTCTCCGTGTGTGTGTGTATGTGTGTGTGTGTGTGCGCGCGCGCGCGCACGCGCGCGCGTGTGCGCGTGCTTGAGAATATACATGCACAGTATCTATCTCTGTGTGTGACACACCCATATATGTATGTTGGTAAGACTAGGACATCAAGTGTCCTATTCCATCATTTTCTACCTTATTCTCCAGACAGGCAATACACTAACAATTCTCCATTATCCTCCTCTCTCTGATCCTTATATTGCTGTATTACAGGAATGTTCACAGCCATGCCTAGTTTCTGTTTTCCATGGGTTCTGGGATCTGAACTCAAATTCTCATGCATGCACTGCAATACCCACTAAGTCATCTCATCAGACTCAGTGGATGTCACTTTGAGAAATAAAATACAGACAATAGTTAAGGCCCTGCATGATCTAAAATCTTAAGGATGATATTATTCTAATTTTTATTTCAGGGATATAGTACATCAGTTTCATAATTCTGAAGCCATGCCACTCTTCCACACAAGTCCATAAGGAACAACTGTCAATCCTCTTCATTTACATTCATGTTTACATTTTTTACTTACATCCCTTCATCTTTAGAGTGAATGGAGTCCTTCCATCATGAAATGTGATAATGGGTACTCTTAGGCACCCATTTTGAAGATTTTACTCTTATAAAGTAAAGTAGCAAAAGGCATACTCTGGCATCCCATTTTTTGTTAAGGCTGTTTCCTCTTGACCTCAGCGATACCCAGCTGCAAGGCTGATTTAGCAAGGGAAGAGAAATCAAGAGAAGAAAAGAATGGTTGCATTTTGTTTGCTTGCCCCTATAATTAATGAATAAAGATTAATTAATAAAGACCTACAGATATAAGTTAAATATTTTGAGGAGTCACTTGTTATGAAGGAATATTTTGTCAGTAATATTATAGGATGATACAGGTGATAAAAATGAAACCCATTTATTGTCTTCTATATGCCAGATACTTAGATAGATACTCTGAAATTCCTTAATTGCCTTGATAATTCTACAATGAGGGCATTATTCTTATTCTTAGTCCCATTTTCAGAGATATTTAAAGACAATTTTCCAATGTAATACATCTCATGATGGAAGCAATCAAGCTTAGAATTCAGCCTTCTCACTTGTAAAACTGATGTTCAGCTTGGTCCACCATTCTGCCTCAACACAACTTCTAAAAATAGCAGCAGTTCATTTTGATGACTTGTGAGTGAAGACAACAGATAGTTAAGGGAATTCAGAAATGTCTTTAAAACCATGTATTTAGGGATTAGCTATAGCTGAATGTTAGAGTGTAATCCTTAATGTCACCACAAAACACCAAAATTACCTCCTTGTTATATATAAAAGTGTATGATATCAATTGTAAATATTAGCTTTTACTAGAATCTACATGCTCAGTGTTTATGTTCTGGCTAGTTTTATTTCAACTTGGCACAAGCCAGAGACACTTGAGAAGAGGGAAAACATCGACTGGGAAAATGTCCCTCCTGGATTGGCCTAGGAAGCAGTTTTTCTATTGTTAATTGATTCTGGAAGGTTCAACTCATTGTGAGTTGTGCTACTCCTGGGCTGGTGGTCCTTGTGTACTATAAGAGAGTAGTCTGAACAAGTAGAGGAGCAAGTCTTGAGAAGCAAGCTAGCAAGGAATTATCTTTCATGGCCTCTGCATCAGTTCCTGCCACCAGGTTCCAGTCTTGAGGTTTTTTTTGAATGATGGACTCTGAGACTGAGTAAACTCTTCCCTGACAAGTTGGTTTTAGTTGTGGTGAGTTTTTTCATAGCATCAGAAACCCTAAAGAAGACAGCTTATTTACTTATGAATCACCAACTTCTATGGATTATGGTCAGATAAGTTTTATTTTAAAACTAATTCCTACGAAACTGCAGTAACAGTTCAATTTAGTGAAAAACTGGTCCATAGGATGGAATATATAGCTGGTGTCCATCCAGAAAGTACTGAATTAGACTCAAAGTCTAATTTTTCACAATGGTGTGTCAATTTTGTTGTTGCCTGCTCTGTTTTATGCCTCCACATTTAACATCCCATGATGCAAGGGTTAATTTTCATGTCAACTTGGCTAGAGTTAAAATGAACTTGTGTTTCTGTGAGGGTGTTTTCAGAAAGCTTTTGCAGAGCAGCGAGTATTCACATTGAATTCGAGCATCACCATTCCATGAGCAGGGCTCCAAAACTGAGTAAAAAGAAGAAGGCAATCTGATCGTCATCTTTCATTTCTCCCTGCTTCCTGACTATAGATGCAACAGCCTCACCTCCCATTGCCATGTTTTATTTACTCTGATGGAGTGTACCCTCAAACGATGAATGACAATAAGCTATTCCTTCTCCTGAAGTGGCTGTGTATCAGATATTTTGTTACAACAAGAAAACATACATTGATACATCTACTTAGCAATATAGGACAGTAGCTCTGAGGTGAGGTCATATCAGAAAATTAACTTCAAACATCTTGAAATCTACCTCTTACAAACCGTCAGCTATCAAAGGAGATGCTGCACTCTCAAATATGGCATATGCTAAGATCTCTCTCCAGCACCAGTTTAAATACAAGGCACCTACACAAATATTCATATCAGAACACTTCCTATTAAATTGTTTTGCTGCAACCCTCTCCGTCTTTATCATAGATTATTAACAGCCAAAGACTCATATAATTTACCTCTGTGCTTCCAAAAATGCCCCTGGTGTTTTCAATCACCATATCAACTGTCTATGATTGAATGATGGGGGGAAAACTCATTTCTAATGAAGAGGTTGTGCTTTTTCCTAGTCTTATAAAGTATCTAGAAAAGATATCTGAATTTGAAGTTGAAAGCCAAATCCTGATCTATTTGTAGTGGATTTCTACATGGGAGTAAAATTCACTCCATTACACCTCCACCACGCAGTGTGCATAAAGGAGAAGTTCATAACCATGGAGTTGGTTTTGTGTTTTAACCTCTCCTTCTTAGCTTTGTACCCTTTAAGAGCCCCCTGAAATCACTGTTATTCGATCTATAAAGTGGTTCTACTGCAATATAGTGCCGTGTGATAGAGTACAAAGCAGGTGCATGTGAACATGTAAAATTCACCCCTGACTGGAGAAAGACACCCCCACCCTGCAGCTCTCTGTTAAAGTGAGTCCTTTAGACAGGGTGAAAGGTGCTGCAAAATATCAGTTCAGCACTCTGGACAGAGAAAGGTTCTGGAATGTTCACGGCTGCCTCGGACCCAATTTGTTTTTCTAGAGGGTGTTTGCTGGACTGATCTTTGGGACAGCCTGTCCAGAAACTGCATTGCAGTTTCTTCCTTCTACCCCATAAATATATCCTGTGTTTTCCAGGCCTCACTTAATTCAAAACATTAGGTAGACATCTGACACCAAGGGAACTTATTAAACATATCAATCAACAAAGTGCCTAATTAGAAACAACGGACAAAGAAATTCTGCACTTTGATCAGATGCCTGACATTTCTCATATTTTTAACCATAAAACAGTAGCTAGAAAGAAATAGAACCCACATGGAAGATTAAAATGACACATGCTAGTGGTTGTGTGTCCAGCTCCTAACCAGACATGGCAAACACATATGTTGATTTTCCACCACTTACAGGACAGAAAGTAATAGTAACTGTGCCAGCTAGTTTTATGCCAACTTGACACAAGCTAGAACCAGTTCAAGACATGGAAGCTTGATTGAGAAAATGCCTCCACCAGCTTGGCAAGCCTGTGGTAGATTTTCTTAAGTAGTGAGTTATATGGGAGGGACCAGATCACTCTGTGTGTGTTTGTGTGTGTGTAGTGTAGTGTAGTGTGGTGTCACCCATGGTCTAGTTGTCCTGGTGCTATAAGAAAGCAGGCTGAACTGTGGAAATCAGTATGGTGACTCCTCAAGAAAACGGGAATGAGTCTACCACAAGATCCAGCAATTCTGCTCCTAGGCATATACCCAAAAGAAGCACATTCATATAACAAGGACATATGTTCAACCATGTTCAGAGCAGCTTATTTGTAATAGCCAGAAACTGGAAGCATCCTAGATGCCCCTCAACTGAAGAATGGATAGAGAAAATGTGGTACATTTACACAATGGAGTACTACTCAGCAGAAAAAAAAAAAAAAAAAACAATGGAATCTTGAAATTTGCAGGAAAATGGATGGAACTCGAAGAAACCATTCTGAGCGAGGTAACCCAATCACAAAAAGACAAACATGATATGTACTCACTCATATGTGGACCTGCTTTATGATACAAAGTAATGACCGTGCTTTATCAGAGCTGTTTTTAATGATGTTGCTCAGAATGGTTTCCTCCCAGATGATGACTGAGAAGCTAATTTAAAAAAATGGTGCCAAGTACCACAAGAGTAACAGAACTGTGCTGTTTTCTGGGATTTTGTTTTTTACTTTGTTGTTGTTTGTTTGTTTGTTTTGTTTTTGTTTTGTTGTTTTTTTTAATGGAGTGTGCTGGATGTCTCTACAATTTTGTTCAAATGACTGCAGAACCTGGAAAAGCTGTTGCTGCTATTGATGCATAACATATTGCCATTATTGCTCTCTCTCTCTCTCTCTCTCTCTCTCTCTCTCTCTCTCTATATATATATATATATATATATATATATATATATATGCTAATTGAAACTCAAATATGTGATGAATCCAAGGTGTTTCAGTGAGTGCTCACCTGTGCATGCAAATTTGATTTCATCTTTAGTAAGTAGTAAAGTTATATGCTTGCCAAAAAAAAAAGTGACACACTGGAAGACAAATGTCACACAATTTCAATTTTATGTGTAACCTAGAAATGATGAACTTATGGGAACAGACTGCAGAATTGTGGCTATTAGGCTTCAATGTGGGTCTTTTAACAATGGGGAAACGATTAGCTTAAAGATATAAAACTACAGTTGGACAAGAGGCATGGACTCTGTGAAGTCTTGAGGTCTACTGAGAGCATAATAAATATGGTTGATAACAATATGCTATATTTTAAAAGTTGTGAGATAGTATACTTTAAGTGTTCTCAAAACACAAATGATGAATATGTGTGATATAACATGTTAATTGGTTTAATTTAGCCATGCCATTGTGAACATACTGTATTGTGTATCATAATTGTGCATGACTTTATATATGAGCTAAATAAATGAATGGAAAAAAATAAAGATAGAGGTATAAAGGTAAAAAAAAAAGAAAGCAGGCTGAGCAATCCATAAAGGAGCAAGCCAGTGAATAGCATCCTTCCTGGATTCTTCTTTAGTTCCTGCCTCCAGGTTTCTGTCTTGGGTTCCTGCTTTCACTTCCCTAGGTGATGGGCTACAAGCTGTAAGAGGAAACAAACTCTCCCTTCTCCAGGTCACATGTTTTATCACAGCTATATAAACGCCAAGAATGTGACTAAGTTGATATTACAGGTAAATGAATACAAGGGTGAGTTAGAGAAACACAGTCTCATTAGAAAACATCCAGAAATAACCATATTAAAGGCATTCATGACTAGAAAGGAATGAATGGGGCTTTAACACAAGAGAACACAAAGGCCCTTCAAAACTTCCCTACATTCATTCTAATTTTCCATAGCACTTATGCCCAAATTCATATTTCCTGGTGTGACTGTTCTTTTATACAGCCACAATATTAGCAGTGCCTTAATGCCAACTGAGAGACAAATTCATATGATAAAAATCACTCATTCTTCATAGGAGTATTTAATTATTCATTTTATGATGAGAAGTGGCATTTATTAAAATTATTTTTATAACTTGGAACAATTTTCATTGACTTGGAACATTAAGACTCTACTTTCCCACTCATTTCATTTTGTTCTCAAGTGACCCCTCATGCACACTTTCCTTGTCTGTAAATTTCCTTAGTCTTAGTTTACATTATTAGTGGAACAGCTTACACTGTAGGTTTGTCTGAACAGCAAGACATAGATAAGATCTAAAACCTAAAATTGTTGTCACTCTTAATTCAAATGCTTGTGATTGCTGGTCCATGTACAGTGACTTTACAAAATGTCACCCAAAATAAGTGCTAGGCTCATAACAATATTCATAAATTAAAACGTGCTTCCAGGTGCCAACTATTTATAAAGTTGAAGCTGTCTGACTTCTTGTAGGGGGTGGGTGGGAATGACGCTTATGTGTACTGTGGCTGTTCCATAGGGCTCCAGAAGATCTAAGGAAGATGTCCCAGTTAACACAGAGGTAGAAATACCCTTGATCCAAAATCTATAGTAAAAATGAATCCAACATATGAGATGTACAATGCAAAGCAGCAGATGTTTGTGGAGGGGAGTTCAGGAGAAGGGAATGGAGTGGGGTACTTGTTTTCTTAGCTGTGTCTACAGGGCCTGGAAGAAGTCTTATTGTAGAGACCATTCCCCTTGGTAGCTGAATGCTGATATTTTATGTAGTTTCATTAATATTTTAATTTCTGTGCTTGTATCCCTAGGAAACTTCAAGATAGGAACGTTCTTATATATATAAAGAAGGAAAATTTTGACATTTTCTGCTCAAACATTTCAACGCATCACCATGAGGTTATTTTCAAATCACTCTGTTATGTTCCTCTTGATATTCATCCTTTTATTGTTCACAAATGATTTCTTAACTGGACACATGAATGGAATCATAGCCTACATTTGTCAAATAGTTTTCATAGAATAGGGCTTTTTTCTTAAAATTACTTATCTCTTTGCATTTTAGAATAAAATATAATTACATTACCTTCTCTCCTCCCTCCAGCCCCCTCCCGTGCCTCCAGTCCTCTCCTATGCCCTTCCTCATTCTCAAATTGATAGCCTCTTTTTCTTTAATAAATATTACTGGTATGGGAGAATTAGCCTCCACCAGGGATAAGCCCCATGCCTGACTAGCCAACACAAAGTGGTCAGCCTTATGCAGGATTTATTTTCTTGTGATTGTTGTTGTTAAGTTTAGTTATAGACTGTGCATTTCAAAGATAGAAAGAAAAACCTAGATAGACACAGAAACCAGATTTTTAGCTGGCAATACACAACACCTAGTAGACATATTTCAGAGTTATTCATCAGAATAGAAACATTATGCTCCTTGAAAAAAAGAGGAGCATTCAATATTTTGAAAACAATACATATTTTTTCTTTTAAAACATAAAGCAAGTTCAATAACTTATAGCCTATACAGAAAATCAGTCCCTCCCTCCCCCTTTAAAAAATAAAGCCTTAATGGGAGAAAGCCATATTATTGCTTAGCTGAGTGGTGATTGATAGCATAAAAAAGTGAAACCTGTGTGTCTCTGTTTTATCAACCTCTATTTTCATTGTGCTTAAAAATGTCTTCTACTGAAACGAACAACATACACAATACTCAGGTTCAAGTCTCCAAATGTGCTTTGTCATGCATTCCAAATGATACCTACAAAATCCTCTCAGAACAAGCCATGTTAGCTAAAGTGTTATTGAATGTCAATGCAACAGTATTGTAAGAATAACATGTTGTGGTTTTAAGCACTGCTTTTGAACAAAATTCATTTCTTCCCACATTAAACTACACAACTCCACACATTACAGGATATATGGCATTCCTTATAAACACATAGCTGAGTTTCCCTTGACCTGCTATTATACCCTTCCCATCTCTGTCACAGTGTTTTATTATAAGTTGTCCACTCTACATACCATCCCTGCATCCATCATATGAGAAAAGGAGGATGTAAAGATTCCACCCCCTGGCTCCAGTCAGCCCTGCATCCAAATCATCTGGAGGAGACAGCTGCATGTCATATTTCTAAAAATATCTTTTTGGGGGGTGATAAATTTCACTAACAACCTCTGGAGTTAGAACAATTTCCATAGGCCTGATTCCTTACCACATTACAAATCCACTCCCTCCTCTTGCTCAGAAGAAATGATCCCATGTAAAATGTTTAGTCTGTAATGATTCTAAAACATCAAGTTTTCATTAGTAGATCACTGAGGAAACACCCTTGAAGGATGTATCTAGTTTCCAGGTCTTATATCCACCACCACAAGGCCAGAATGCAATCCTTGTCCCACGTGTCTCCACGGATTATAATTTTGCCCATTAATTAGTGAAACTTAAAGAGTAGTTTTTGCATCAAATACATCTTCATTTCCTTCATGGTTTGTGTTGGTTAGATTTTTGTTAACTTAATATGAGTTAGCATCATCTGGAAAGAGGAAGCCTCACTGAAGAGAATACACTCACCAGATTGCTTCTAGAAGAGTCCTTGATGGTATACATTTGATTAGTAATGCCATGGGAGGGGGCAGTACACTGTGGGTAGTGCTGTGCTTGTGCTGCTGTGGTGAATAGGACAGTAGGCTGAACAAGCCATGGAGTTCAAGCCAGGAAGCAGCAGTCTTTCATGGTCTCTGCTCTGGCTTCTGACTCCAGGTTTCTTCCTTGAGTTCTTGACCTGACTTTCTTTCATGATATACTGGAGACTCTAATATAAAATACATTTTTTTGTTTCCCAAGTAAAATTTGGCCACAGAATTTATCATAGCATTTGAAATCTCATTGAGACAGGGTATGTAATAGGTAATGGAAAAAAGGAGATTAACACTGCAGTGTATGTTGAATGAAAATCTAAATTTATTATGCTTCAAGTGTGGGACCACTTTGGTCTATCCTATACTGAGTGAATGCCAGACAATCCAAGACTACGTAACAGGACCTTGCTTTTTAAAAAGAAGAGCAAGAAAGCTATATCCTTACTGGTTGATAGGTTCTGGTTGACTCATGACCAAGGAATCCTCATGCACCTATAGTTTGTTTGAATAAGACATTTAAAAAATCATTGAAAATGCAAACTTCAAGAGTTAAGTAGTCAATTTCCCAAATAAAATGGTTTCAGAAAACAAATACGTTATCAGAAAGCATAAATCAGAACATAATCCTAAAACTGACCTTCTGTGAAATATCTTAGTTTAGAATGTCTTAAAATATCTTTTCTTTCTGATGAAGCACTTTTCCTTTTGTATTCTGGAGTCACTGACTCCAAGATACTTATTTGGCCTTAAATCCTAAATCCTCATTCATTTCTTTGGTAGCTGATTCTTTATAGAATAATGTGGAATTTTTAAAAAAATGATATTTTATGTGTGAGAGTGCTTTGGCTGCATGAAGGCCTGAGCATCCTGTGTATACAGTGCTCATGGAGACCAGAAGAGGGTGTTGGACTCCCTGTAACTGGAGTTACAGACCGTTATCAGCCTTTCTGAGGGTGCTGGGAACTGAACGAGGGTCTTTTGGAAGAGCATCCAGTGCTCTAATTCTCTGAGCCATCTCTCCAGCCCTTCTTTACAGAATAAATTAACTCAAGGTCAGAGAAGCTTTGATTGGAACCCTCTTTTCTACATAACTGGGACTTTGCTTCCAGGTCCCTTTGAATGGGATTCTGACAGATATTAAACTGCTAAACTATGTCTCCTGCTCTTGATTTCATTTTAAATCAAAATATATGTAATTAATGGGATGTGCTGATCCTTCTAACCTTTTATTACTAGCTATCGTGATAAGTATTGCCAGATGTTTAACTGTACTGACTACATTTTCTCTAGGGACATTTGTTTCAGTCTTCTCCAGGAATTTCTAATTGTATTCCATGTGTATTTCTAAATTTATCTATACCATATATTTCTCAATTCTGACTTTTGAGGGGTCTAGAACTTATTTGTTATGCATAATATACGCAAGACAGTGCTATCTGGTGTATGATAAAACCTGTTAACTTTTCAAATGAGATAAAATTCAATATATTTCCAGAGGACTTGCAATAAGATGGAACCTCATTCAGATTAAATGCCCTTTTTTGGGATGCACTAAAGGCAGCCTTGTATTTAAGAATTTTCACTTTCCCAGGTTACCCCAACTTCTAAAGGAGAGAACAGCATGTATGCCTTAAAGCCCCTTGAGCACCCCACTGCTCACAGTGTCGGGGATTTGTTATTAGGGCCTGAACAGCAAGCTGCATGGCTTGTGGGTCTGATGACCAGAATACTTTCCTTCTTTGTTCTTCTAATTGAAGAAAGAGTTTAACAATTAAACTGAAATGGAAGAGTTTGCGTGCTGAACCGCTCCCTCCTCCTTCTGACTGGCTCTAAGGACATCAGGGTTACTTACTTACTTATTTTTTATTTTTTATTCATTCATTTATGTATTTCTGATAGACAATAGTTGTACAAACCACACCTGGACAGTTTTCAGTTGAGAATTTTAAGTTTTTATAGATGAATCCATATAACTGTTCTGGGGCAGGGAGAAATCTCCCTAGATAAAGAACTTAATTGTCACTTAGAAGCTTGCATTGCCTTCATAGCAGATTGCCTTGACTATGTGTAGAATTCTGCTACCTTTTGCTTTTCTCTGCATTTACTCTCAGGAGAACTAACCACAAAAACAAAAAGCCTGGCCAACGGGAATGTTTGCTTTGATTTTTCTATCACATGGTGTCACTGTTCAAACAGGCTAGGTAAAAAAAAATATGCATGTTTCTTAAGTTTATGTATGAAAAATTCTCATTTGCAGCACACAGTCAATGACCCTTGCTAAAACTGAGTAGCAGCAGACTGTATGTTTTGATCTCCCTGAAAGAGTATGTTGAAATTCTAATATTTATGTATATTTGCAGAGATGGTGTCCTTGGGAGGTGATGAGGTCATGGGGGTGAGGGGGATTCTCACCCAGTCTGCTGTGTGAGGACATATAGAGAGAAAGAGTAGTTCATAGATCAAGAAGTGGACTGTCATGGGATGGGAATCTGTGTACACTGACCTTGGACTTGTCAATGTCCAAAACTGTGAGGCATAAATTCTGCTTGTTTAAACCACTTTCTCTACTGATGACTTTGCTAAAGCAGCCCGAAGAGACTAAGATCGGAGAAAACATATATGTTAACACACAGACAGACCTTGTCATGCCTAGATGTATCTATTATTATGGAAAATGGGTATTCTGGTGAGAGCAGATCCTCCTTTCAAAGGGAAAAATAAAAGTTCTAAGACAGTTACCTAAAAGACTGATAATGAACATCTAAAACAGGCTGTCAGAGAAATCGAGCAATTGCCAGAGTAACATGAAACCCAAGGCAAGCTTAAAACAGATAGAAAGATAATTTGGACTGAAATAGATTATGCAATAAAAGCCAAATGTGAAAACAGAAACTCCAAGGAGAAACATCTATTGCCAGGCAGCCAATCAAATGCCATGTTTCCGACAGACTACACTGGGGCAGATGGTTCCGGCTTCCAGGATCACCTTCTGGTTCCCAAGGAAAATCTTTTTTGGAGAGGTCAAAATATTTCCTTTGAAAAATGAACTATATGCATGAATGACCCAAGTCTGACAAGTCTAAAATGCATATAAAGGATGTCTTCTGTTTAGCTGGGTTTTAGGAGACTCTCCCAGGACAACCTATGCTGCCTATGTTGCCAAATTGGTGAAAATTAAGTTGGTATATAGCATACTTTTTTATTGCTTCTAAGTCTGTGGAGGAAGGCCTCTGTGATTTAGTACAGCCTTCCCTGTTTACTGCCAGTGACTAGGTTTGCAATATTACCTTGAGGATTTAACATCTCGACTAGCTATTTCCCAGTTTCAGACTCCCCGGTGTAAGGGAGATGAATCATTTACCATCCAGGAAGCACCAGCTGTGTCATCTTCCCAGCGCTCAGCTTCCCCCACCAGCAGGATTTACAATTGCAATCGGTTTTCAATCTAACCCAGAGTACAACGCTGACAAGTGAACCAGCCTAGAGAGTCTTTCTTCAGGAGGAAAAGACATATCCGTGAGTATCTCTCAGTGACTTTCACTGGACATCCCAGAAATTCTGCAGAGATTGGTGTCTGGCCTCCTGCCAAGTAGACCAAATCCTCCTTACATGGCAGGCACATACCCTCTGAGATGACACAGGTGAAATTGGAGATTTAGGTTAGGAACCAGAAACTCTTTCCTGATGGCCTGTGTTATGGAAGGACAGAGTCTGAGCGAATGAAGTCCCTGGGCGTTCACTGGATGAGAATAGAGGGGCTCAGTAGGGGGCTATTTTACATCTTAGAGAACATTGGCAATATCTTCAAATTTGTTTTTGCCTGTCCTGAATGGGATCAGGAGGGAAACACTGCCAGTGTCTGATGGACAGAGGCAGGGGTCCTGCTGAATCTTCCTCAGAGGAAGACTTCCAATTCCAAGGATCGGATGGCACAGGCAAAGAAACTCTGGCCCAAATAAAGAGCTCACACAATTTAGAGTTTACTTACATAAAGGCATACTTGATGTTCTTAACACAAACAACTATTTGAAGACTCTCTGTGACTCCTTCTTTCACCTAACATAGCCTCACAAAGTAAAACCACCCTCCTCTGCTTGTCTACAGAGGATAAAAGGGCTGCTTTATCAGCCAAGTAAGGATACTATAAAGATTGTCTCTCCTAAATGCTTTCCTTGTATTTTTCTTGATTCCAATGTTTGTTTTTGGAAACAGCTCAAAGCCCCCTTCATCCTAAAAGCCTTAGTGGATAGTAAGGATCTCCTGTCCTCTAAACTATAGTAGAAGACAGTGTAGCAGGGACAGCAGTGTCTACACCCTTTAACAGGCATTTATTGCATTGTAGACTCGCTTTATCTATGTAACAGGTTAGTTAACCAGTAAAATCCTTGTTAGTTGGGTTACTACTTCATATTGGTTTGGAAATATGCACACCATCATTTTCTTGTACAAAGGAAAGTCTCCATAAATGTCTGTCTACCATATCTTCAAATATGATGGACACCTTTAGGTTAGAGAACTTTAGTTGCCAGTGTTTGAATGTCAGAAAGATGTGTTCACAAAGCTACTCCAATATATTCTTGTTTACAATGGCTTCTATACTACAAAACCACAGTAGACTCTGATTTCTGGCCTTCATAAAAAGAGAAATCAGCCTGGCTTATTAGAGTAAGAAGAATTATTTAAGGTCATTCTATATCATTAATGGAAAAAGGAACAATAAAATATAATAAAGAGAAATAGTTTTATAATAGTGAAGGACCATATTATTAGTCAGGTTTATGAGTTCTGTAGATGAGTATTCCAAGGAAGGTGGCAGAAATTCGATCAATTAGATAGGGTGCACATAAATTTCACTTAATAAAACTGACTAAATTACTTTTGGAAAAAGGGCTATAGGGAACATAGTTTTATTAGTTCTTGGGGTGAGAGAATTTGATGTTCCGGTGAATACTTTTCAGCTTCTAATTGGAGTTTCCTATAAAAAGCAATAGGGATAGCTGGAGATAGTATGAATAGCCCAAAGAAAAACTGAGCGACCGAGGTGGTGGCCCATGGTCAGTAATGACAAAAACAAATAGGATTACTGTCTCCATCCACTTTTAATGAACTTTGATAAATTATTTAGCTCTCTGTATCTCAGGTTCCCATTGTTAAAAATGAGACTATAATAGTGAGAGACAATTATGGTGTTTCTTGTGTGTTTATCTAGAGCAGGGCCTGATACAAATGACATGGAGTACTTGGCTCATATGAACCAGGGGTCTGAATCATGCATGACTTGATGTATATTTCTGCCTTTAAAACATTTAATGAAAGAGATCTCACTACCTATAGTTTTACTGTGTTTGCACTAAAGAAAACAAGTGAATATGAGTAATCAGAGAATTGAGTTACCGAGACATGTAAAAAAAAAAAAACAATTGAATCATATGATAGACAGGTAAGAATGTGTTTCCCACCTGTGATGATTGACTATTTACTTGCAACATTGTATACAAAGAATCCATGTGCCAACCTGCATATATCTATAGTTTATTTATTAACACACAGGTTCAGAGACATGATTTGTAAATATTAATTCTCTGAAAAATACATCACAAAACCTTGCAGTTAATAAAATGTGTTATTTTTTTATAGAAATTTTTTAGCCATTCTGTTCTAAAAAAAGTTAATGTGACCTTTTATTAAAAGCGTAAAAATGATTCATTTGTTGAGTGGGAATAAAATGATGACTTACCATTCAAGTGGACATTAAGAAATGTTTTTGAAACCAGATATTACATAAAACAAGCTAGAAATTAACTTTTTATGGTCTGTCCTTTTTACAAAATGCATAAACTTGAATCTTCATTGTTTCTCCATCTTCGCAATGAATGTGTTACAGTTTATAAAAGACATCTTATATACATGCTTCAGTTTTGCTAATTAAATAATGCCATGGTTATTTTATCAGTCATTAAATACTCTGGGAGAAAACCAGAGACTGGATGATTGGGGGGGCTCATGGAAAGTTCCACTATGAAACAATCTGCTAGCCAGGCCCTGTGGATGATTAATATCCTTTGGGTGTTTTCATCTTCATAATACTTGGTGTATACCCATAACACCGTTCTGTTTTATTCATTTTTCTATCTATAAAATTATTGGGACTTTTATGCTGACTTCATAACCTTCAGAGAAACTGATAACAGCAAAATATCTCTCTGCTTACAGGGAACAGCTTTCCACTGGCCTCAATTTTAATTAATGCATTTTGAAAGGAAAACATTCATTACCAATGGAAAAGCCTCTCTGGTCTGGAAGACATTTCCTAGTGGCAATACCCTTTTACAAAGACCAATTTGATTATAAAGCTCTTGAGGAAGCTGAAACTAAAGCTTCCTCTGAATTCTGGATCATTCTGGATTAACCTCTAATGCAGGAGCACCTGGGCTGAGTTTCTAACTTCCACTTACATGTTCTCTTTCCTAACTAGTTATTGCATTCCTGGCAAAAGCCTGTAACTTATGGTTATAACCAGACACTAGCACCTAATGCAGAATATCTAACAGTGTAAGTATAGAATACACATTTTGTCAGAAAAGCTATTCATTGAAATAAATGCTGTGATGAGAAAGTTCAGAGCAGGGAAAAATCCTTGGATCTCTATAAAGACAACATACCACACATGGTTAAGTCTTAGCAGACTCATCATGCCCAGCTTAAAGGCTTCCTCTCTAAAGGCCGAAAACAAGGGTGAGTAAGAGGCCAAGACTGAGCCCATGTGAAATAGACTGCCTAGGCAGTATGGGAATGATGAGAAAATACAATTACATTTTCAACATCACAAGTAGAGGATGGTTCAACAAAGAAATGCATCGTTTACAGGAAATAGATTGCTCCAGCGATCGTTATGTCACACGATGGAAGCCAAACTCACAAAGACAAATCTCATGCTTTCTCTCAAATTCGGAGTTTAGGGAAAAAAGATATGAAAGTAAGAAATACTTATTAACGATATGGAGGTGGCAAAATGGGGGGTGTAGAATGAGAGAGGGTAGTATGGGGTGAATATCACCATGTGACATGCATGAAATCTATACTAATATGTATTTCCAGGCAAAAACCATGCTTATGACCAGGGTTCTTCTTTACCAGAGAAGGAATAACTTGAAATACCTTGTTTTAAATAAATGAGGAATAAGTTCCTTCTAGAGAGATACTACATAGTGAGACAACAATGGATGACTTTTACATATTCCAGAGCTTCTAGATCAAGCATGGCGAATCTATATTTAAATGCAATGCTGTAGATATTGTTTCTTCAATGTAATCACAACTACTTAACATTTTGAAAGAGTAGTCCACAGAAAAGGAGATAATTCCAATTTTATATGGTTCTGAAAAATATTTAATGGATATGGATACAAGAACTTATTATGATGGCAGAAGTTATCAGCAGTTGAGGTGATCACTATATTGCTCATCCTTACTGGCTAAACAGCCCTTGACTCCATGTATCAAGCAATTTAAAAATGTCATTTAAAAATAATAAAAGAATAAGGGTATGATTTGTCAGCCCACTGGGAATCAAATGGAAAGATTTCCTTGTGACCCAAGGAAAGCATTTAGATTGTATGGCTCCTATGGAGCTGAACTACCTTAAATATCCATTACAGTTTAATGAACTGTTTTCTTTAATTAGATGTCCTGTAAATGCTGTTTTAAGATGGGTTGACTTGCAACCATGAGCCTCCTGGCGAAGCCAGGGCACCTCTATGTATCAGCTACACATCTCAAGTAGTAAATGCATGGAGAAAAGAATTGTATAATCATTTTCACAGGTGAAGAGGGAGAAGAAAAGATGGGCAACTTGGCTGAAGACCCCCCCATCCTATTTAAATAGAAATTGGTGGCACTTCCTTTTTTTTCTTCTTTTGAAACAAGATCTCATGTAGTCTCAGCTAGCCTGGATCTGGTTATGTAACTAGGATGACCTGAACTTCTGGTCCTTTTGCCCTCACCTCCAAAGTGTTAGGGTGACAGGCACACATGCTTGTTCAAGCAGTGCTGGGGATTGCACCCAAGGCTTAGTGCATACTAGGCAAGGTTGTCACCAACTTAGCTCTGCCCTGGTTCCATTTAAATTATTAATAGGAAGCATTCCATATGTTAGTATTCAGGCATCTGTACTGGCCTGCCCTTGGGGTTCTGACGGGATATGCCCTCAGCTGCAGCCACTAAGAGGACTTCATGTGCACATTCACTATAGTCCCTTTTAAAGGGCCCTGCTCACCTCCCATCTTTCTCTTTTTGTCTCTCTTTGCTTCTCTGCCTGCCTCTCTGTCTCTCCTTCTCTCTCTCTCTCTCCCTCCTCCTCTCTCTACCTCTCTCTTCTCTTCTGCCATTCCTGTTCCCAGAGACCGATCTCTTTTCTCCTCTCCCCGCTTTCCCACTCACCCCTCCTCCCAAGGTCTGTTGAATGGCGTTTTTGTCTTGCGTGCCACTTTTAAAAAACTAGAACACCATCCTCAAAGTGACAATTAAAACTGCCAAGAGTTAATCTACCCAACCTTTCACTGAAGAAACATTTATCTCCTATTAAGTGGCTAGTTAAAGCATAGATTAACGATGGGTAGTATTTATGAATTCATTTCCAAGTGACAAATGCCTACCACATTAAGTTGTGTATGATGTAGATTATTTTCGTGTGAGTTGGGGAGCTAATAGCAATTAAATAAAATCAAAGGAATGTTTCAAGTTCTAATATTACTATTGTAAGCTCTCAAGAGTTATTACATCTGTGTGTACCACCAAGAGAGTAAGTATTTACCATGCAGTTTTAAAAATTAATCTCCTTATACAAATCCATTAAATAAGTGTGTTTCAAAGTGCAGATGATACATTTTCCTAGTGGCGAGCAATTCAGGACATCTTTGCTGCATAACAAATTGATTAAGATGTTCTATTTTGTTCAGTCCATTTCAGATTAGGTAAGTACAGAAGAGGACAGAGTAGCTTCCATTAGCCACACAGATGCCATGCAGCGTCTTACCTAGGAAGGAAGTGGTACTGTTAAGTTCTGGCCATTCATTCCCTATTTAAAACTCCAAGATGGACATAAAGCTTAACTTCTGTAGGATAATCATCGGCCCTCAGTAATGCTTCTTAGCTTTTCATTTTGTCTGCTAACAAGCTGAGCAAATGCAACCCTTTTTTAGGTCTACGTTTCCCACTCTGATTGTGCCCTGGAATCACAAAGTGCGTGAAAACACCAGCGCTTGGCTCCTTCCCCCTCGATTCCCACTTAATGGATCTGAGGCGAGGCCATGGGCATCAGTTAACTGGAAAGCTTCTCAAGGATTTCTCTGGAGAATCATTGACTTTCACCAACTGAAAGGTAGTGAAAAGTAGTTCTTGGTATGATAAGCTATAAGGTATTCTTAGAGTCTAAATCTTTGATGCAGTCCTTTAAAATGTTACAGCATTTCAAGCTGGTCCTCCTAATGTCTGTCCAAGGTGTCTCCTGGGATAATATTATCCAGGTGTCTATTGACCTATATTTATATTTCACGTGCACAAATAGTTACACTTACAAAAGCAGCTTTCTAAATCATATAAGAAATGTTCTCTGTCTAAAACTCCTATCAATGAGACAGGAGATTTTGCTTTCTTCCTTATGCCTATTAAAGATTAAAAAAAATCCCCAGAAGTGTTCTCTAGTGATGTAATAGCACGACCAACTGAACTTTTGTGCAATCGAGAAAATGATATGAATGTGTTTACAAAATAAAACAGATCAAACAAGCTTTATATTCCTATGATAACCAACCACTATGTATTTTATTGCTAAAACTGGAGTTTTAATGATTTGCTTGGTGAGTGGAGATGGTGAATGACTTTTCATTTGATCCCCTCATATTCCTGTGATATTGTCATTACAAGTTCATATTAATAAATATGTTAAAGCTGATGAAGAAACTAGTAGGTGCTGGAAATTAGAATGCAGGGTGGGTATTAGTGAAGAATTTTTTTTTTTAACACAGGACAGCTGAAGGAGAAAGAAGCTAAGTAATGCATTCAAAATCACAAAACTTAAAAAATGGAATTAAACAAATTTTTTCGATTCTTATTTATTTCCTTCATTATTTTAAAAACTAGTCTGGGAGTCTGGGTATGGTGATGCATGCCAATGATTTCTGTACGCATGGAGCTAGGAGGATCAGAAGTTCAAGGTCATCCTTCATTACATTTTGAGTTCAAGGATAGGCTAGACTATAAGATCCCAACTCAAACAAATGAAAAATTAAGAGAAGGATCCACTCAAAAATTGTTACTATAATAATTATTATTAGTTATTACTTATTATTTTAATCTCTGAAGACAAAGGATCACTTTAAAACAGCAGTAGCTACTTTGGAGTACATTGTCAGATTGCTAAGGAATTCTAACAACTTTAATGCCAGGGTACTGAGCCCAGGGAAAGTTAGGAAGTGAATAGCACTTAACACTGTAACTATTAATTACTTAAATATTCTATCAGGGGACTGCCTGATGAGTAACATAACATCATTGTATAGTACAAACTAACTCTGAGCATATAAAACTTAAACATCATTTAGGGAAAGATACTCGGAGAAGACTTTTTTAAATGAATGTGTCTAGTTTCACAGCCTAGAAGAAATCTACTTCTTTGGAAACAATCCCTAAGATAAAAAAAATGGTTTAAAAGAGTGAATTGAAAACAAGTTACTAATATTGGTTTTGTGTGCTATTCCCCGAGAGAGGGTGTGCTATCTATGAAAGGGGGTCATTAAACTAGTTCAGACCCTGAGCTTCTCTCCGGTCCCCAGGGAGCTCTAGCATGGTGTCTGTCCTTAGGGACACCTCCTCTGCCCTAGCAACCCTGTCCTTGTAGCCTGTTATGCAGGCTATGCCTAATCTACCCAAGTCTTAATGCTAGACCATTTTATGCATCTAGTTGTATGGGAAGCTGAGCCAATGGAAGAGAGAAACGGCAAGCTGGGCTTTTGCCATGTGGAATGGGTATCATAAGAGAGCTGCACATGGAATGTTAGGATGGTGTTAGAAAAGAATGATAAAGACTATCATGCAACCCAAATCATCACTCAACAAGAGTACTAAGTAAAAAAATACATTTACATTGACTTCATTTTATGAAATATTTTTATATATGTAAGATCGTCTTAATTATTATGGAGAAGCTATAAATATGACCAAGATATGGCTTCTAACTTTAAGACATTATAGTTCTGAGGAAAGGAAGACATATTTTCAATATATATTTAAATTATATATTAGACATATATATATATATATATATTGTTGCAAAGGTATTCAGAGCCTGCATCATCTTTGTTTTTAGCAAAAAATGCCATTCATACATAGACTGGGTACCTAGCCTCTTCTAGAAATGTAGGGTTGTGGTTAGTGAGTATTGCCCATCTACCAATTTCATGTACATACACACATCATATATTTTACATTAATCAAACTTTCTTTTAAATCATTTTCATTTTCTCATAATAAAAATATACAATAAAAGGTATTTGGGTTAAGTGGAATCTTCACTCAGTAAAGTCCCTCAGAATTACTAGATCAGTAAAGGGAATGGGTTTCCTGAGGCCAGAATATGTAAATGAGGTGATATTGTGAATGACATAAGTTTCACTTGCTCGCTTCCCTACCTGAATAAAACTCTAGTCCTTTCAGAAGTTTGTATGTGCATTTCTGGACATTTTTAGAATATCTTTTATGCATTTCCAGCTAGACTTCCCTTGCCTTCCTTTCTAGTTCCCTGGATAGATGGTGATCTCCAAGCATTGGAATTGGGGCTGGGAAAATTTCAGTTCCCTGGCTTAGACTCAGTACTTCCATCAGAACTAACTAGCTCCAGACTGTTTTACTCCTTTGCAAGAGATAAAACCAAACAGGTCCTCTTCCTGTTTTCATAGCACAGCCTTCAAACCTTTTCATGGGGAAGAAACAGTTGGTGTTTCCATGAATTCAGATGTTGTGGCACTTACCACCTGTACCTACTATCTTTTTGTATAAAATTTAATCAGTTGTCTTGTTTTTTTTTTTTTTTGCTGAATTTGGCAATTTTATCTAATGCTCTATACATGTAATTCTCTCTATAGCGTCTCCTGAGCTGAAGCTACATAGATGGTAAAGTCTCTCTCTCTCTTTATGGCAGTCCTTCCTTTCTCAAATCTAAAATTACATTGTTTATTTTTTGTGTATCTTGCAATCATCCAGCAAGGTCATTTTCAATGTGTTTCAGATGGTACCTCTCCTCAGAGCTTACCTATAGCTGCAGGATATTAGCTTGACCTGAATGAGTTTTCCCTATTTTATTATAACCTTCCCGGAGGGCTTAACTTAGCAACTTCCATTTTGTTGGTTAGATCCTTCTAGGCAAATTAATTTATATAAAGAGGTCTCCTAACCCTATTAGTTCACTAGGCACATACAGAGTCACTTTAAACTCATAATGCAAATTAGACAGAGATGAGAATTCCCTAAAGTACATAAAAGTGCTTTATGTATCAAAATATCTTAGCAATGTTCCATGAGGGAGAAAATGGCTTGGGGGCTTAGCATTTCAGAGATATGTCATTTTGACACTGTGAAAGATGGTCCAAGCAAAAGAAATCGTGTGAGTGAAGTACGAAAACAGAAATACTTGCTGGCTTTTCTTTCTTGCTGCATATGATTCAATATGATCTGATACTACAACTGAGGCTTCACTAAGAGTTCTCAGTAGTCATGGCCAGGAGCTGATAATTTCTTCTATAACAGAAGCTGTTGTGTGTGTTGGTTAAGGGAAAATATATTTGGGAGAGGCATCTAGCCATGTTACACAGGCTAGCTTGTCTGAGAATTTATTAATGCAAAAGCAGAGACAGAAGTAGAGTAGGCAAAAGGGAATGAAGGCCAAACGTGGAAGCCATGATTATAAAGAGGAAAAGAAGCAGGGGAAGGAGACATTGGTCCCCAACCTTGGTGATCTATTATCATAGACACCAGTGGAGACTTTTAAGACTTTTAATGCCCTGACCACTCCCAGATGAATAGCTCAGTATCTCAAGAGATGAATCCCGTGCACAGTATTTTAAAAGCCTTTTCAACGTCCCCTATACTCAGACAAGATTGCAAGTTCTAGATCTGTGGTTCAGATACTTTTAGGACTTACTGTCCTCTAGCGCCCGAGTTTCACAAAAATCAGAGCAAGATCTGCATATCTGGATTTGTAGCAAGTTCCCCAGTGATGTTAATGTTGTTGGCTCATGGTATGCACTTTGAAATCAGATAATCAGTTATAAATAAATAGGTGGGAGAAGACAGGCAGAAGATTAATCATACCAGGCTGGGTCCCTGAGTTTGAATACATGGCAGAATGGAGAACAGCATGATAAGGGGAACACATATGAAAATACAGCAGCTCTTTGGGTGGACGAGATTCTGAAAGAAGAGAGAATGAAAAGGACTTGTTTGATGAATGAAAATCATATATGTGAAAAACAGAATGGAAAGTAAGCCACACTGGTGCAGAGAGCCATAGTGTCACAGCAGACAGGACTAGACAGGGAGTAGGGGTTAAGGCTAGCTCTATTGAGACAGTCATAAAAATGAAAACCCCAAAGTTATTCTGATCCAGGTGCACACAGAGTCCTAGGTGTCACTTTTTAATCTTTCTTATCCTCATTCCAAGGTCACATTCTGGATGATGAGCTCGTGGGCAGCTCCCAACTGGCAGTGTGTAAGGCACAAGTGTTCTATTACACTTCACTTCATAGGCAACAGTGAGGACCACAGTTAGGGAGAGATACTGTGAACTTCTAGAGATGAAATCAAGAGGGCTGTCTCTTTTGATAATTGATTCTCAAGAAAGCCACTAGCAAATTCTACAGGCCTTCACGACAAGACGGTACTTACTGGGAATTACACTGGACCCAACACTGTCCTGAGAAAGTACCTATGCCCTTTCTTCTCAGAGTATGCCTCTTACAAAAGAAATACTTAGCATCTTTTGTGAGCTTGGTAAACATGTGATCTTAACTCACACTGGACTTCTAAAGCAGAAGATGCATCTTTACCAATATCCCCAAGTGATACCTATACTATATGAAGCACTTATAAGGTATACCAACACATTTGTTTATACCAAAAGGCATAGGTTATTATGAGGAAACTGAATTAAAAATAAACTGAAAATAAACTTCAAATCAATGAGTTAATGAAGGTAGAGAAAGGACAGACATACCTAGATAATCTGGGTCCACAGACCTTGATCTCAAGAAATTATTAATATGTCCCTAACACCTTCATGGCAGGTATAACTTCCACCCATGGTGGCTTTTGTCCAGTGTCTCTAAATTACCATGATCTCCTAATCAAATGCTCGTCTCTACCATCCAAGTCGCCCTTTTCATAGAAACCCAATTTCCCTTTTCATAGTTCAGCTCACAGCCATTTCTCCAGAAAGTAGTTTTTAGCACCACACGACTTGATACCTACTCTTACAATGTCATGTATTTTTCACACATGGTAATCTGTAATTATGCATTATATGTGTATTTTTGTCTCTCTCAGGCAGCCAGCACCACATCAGATTTACTTCCCACTGAACTCTCAGTGGGCAACACAGTGCCTGACACTGAGCAGACACAATATTTACCTGAGTGACTGTATATTCGAATGGCTTTGGATTTTATCCGCATGATGCAATGTGTAGCTCACTATATCAGTATGATCAATACAATAGCCAGAGCTGAGCAGTGTTAGTATGCACGTCATTAGTCATTAAAAGATCCAGCCATTCAAAGGGTGGTATAAACTTTGATGCTAAACTCTGAACATTCAGTGAGCCCTGCATCTGCCGTAAATACCCAAACCTGTACCCAGGACTCAAAGCCTACAGTCTTCCCTTAGAATCTTTGCCAGATGAAGCTAGGATCCCTGGCCAGTACCAAAATCCATGGTTCTCATTTCCTTGTATAAAATGGCACTCTGTATTTATAGAGCACACGTGCATCTTCCTGCGTATTTTCTTATTCTTCCTTTTTGTTTATATGCTTTAAACAATCTCTAGAATGCTTATGGTAGCTAACACACTGTAAGTGCCATATAAATAGTTAATGCACACGAACTATTTAGGGAATAATGAAAAGAAAAGGTGCATACAGGTAAGTAGTGAGTTATAATCTAACGCTTTCCGTCGGTGGTTGATTAAATCTCCAGCCTCTGAGCTCAGAGACCTCACTCTGCCTGCAGCTTGTGACAGTAGGGGTGAGTTAGATGATCACAGATGGATGGGTCCTCTCATTTTGTAGGATAAAGCCTGAGAGGGAACACTGGCTGCTCCATTCCATAGCCTTCATGTAAACACAAACTTTTTTTTTTTTTTTTTTTTTTTTGAGTACAGCTCATTAGGTACTCTTTCAGAGGCCTGGATTGCTCAGCACGACAAAGAATGAGTCTTGATTTCATTGAGGCACTCTGAAAACTCACAGATTGCCACATCACCTTAAAAGGCACATTCCCTGGTCATCTGTGTTTCACCTCCCTCAAGTATTCTCACTCCATGTGTGGTACTTACATGTTGTGTTCTCTGACTCTGTGAATGTACATGGGACACAAGAGTCCAGCCTTGAGACGGCTATTAAGTACCCATAAAACAGCTTGAAAAATGCTACTGTTTAGAAGGGCTAAATCAACTTTCAATATTTTCAGGGTTTGCTGAAGGCCTGTAATCAGTTTTAAGCTTCACCATGTGACTGGCCCAACCATACATGATCAAGGACAGGACTTTTCAATGTTGAATCGTTACCTGATAATCTGCAACACATTTCCTTGATGCTTCCCTCCACTAAACTATTTTTCTGCTAATATTTCTATTTTAGAACAAATACATGATGGTCTGAGATCAAGTCATGGATTAAAATATTGAGGCCCACCTTAGGACTAAGACAGGGACATCTCAAACTCTGGAGTGCATATAGAGAAGAAACTGAAATAGAATTCATGACTTTGGAGGGGGATAATCTAGAAGTTTGCTATTTTCAGACGTCATCTTCAAAAATGTTTATGTTGAGCACACCTATGAATGTCTGGACATAACTGAAAGAGGTCTGAACACATGCTGATAAATTCTAAAACTCAATTAAAAACAATGTGGCCCAATCATGTTGCAATAGCCAGTGGATCAGGAATTCCAAATGTTACCAAATGTATTGGAAAGAAATGATGTATTAAAATTTTAAAGTTGAAATGATGAGAGAAAGCTCATTACAGTGTATTCTGCCTTCAAGTAATAGAAAAGGCAAAGGAGTGTTTTTAAGGGGCGTTGGGAGGCATTAGGCCCTTCATGCACAGCTCTCCTATCACTCTGACCCCTACCTCTATTCCTAGCTGCTGTTGTCCTGCAGCCTCAAGGAACTCCTCAGATCAGCAGAGAGTAGGGAAATGAGAAGAAGAGTGTTGGAAACTAATCTCCCACCCCTCACCTCCCTTTTATCTATCTATCTATCTATCTATCTATCTATCTATCTATCTATCTATTCATTCATTTATTTATTAAGTGCTTCCTTTAAAATATTGTATTAGGCAAGGTGACCCAGACTTAGAAAGACAAGAATTACAATCTCTTTCACACATAGATTCTTTTAAGAGGGTGAGAGTATGTTATAGACTATAAAACTAGATTGGAGACTGTGAGGGGGGAAAGGGCTATGAGGAGGGGGCTAGAAACAGACACATGTGACAGAGTAGAAAGGAATCTACTGGAGGTGTAAGAACACAAGAGGGCAGATGGGGTGCAGAGGATCAAAGGCAAGAGAAGAATTAACATAAACAGATTTTCTTGAAGTGTAACAATGAAATCTAATACTTTGCATTCTAATTAAAATATTTGTGAAAATGCACAGTATATTAAAAACAGCAATGTACATAAGTACATATGAATATAATTTAATTTACTTCAAGGTCGGTCTTTGCTGCAGCCAGTGAGCAGGAGGTAGGTCCCAGTACTGAGAATGTTTGAGCACAATCTGTGTACTTACAGATTACTGAGTAAATAAATTCCTGGGATGGTAGCTAGGAGTCATGTATAGTAATTTAGTTAGGAACCCATGTTCAGTGTTTTTCAATAGCAACATTCAAATCTACTACAAATCCATTAGGATAGCACATAGTATGTGTAGAAATGTTGCCTAACACTAATAAGAGAACTTTTCTGAGTAATAAGAATTCCTGTGATTTCTTAGTCTGGCGCTGTCAATTTCCCACATAAAAAAGCTGACACCTAAATTGATGGAGAGACCAGTTAGTCACTAACCTGTCGTCAAAGAATTAACACTGGAACTGAGGTCTCCTGAATATTTCTCAATTTTAAGTGTATTGAATTAACTCGTGCTATCTCATCAACCCACCGCCCCACCTCCTTGGTGCTAGAGCAAGCCAGAAAAGAGTCCTTGACACAAAAGCCTTTAGCTCAAAATCTCGGGTAACTCTCAGAATTCTCACCTTTAGCTGATCCTAGAGCCAAATACATGTTTGTTCTTAGCTGAAGGGAAATGATATCAAAGATGAAGTCATGTGCCAATGAGTAATTTGCTAAATTTGTAGCAGTGGCCATGTTCAGTAGATTGCTGGAGTTTGCCTTGTCTGGAGTGTCATCCTGCCATCTTTTTTATAAGGCATTCACTCCCAGCAAGTGTAGTGGGACCAAAATCTTTCCGTTATGGAATATTTTAAGATCCGGCCTTTGGTTTCACTAAACATGGAGCACCGGAAAGCTCCAGCCCACTATTGTATTGTTAATGCCAGTAAGGCTACCACTGTTTACCATAGCCTCAGGGTAATATGCCTCTTATTTGCATCTGTATGTGCCTAAGCATCTGAATAGGCCCTCACCTGGGCGGAGGAGCTAGAGGTGTGTGAATAACTTGTGAGGACAGAAAGTTAGGAGTTAAGAGGCGAGCAGCCAGAGCATTGAGGGAACAAAGAGAGAAATGGTTGCCTCGTGGTATTAGCAGGATGGTTAAGAAACACCAGAAAAGATGGCTAATAAAGAAATGACTCTAGTTCCAAAACATGGAACTGAGAGCTCTCTGAAGATGACAAGATGCCTGTGTTTGGTCCTTATCGTCATTGGGTTGCTCGGAGCTTCCAGGTCCACACATCCCCACTCAGGTAGAACCTCATGGACTAAGGCTGAGACATGCCTGTTCAAGACAAGCAAGCAAAGGAGGTGATGTGAAAATGGCTGGGGAAGCAGGGCTCCCCTCCCTCCCTCCCTCCCTCCCTCCCTTCCTTCCTTCCTTCCTTCCTTCCTTCCTTCCTTCCTTCCTTCATCAGGAAGGCTACTGTTAATTGTTACAGAGAACAGTACAGAAAATGATGAGACCAATGATGTGTTGTAATTAGGCTTTGGAGCTAGACAGACTTGGGCTCAAGTCTGAGCCTGAATATATGCACTAGCTTGAGGATCCCAAGGAAATCAGTGAAGCTCCTTGGTTTATCCCTGTAAAATGGGAGTACAATTTATAAATTCATATAAGTTACATGGTACACTGTGAAGACAACATCTGGAAACCTTTAGGATACAAAGAGAATATTCAATATGGCTGCAACTTTTCTCCTTTATTGGAAGGAAAAATCAGAAAGGTAAGCTTAAATCACAATATCTGAAAATGATCTATTTTAGAATGATTCTATTTTAGAATGAATTAAGAGTAGAAGTAAAAATGCTGACCATAGCTTTTTAAGTTGGCTCAAGTTCCCCTTCCATTGAGATCAGAACTGTATAATTAACTGCAATACCTTCCAAAAATATATAATGTACTCAAGAAGCACTGTCTTCTATTGACAATCAGGAGTGTGTATCTTTGCTCCTATTTATAAATGTGGTATATCGATGTATAAATGGATTTTAAAATGTGTCCATATGTATGGAAGTTAGTGTAATTTAATGGGAGGGATAGGCTGTAGAGAAAGCCAATCTGAATTACTCCTTTCTAGTAGCAGGGAAGTTGCTGAGATTGAAGACCCCTTTATCTGCTTTTTCTGTACTACCTCTGCTTTTACTGTAAGGAACTGGGACCGCATGAGAATTGCCACTCCCACGGTAGAAAGCTGAGGTTATGATGACTGCCTAAGAAGCAGGGAAACATCTCTAACTACCCAAGCTTCCTGAATGATAACGAAACGTTCATTACACTCTAGAACAGCTAGTAAATACAGATTCATGTGATATATAAAAGACAGAATTATTTAACAATATGCAAGGATTTTATTTAAAAATTCAGTCTGGCAACATTGAATTACATTACCTAATGTGTATACTGAACTGTTGTATATGCACATAACCACATTGTAGTACTTTACCAAATGCATATATTTGACTGTTGTATATGTGCATATATGTATATTTATTAAAGGTAAGAGTCTTTCATTTATGAGCTTAAAACACTTTGGAGGCATTTGTAAAATATAAATCATACTTTAAAGTGGGAACATGTCACAAAGGATGATAATTGATTACTAAGCTAGTCAATAAGCATTCGCTGTAAGTATTGTCTATAGATGTAGTTAAGGTCGGGGAGGAGAGCAGGATTGCACAACGGAAATAATATATGACCCTTGTGCTCATTTGAGCCTATACCACAGAGATCAGTATAAAGTAAAGATTATAGAATTCATATTATATAGTGTGTTTCTGATTTTATAGCTTTTTATGTGTTTTTCAAAGCCTGTATCAAATTTGATGACCTCTGTAGTATTCTAGGCCAAGTGCTGCATTTTTCACATTGGGTATATTTAATCTCCCAGGTGGATTTTTCCATTTGGGCCAATTTATGTGACCCCATTTGTCTGAATCTCATTCTTAGGATTCTTATGTCCACCAGATATAAACTTTCTGAGTTCAGGCCAAGCCAGCCGTTTTAATACTTTGATAATCACACACACACACACTTCGATGACTTCTTTCTGTCAGTCTTTGCTTACCTATCTCCATCCCATCTCCAGCCCTCACCAACTGCCCCTTTAAAGCCAAGTAATTGACTGTTCCTATTCACACTGTCCAGCTGCTATTATTTGTCTTGCCATTTCCTTAAATTTGTGATTCCTTACTACTGTTGGACTTTCCCAGCATAGAAGTTTTAAATGTTGGGCATAAGTGGGAATATTGGTGAAAGGGAGCAGAACTGAATGAATTAAAGAGCAGAAGTGTACGTGTAAAATTTCCCCTTTCATCTTTAAAGATGATAGTGATTGGGCTTTTGAATACCAACATTGTGGAGATCCACCTTGAGACACATTGCCGTGGTGAATTAAAATCATTTGAAAACAACACAAAATCAAAAGGAAGGTCATCTCATTTCTCTCTCTGCCAGAGAGTTCTGCCCCTGAGCTCCCCTGGAGTTTCTGTGGCAGAATTCTAGGTTTCTGTGGTCCCCACAGAATTGTGGGTTATGCTGCATGAGCGCCTGTGAGATTATGTCTAGCCTTAAGAGGGTTTGTATTCTTGAAATACCTCAAAAGGCTCATTTACCCCAAGATAGCTTAAAGACAAGCCCCAGGCCCATTGAAGCCATAAACATAGACTCAAATCAGCACAGTTGAGGAAAGATGAATGATGGAATACAGCTAAATAAGAACACTGGTCCCTATGTGACAGTTCTGTCCCTTTTATGGGTAACAGACTAATCCTATTACTCAATGAACTTGTAATGAGTTACAACTTTTCTTTATAATTACTTATAGGTCATGCCTATCTGTCCATCAACCATCCAGTCAGTCAGTCAGTCAGTCAGTCATAAAGTGTAGGTAGAAAGCATGGTGTTGGCTCAAGAGTGCACACAATTGTAGAGTGTGTGTTTGCAAGTTACTCTTGCCATGGTGGATGAAAATGCTGACATCTACTACCTTGAAACTCACTGAAACTAAGAACATTTATCTTGCCAGAATGCAATCTCACTTGTCTAAAAGACTGCACAGCAAATCATACTGCCACAACTAATAACCATTAGGAGAATAAAAGAATATCACAGAGATAGGTATTGCAAATGTTAGGTTGATATTGCCACACAAACAAAATGTACACGGTCACTGACTGGATGAGGCTCTTCCACTTGGAGAGTACTGCTGAATAAAGGCTGTTGAGACCCTACTAATTAGACATATTAATGACCTGCAAACTTGACTCCATAGGGAAAACAAACTGAAGTATGACTATGATACAGCTCAAATCTTTCTTTACACGATTGACACCAAAAAGTACTGGGTTAGGACTACAGGTGAGAAAGACTACCTCTCCACCACATCCTTTCCTTAGCAAGCAGTGATGGTGATGGTGATGGTGAAGGAGTGGGGAAATGAAAAGCATGCTGCCCAACCAATCTCCATCATGCTCCATCATTAGCACAAAGCAGGCAAACCCTTCGCCTAGTGTAAGCTAATGACTCATCTTTCTGCTGTCCTTAGACCTCAGGGGCTGCTCAGTTTGGTAAAACTGAGACAGGGTCAGCCTCTGGATCCCTGTAGACAAAGTACCACACTCAAAGGAGGCAAGGCAAGGTATTCCTCAGTTCCTAACTGTACTAAATTGTTGCTTAATTCAGGAGACAAGCATTTTCTCTTAAAAGTCCTGAGGAAGTTATATGCATTTTATATACTGGTGACTCTATCAAATAAATAAATGATCATTGTGATATTCTGTAGTGGTCTTTCTAGTTCCATTATCTCCATAGGTGCACACACACACACACACACACACACACACACACACACACACACACACACACACAGCCCCACATATATCATTTTCTTCGAGGGAAACACCTATCTTGGGAGTTCTTGGAGGCATAGCTCCTGAGCATGAATAGGGTCAAGCACACCAATGGTGCAGTGAGTCTTTTAGAAGTCACATTTGTCCCTGAGACTTCAGTCACCTGCAGACTGCATGCCTCATTGGCTGCAGCATCTCAGTCCTGACAGTGTACAATGAGTTTAGGGATCTCACTGAGTGTCAATATTTGACTCCAGAGTCCAAAGTGTATAGCAATTTAATGTTGAAATGCTGTGTACTTTCTGCTGATTGTGAACTTTTTTCTTTACTTTTGTTATGTGACAGCTATAATCAATCTTCTTTGGGTCTGGGATACTTTAAGGGATTGGAAGGGCATACTGAGCAAACTAAGACATCAGTTGAGCACACATCCCTGCTCTGATTCATAGAAAATCCTTACTTCTTCTGCTATGCAAACACACACACACACACACACACACACACACACACACACACACACACACACACACACACACACATTCCTGGAATCCCTGCCACATTCATAACCCACAGACATAACCACAGGGCAGCAAAATTCCATGACCACCCCTGTAAAAAAAAAAAAAAATCAAGCCAGGCTGAAGATGCAAAAAGGTGGATATGATACCAGGTGAATGTGTAATCAGTAATAAGAAATACATTGAGCCCCATTATGAAAACAAATCCCCCAATTGTTCAGGACACCCCCTCCCCCTTCCATCCACGGATTTATTAACCCCGAACAAAGATGTAACTGCAGGGTCTCAAAAAACTTTTTTTCTTTGTCTTTTCTTTTTTCTTTTTCTTTCTTTTATCTTTTTTTTTTTTTGGTGTTTGATTTGGCTTTGAATTTCTTATCTAGTTGTACCGTGCATCGCACATTTTCTTTGCTCAGTTGCCCATCATTTCCCCGCCACCCCTCCAGAAACGAAAGAAGCCATCGCTTCTGAGCCTTAAGGATGAGACCTCTGCATTTTCTTTGCTTGTTTAGGGCAAGACATGAAGTGCCGCCTCTTTAAGTGCAGAAGCATGCAGGAGGAGCATACCTTTAATTTAGTGTTGGGATACCTTACTTGCACCCTGGCTGTTGTCTTATTGGAGACGGCAGCCTGCCTGAGATCCTCTAGTACTGAAATAATATCATCCAGCACGCATTTCTTATCCTGATTTCTCAATACACACAGATGGGAAAAAGTATAATTATAGCCCTTGTGGTTCACCTTCATTTCCAGCACGGCTCGGTGGGTCTGCAGGATCCCCTCAGCCTGGAGCAAAATATTGTCCCCGGGTGAGGAGAGGAGGATTACCCTGCCATACCTCCCAGGGGTGTGTAAGTCCGAATAGAGCTGGCTTTTGGACTGGTCCAGGGGGAAAAGGCTGCTGGCTAGGCTGCGCTCGATCTTGGCCAGGCTGTGGCTGGGAGCAACCAGGCGCTCCAGGTCGCCCTCGGTCTGGAAGCGGTTGAGCGCGCTGAGGCCGAAGGTGATGGTCAGGACTGCCGGCACGGTGAGGAAAAAGACCGGGTGCCGGCTCACGCACAAACCCAGCCTGTGGCAGAATGACTGGAGCCCTCTGCGAAGCACCTGCCGCAGCATCCTCCACCAGATCCAGCTCGCAGGCGCTCCCGGCCGTCTTAAAAAGCACATGTGACATGTGTAAGCGCTGGGGCTACCCCTCTCTCCCCCATCCCATTTCCCCCAGGGATCTGCCTCCCCCCCTCTCTTCCCCACCTCCGCCTCCTCCCCGCCCCCTCCCCGCGCACACCCCGCAACCGCTCCGCCCGGTCTTCCCCCGGCCCCACCTCCATGCGCTCTTACTACTCTTTCAAACACTGCAGCAAGTTGCAGCAAGGCCGGCAAGTCTCAAGTCTCGGGAGCGCGCGGGGGGGACCGGACGGCGGGCGCTGCGGGGGCTGGCGGGACCCACCCGGTGTCCCGGCCTCCCCGCGCCCTGGCCAGCGCGCGCGCGCTGCCTCTCACCGCATGAGCCGCGTCCCCTCGTTCTAGCCCTTCTTCATGTCGCTGCTGCAGTCCCCCCGGCCTCCCTCGCTGGAGGTGGCGGTTCCGTGCGGAGCGTCCCACTGATGTGGATTTCCTTTCTGTCCCGATGGGGTTCGGTGTCTAACTGGGACCATGTGCCTCGCGGTGTTGTAAGAAGCAGACATGTGCCCCGGGGCGCGGAGGAAGGGCGGGAGTAGAAGAGGGGGGTGGTGGTGGCAGCGAAGCGTTTCTCTTTTTAAGATGCTGCCAGTTATTTTTAGAGTTTTGTTTTCCTTCTCTTCTCGACTGGAGTGAATGGAAGAGGCAAAGGGTGAAGGAGCTGCTGGCCCGAGGAAGCAGGGGCCATCAGAACCTAGGAGGGAGGGGCTCCACGCCTCCTCCAGAGGGCAGATTGCAAGCTCCTCTTGGCGCCCTGTGCCCTCGAATTCTGCCTTTTGTCCAAAGAAAAGGGAGCAGAGAGGATGATGCTGCATTTTTAACATTCCACACAACATGCAAGGGCTTTCCTTGCAACACTTTCCAGGCTGCCTTGCCACAAGCCCTGAGCACAGGCCTGCCAGAGACCCCATCTATGCCAGTGCTCTGGGCTCTAGATATCTTTATCATCAGTATGGAGGTTAGGGAGGAGGCATTTACCAATAGAAGTGTGTGTGTGTGTGTGTGTGTGTGTGTGTGTGTGGTGTGTGTGTGTGTGTGTGTGTGTGTGTGTGTGTGTGGGCGCGCGCGCGTGAGTGTGTGTGTGGCTTCTCCCTAAGTATTACACTCACGTTCTGTAAGCTTGAGGGTTCAGGACCTAAAGTTTTTTAGTACTGGCCTCTCCCCCAACCCCTCTTTGCCTTATCACAGCCACTTCCAGGACTTTTAGTTTAGGATAATTTTCTTCTGTCAGCCTAATTTCAGAAGCAGAACTTTCAGAGACACAGCTGGCAGTTTCGCCCAAAGAAAGAGAGCTAGGCGGACAGGGGGCAACACCCTGCAGATCTTGCAGAAAACACTAAGTCCCCATCATAAAGAAAGGAAGCTTGCACGATGCTGCCCTCAGTGATCCTAAGCATGAAGGCCAGGAACCACCAGCAGACCAGATCAATTTCAAACGTGTGTGGAATTTTAAACCTGCTGGGGTATTCATAAGTTCCTTTAGTGGGGGAAAAAAGCTAAACAAACAAACAAAGAAAACCCAAACAAGCAAGGTGGAAAAATCCTGAGAACAAGTTGTGCAGTTCGATCGTGAGCTGATTTTCCCAGTTTGGAATGATGTCCATAATGGATCCCAATGGATCGATCCCCTTTGCTCACTTTCTTAGTAACAACCAGGAACCCATTTTTCCATCAGACGCTTAGAGGGGCGCATATCTCAGCACACAAGCAAGCTAATGTGCTCATTCTCCAAACAGATACTTTATATATTTAGTTTTCTTTATTAGAAATGATCCCTCAGCGAAGGCAGCCAATAAATCGGCCTGGTTTAGGAGAAAAGATAACATTTAAGGACCTGAATTTATAGGACTGTGTAAATAAGATTGTAGAAAAATTTCAGCCTTATAAAACTGAAGATGATCCTGGTGATTTGTTGAGTAATAGTTTCTGTAATAATCTTGGTGTTTCACCAGACAGCCCAAGCTACAAGCTTCTGCACATCTAAGGCCTTTGCAATTTTCCTGGAAGGTCATTCTATTGTTAAGAGTGCCACTCTTTGTGTTCATCTGAATTCAGTGTCTTTGCAATACTCCTCTCTCCCTCAAAAGGTAGACTTACTTTTTTTGTTTCCAACTATCAGATTTTAATACCACTAATAATGTGTTCCATTAGTGTTACATGATCCAAAACATTTGGCTGTGCAGCAAAAAGGAAAGGTATTTATCTCAGGGTTGGGGAGATGGCATAGCAATTAAGAGCACATATTATTGCAGAGGACCTGAGTTCAGTTCTCAGCACTGATCTGGGGACTCACAACCATCAGTAACTCCATGTCCAGGAAACCAACGTCCTCTTCTGACCTCCATAGGCAACAGGCATGCATGCGGCAGGAAAAACACTCATGTACACATAAAATAAATAAATCTTTAATGATTTTCTTCTGTCTCTTTATTATATTAAAGATACTTAGTCATATTCTTTGCATGCAATTTTCTAAGAGACTGTCTTACAAAAAAAAAAAAAACAACAACAACAACAGTAAAGTTTGGGAATGGACTTTGTTGAATGAGTTACCTATTCATTTTGTGAACAAGGACCGTAGACAGAGGGAGATCAGTGGATTTCGAGGTTACACCCAGAGTTATTACTGAAGCTGGAACTGATATCTGGGTATTTTCTCTCTCAGTGTATCATATTCCTCCTGGTACCAACAGTAGACATCCACCTCATTTCTTACAATACACAATACATAATTATTCTGTCCTAGCTTTCTCTTTGCACTTCCTTCATTTCCTTGCCTAAAAGATTCATTATGACTTTTTTGGGAAAAAAATTACAGCATGTAATTGACTAAAATTAAGTATAATAGCTTGCTAAAATGAATGACTGTTACAAATACATATCATGTAGAATCATAATACATGGAAATACATTAATTCACTGTTAAGTGAAAACTCTATACAGTATGAAGTCACCTGCAAAGATAAAGGCATATATGAGATAAAGGTGGCATTAATATGTCCCTATTTATAATTTGATGATGATGAGACTGATGGTGACAAAAATACATATGGCTTAATTTTAGACACTTTAGATTGTAGATAATTTTAGAAAGTATAAGAATTTGACTTTTAATATCATCCAGTGTCTTCCATTATGATTATGTTAGTACACTGTATTCAAGACAGTTATTACTTCAGTTTCTAAATCATCTTTATTTCCCTCCCAGGATTCCACCTACAAATTCACATAATATTTAGTCGTTGTGTTTCCTTTCATAACTATTAGTTGGGACAGTGCCTCATACAGTCCTTGCTTTTGATTGATCTACTTGAAACTTTTGAGGAGAATTCATGGGGTCTTTTTAGATTTTTTTCTCTTATGGGAACCTATGGGATATTTCTCTCATGAAAGATGCAGTTTAATGAAGGACAAGCACAGTGGTAAAGTTCTGCGTTTGTATCACATCAAGGTTGTGTTCTATAAATGTGACTCTTAATGCGAGACCAACTGCTTGCCTGGGGTCATGTTTACTAGCTTTCTTCATTGTGAAATTAACCATAGTCCATTCTATATTTTTGAGAGGGAAATTTCTACCTGCAGCTACTGTAGAGGTGTGGAGAGCTAGAACTACCTTTTTCCTCCTCGGAGTTGGGCCTACAAATCATTCGAATTTCTTCTATGCAGGATGCTGCTCTATTTCACACGATTGTTTGATTTAGATTTCATTTACCTTGATATGAACATGTATACTTTGCTTTATAATTATTGCTAAAATTATTTTCAATTTAGCCCTTGACCACACTTTCAGGACACCCCTGTTTCCTTTCAACATACCCCATTGTTATAGGATGCCATGTTTCTCTTTTTAAAAAGCATTCACTCAAAAAAGCATTCATTACTTTATAATCTTACAAGATGTTCCAGGCTCATCTTGTATCTTTCCATGACTGGTTCTAGACTTAGCCACCTTTTCTAGAAGTCTTGAGTATTTTGATTTTGATTTTGTTGTATTGAGAATTATATCAGAAACAAATGTTTGGCTGTTAGCTTGTTGATTTGCCACTCATTTTACCCCCTCTCAGAGACAGAGATGGATGGATGTATATACATTTTCTACACACATGTCCTTTGTTACTACATTAAACTAATACAGTTTAAAATAACACAAAAGCATTTACACTGATAAAATGTATCAATTGTTAGAAAAAATGTTAAAATGAAGAAGGACGGGACTAGTTTCTGCTAGTTTTGATACTTGTGAGAACCTAATTTAAATACTACCAGAAATTCATTAGAAAGACAAATTATATGGTAAGAAGGAGGAAAATTAGAAATAATCAACCTATAGAATGCTAATCTTCACCAAGACTTCAGTGGATATCAACCACATGATAATTGTAAAGGGAAGTTCTTTGTCCTGGGAGGGTCCTGCCCCCCTTGAGAGCAACACAGATGCTATATTAATTATTATGAAACTGTTGGCCAGTGGCTTGGGCTTCTTATTGGCTAGCTCTGTCTTAATTATTAACCCATAAGTACTAATCTATGTATTTCTACATGGTCTTATCTTACCAGAGAATGCCTGACTCGAGTTCTCTCTTCCCAGGCTCACATGTCCACTGGTTTCTGCTTACACTTCCCAGAATTCTCCTTATCGGGTAGCCCTGCCTATCCTTCCTGCCTGGGCTCTAGCCAAACAATGCTTTATTCATTAACCAGTAAGAGAAACATATGTACAGAAGACATCCCCATCAGACAATTCTTGCAAATATGACTTTAAAAAGCTTAACTGAAAGCTAAGGGCAGCTGTATATAGGGATGTATAGGGAACAGCACAATAACGAATAATCGATAATGTTGAATTGACACAGCCTTCATTTCTTAGTGTGTTGGTCAAAATCAGTTTTCAAGACTCTGAACCAATTAGAATTTATTTGGTGGTTCTTTTGTAGAAAGGGCTTCAGGGGGATATGGAATATTTCCAGAGTTAATTTCGGGGCTGTTGAGTGAGTTAGATGGTCGACTCTCAGACCCTCACTTTTATTATTTGTAAACCTGGATTGCATTAACACATGCATTCAGGGTAACCCTCATTGGAACTCTGCAAGTCTGCCGAGCTGATCTTATAATAGTAGCAACTATAGCAAACCTCCATATCTCATCAGATACAAAACAAAAATTTATATGGTGCTCAAAGTTAATATTCATTATGGATATTCCTGGTTGGCAGGGGAAGGGAGAAGACAGGGGTATTGTTCTGGGTTCATTAACTTCAACCAGTGACATTCAAGGTCATTCCTGAGGTCATTTCCTAGCCAAGTGAGTGAAAGGGAAACAAGCACATCGGGGGCGTGTGATGGCTTGGACAGAGAGTGGCAAGCATCTTTTTATGGTACATTCCTCAGACTGGAACCTAATCTTCGGTGGGATACTTTAGGATGCCGTGTAGCTGTGGGTCTCAGAAGAGGCAATGAATGCAGGACCAGATGACAAACTTTCCCACCACATTCCTACATTCTCTGACCATGTCCAACATGACTCCCTGGTGTGTGCTCAGCCTAATATGTGACTCCCTTCTGACCTTTCACCCAGGACTTGTTTAGCCAGTGCTCTGAGAGCAAGGCTAGGCATGAACTTTGTGAAACCATTTTCTAGCCTTCAGTGGTCGTTTCAAGGAGTGTTCATTCCTAAGGTTAGCAGTACCTATTATTTGGGCTTGTCATATCCCAGAGATCTACACCAGACATATATGTATTTTAGAGCCAATTCCAATCTTCAGCATTTTGGATTGTTTCCAGCTAAATTAATAATTCCTTATCTCATGCACATAATAAGGCAGTGCAAAGAATGACAGTTATAAAACTAGTTGATTCAGACATTCAAAGGCATTATTAGAAATCCAGGTCCTCCCCCTCATCGGGGTTGGCATTTTGCACTGGTGTTGCTCACAGGCAAGACATGTAGACAAAACAAGATTCAATGGAAGAAGAAACTGCTTCAGCCTTTATGTCTCTTCAAAGTGTAAAGAAGCCTTTCCCAGAAGACTCCCTGTGGAGTTCTTAGTAAGCCTTATTTCCCGTGCCTATGTCTAAATGAATCACTAGTGATAGGAATGATAACAGTGTAATTGGCTTAGGCCAACCTGGACTCTCATTGGGCTGGGAATGGGGCCAGCTCCATCACTGAGCTTGCTGTCACGTGTGAATTTTATCTTAGGTGTGTTTTGTTTGAGAGCAACTTTTCTCTATGAAGAAGCATGATATGATATGGATGTTTGGATATTTGGCAGCTAGCAGTAACCTCAGCAGATTTTTATGCACAAAACAGATTTGTATAAGAGATCCTGTTTTCTGAATTGAAAACATAGTGAAAAAGGAATAATTGATTTCTTATTTTAATTTTTTCTTTGTCATTTTTGTGAAGTTTCATAATTGGATAGAAAGAAAATCTATATAAATAATATGCAAACATATTATTCTCTTAGAAAATGTAGCTCTTATAATCATGTGAGATACAACTTACTGATATATGGAGTCTCTACAAATATTGTGTATTTGTTATAAATTTGGATAGGATTTGAAGCTGGGAGAAGGCTCAGGGGTAAGAGTACTAGCTATAGACCAGAGTTCAAGTCTACATCACCTACATAAAATGTGGATATGGTAACAAATGCCTGTAAACCCAGAGTAGAGGGGGCTGGAGATGGGCAGATCCTGAGAGGTTATGCTGTGTGCTTAAAACCTGAACTAAACACCATTTTCATTCCAATAGCAAATATTCAATTAGATATTATTAAATGAAGGAAGACTATATTGACCCATGAGTTATAAGTGCAGACATGTTTTTCAGAACTGCTGTGTGTGTGTGTGTGTGTGTGTTTGTTTGTGTGTGTGTGTGTTTGTGTGTGTGTGTGTGTGTGTGTGTTTGATAGAGTAACTTATATTTAGACTCAGGCCATCACTGGTGCCAAAACAAACTCTTTATATCATGACCTATATTTTCATGTCCTAAACTAGTACTTTTTAAAGGTAGAAAATGGATAGTGTTTCAGAAAAATGACAAGATGAAGTTTTTCTTTATGATCAACATCCAGTCCTGCTTTAACACTGTATACCTTGGCCAAACTATTTCATAAGGATAAATTTTAGCTTTATATTTGTATAAAGAAGTGGACTTGAATTAGATGCTTATTACCTTTCCTTCAGCTTAGACTTCATGACAATCTTGAGTTTGAGTTCTTGCATTAATTTGGTGGATTTCCAGCATGCCACCGAACAGTAACTGCTGGTTCCTGCTTGAATTTTAGCCTCCCTTTGTATTTCTTGGTGACTTGTACATTTGTATCATAGCAAAGGATTGAGAGTGGCCCAGAATGAAGGAACACAAACTTTGGTATTGTTCTGCAAAAGATAAAGGGTGGTAAACTACCTGAAATACAGCCACAAGAAGAATAGCTAGGCTGAAGATTAAGTTTTGCTGCCTAATCATATTAAAGTGTGAAATCTTCCTGGGTCAACTCATAATGGCTACCTGCTTCTGTGCCCACAGTAGGTTTTCAACTACTTAGATAGACACCGTCTAATTTGGAAAGAAGACACATCTTAAAATGTGCCTTAAATATATTTTTGTTTTTTCTTCTTAAATCCAAATGAAATACAAGTCAATCAATTTGGGTCTCAAAATAACTTATTTTCTATATTTTTTCTTCCTTCTTTCTTCATGACAGGAATTCACTTTTCTTTCCTGGAGATCTGCTTAACACAATGACATTCAAATTGCTCTAAAATATATTTCCTTCTTCTGGATGAACTCATGAGTTTCTGACACATCATCATGAAATTATACATATTTTCTTCATAAACTTGGACTAATATTCAGACCAGGCTATACTGGGTGATGAGCTAGACTTTCAGTGGTGCTCCTCATGCCCAGAGATGCTTTCTGTTTCAAGTGGCCTGTGAATGTGCCATCCTGACCATGAAAAATAGTGTTTTCCAGTTGAAAAGGCTGTTCTTCACTTGAACCCTGAAAAGTAAAGTTGGGAAAGCCATTTCTTGTATTGAAATAGACATTGGACTCCTCTTAAAGAGGCATTCTGTGTTATTATAGACATACTGTTTATTATGTAAAAAGAGCATATTATGTAAAAAGTGCATATTACTATAAAAAGAGCACTTATGTAGGAGAGCTTTGGTTATATACGCCCGTGTTTAGTATGGAGAAAAGGGCAGTATAAAGAGTGAAAGGGGGACTTGAAGACAGGAGGTGGCATAGACAGAGGGTTCTGACCCAGTGGGGAAGAACATTTGAACACTTACATTGTTTGAGATAAAAGTATGTGACTATTATTAAAATAGCCCAAATTTTTCAACATTTATTTATTTTATTTCCTACAACTAATACTATTATTACTTAACACTTGTGGAGAGTGTTCTTGCCGTTCAACCCTCCCTTTACACGGACTATCACTGCTCCTATTATTTGTGACCGATTTCTGAGTACCTTTCCACTTGACACTACTACATATCGTTAAAAAGGAAAAATTCACTGTTAATCTTGAAGTGTCAGATGAAAGAACCATTTGTCCTATCATGATTTTTAATGAATTTAATATTGTATATGCATTTAATGCAAGATATCTAAGAATATATAATTATATAATTTCCCTCTCCCTTTCCTCTTCCAACCCTCTAAAATGCTTTTTAATTTAACAAATTATAAGTATTTTGGTGTGTGTGTGTGTGTGTGTGTGTGTGTGTGTGTGTGTGTGCATCTGTGTGTAGTGTGCTATGTGTGCAGGTGCCTGTGATTTCAAGAACTGGAGCTGGAGTTACTCTGGTTATAAGCTGCCCTACATGAGGAACCAAACTTGGGTCCTCTAGGAAGAGCATCGAGCACTATTAAATACAGCCATCTCTCCAGCTCTTATCAGTAATTTTTACCTTTCCCCTTCTGATGATTTTGTCTGTCTAAAATGTGGAAATAGAGAAGAAATGGAAGACCTTGATTCTTGGTTCAAGCAAACCTCTACAAAATCTGTGGCTTTGCTTCAAATAGAGTTTTCTTACTGGGGAAAACAGATTTCTTCAGAAATAGTAGATGTTAAATGACATTAGACAACAAACAAACTCAGACTAAGTTTGACATTCAAACATTTGGCTTTCAGCCTGTCAAACAAACAGAAGAATTCTAAAATGACCTTTGGGAGGTATCTAGCCTTTTAGTTAGAAAAGAATGCAAGCAACCTCAGCTCATATTCAAGTGGAAACATTTTTAAAAATGAACTTCACATAAATTTTTGTATGTAAGTATACAATACTTCTCCAGAAAACATGTAGAGTAAACTTGACATAACTGTTTGTAAGTAAGTATACAACACTTCTCCAGAAAACACAGACTAAGACTCTTGATATTTAGTCATCTTCTTGAAATGGGTAATATCAATAGTTGTATGCAAAAATTGTGGTGGAATTCTTTCTGTCCAGCTCATCTTTAGGAAAAGGTTTTTCCTTTGCTGAACTGATTTAAAATTTATTCTACTAAAGTAATCTATGCCTACCTTCCACATAGCCATGAAAAGGAAGGGATTGTGACTTACAAAACACAATTGCACTCCATATTGTAAAAGAAATAGGCAATGGCAAATGGATGGAACTAGAAGAAACCATTCTGAGCAAGGTAACCAAGTCACAAAAAGATAAACATGGTATGTACTCACTCATATATGGATTTTGGACATAGAACAAAGGATCACCAGGCTATGATCCACAAGGTCAGAGAAGCTAGGAAACAAGGAAGATCCTAAGAGAGACATACATGGTCCCCAGAGAAGAGGAATGGGACAAGATCTCCTGAGCAAATTGGGAGCTTGGGGGTAGGGAGAGGGAGACAGGAGAATGAGAGGGGGAGAAGAGGAGCTTCAGGAGGACATGAGGAAGCAGGAAGGTTGCATCAGGGGAAGAATAGAGGAGAGCAAGATAAGAAATACCATAATAGAGGAAGTCATTATAGGTTTAAAGAGAAACCAGGCACTAGGGAAATGTACAGAGATCTACAAGGATGACACCAACTAGCAATCTAAGCAACAGTGAAAAGGCTACCTTAAATGCCCTCCCCTGATAATGAGATTGATGACCAACTTATATGCCATCCTAGAACCTTCATCCACCAGCTGATGAAAGGAGAAGCAGACACCCACAGCTAAACACTGATCTGAACTGGAATCCAGTTGCAGAGAGGGAGGAATGATGAAAAAATGAGTCCAGATCAGGCTGGTGAAACCCACAGAAACAGCTGACCTGAACAAGGGGAAGCTCATGGTCCCCAGACTGATAGCTGGGAAACCAGCATGGGACTGATCCAGACCCCATGAATGTGGGTGTCAGTGAGGAGGCCTCGGAAATCTATGGGGCCTCTTGTAATAGATCAGTACTTATCCCTAGGATAGGAATGGACTTTGGGAGCCCATTACTCACAGAGGGATACTTCCTCAGCCTAGACACATGGTGGAGGGCCTAGGCCCTATCCCAAAGGATATGACAGACTCTTAAGACCTCCCCTCCATGGAAGGCCTCACCATCCCTGGGGAGCAGAAAGGGTATGGGAGTAGGGGAGGGAGAGGAAACTGGGAGTGACATGTAAAACAGTCTTGTTTCTAATTTAAATAAAAAATGGAAAAAAGAAATCACAATACACCTATACATATATGTTATATTATTGATAGCCTCTAAGGTGACAGGCAGCAAGAGACTAAGTAACACTGGGTTGGGCTTAATGAAGTAAATGCCTAGTCAGCATAAATCTTCAGTTTTCAGGTAATTTGGATAGTAATATATAATAACACAATAGCTACGCAATTCGTTCAGAAGTGTTCTCCATAAAGAAGATGCATTTTGGCAAATCCAAGAAAGAAGCACAAACATCCTAAAACAAGCTACCTCTGACTTTGAAGTTTAGCTCTTGTGGCCCATGATATGGTTATGGTCCAGTTTGTGTCCACTCTCTACCATGTTTGCTTGGACTTTCCTGGTTCTCTGCCCCCTACTGAAGCCCTTCTGGTGATAAGGAGTTATATTGCTCTTTGTGTTTGCTGCCCTTACTTTGAGCACTGTGTACTTCTTGGTGAGTTTTGAGATCTGAACAGAGTTCATTGTATCCAGCTTGTGAATTCAAGGGAAGGATTAAAAAAAGAAGATTCTGAAGCCTGAGCATGTGTAAGATTTTGAAGATGGAAGAAGTCATATTCATTTAGCACACTCAGCAAAGAATTGCTGAACTACTAGAATCTTCCTGAACAAATAGAAAGCTTGCCACTTTGGAGGGGTGCATAGGTGAGGTGAAGTTAGAGAATTGGAACTTGCTTTTCATTTAAAGAGTGCTTCACATTTCTAAACAATGTTTCTGGGCTCTATTCATGGACTTAACACTTTAGATCCATATTTTTTTCTTTACTGTCCCTACAAAATGCAATCAATTTTTTAGAACTAATTTTAATTGTATTTCTCTTCTCAATATAACATATGTGCATTGTGAAATCATCAAAGTGCATATAACCATATCCAATAATGCTAAAAATAGCTATCACTTACATTTTTCATAATTTTATACAGAATGAATTTCTCTCCTTCATTCAACCATGCCCTTATTATATATATTCAGCTTAGTTCCAAATTTCTTCTGCTGTTAATGTTGCAGAATAGACAAACACTGTTACTAAGTGTAAGCCTTCATTTAGATTCTTAGCAGGGAAAGAAACAATATACTTGTGTAGGGGAAGCTGTAGCTACGCCTACTTAGGGGCTGGCTACAGGTGTGCCTGACCTCGCTTGTGAGGGCGTGGTCAGAGTGACGTAGTGTGACTGCATTTTCGTTTTCGTTTTCTCTTGGGCTTGCCTACAGACTGCTGCCATGCTGGCTGGCTAGATCGCTCTGTAAGTAAGGCTTTTCCCTATTAAATACCCTTATATTTCTACCTGACTCCGTATTGGTAATTTCCTACTATATACTTGGGTACAATTTCAGGTTTTGTTTGTTTGGTTTTGTTTTTCAGCTTTTGAAACATGCTGTTAAGTTTTTTTCCAGAATATCTCATGACGATATGTTTCTTGCAAAAAAAAAAGTTATATGTTGGTTTTAAAGCACAGGTATTATAGGCACAAGGTGAATTTGAGGATAGGATATGTTCTTATGTAACAGGGAAAAACAAAAACTTCCATGACTGCTTTATTATGTAAAATAATGGGTCTCATGCCACTTTAATAATACAATAGACCTCTATCGTTTAATACAAAAGAGGGCTCTCCTTGGCCACCTTTTTCTACTCTTCTACAGTATTCCCCTTCTCATCTATAACATTCTCCTTTCTCCTCCCAGGAGCCTCTCTTCTGCTTTTATGCCACATGGATCATATCTGTCCCCCATGGTCTCTTATTTTCACTTCATAGTCTCCTTTCATGAACTTTTAACTATTAAACTTTGACATATATCTTTAGATGACCTATTACAATCACACAGTCTCTTCAAAGATGGTAACACTATGAAATGATTATGGTTGTGGAAATTTGTTACAGTGATGCTTAAAAACACATTTGGGGGTTCAGATTCAGTGTTCCATTTTACCAAGTTGATAGCTAATGTTCATCACCTGTTGTTTATCTTGAATTAGGTTTTGTCTAACTCATCTAGGAAATATCCATTTACACATTGTTTAAACCCAATGTGTAAAGCCTGGGTTTCTTCAGCACATTGGCATCAGAAGACATTGCTGTAGTCTATTTGATACATGTCCTGATACTTGTAACATGAGATATCATACTTCCAATTGGAGGTTACATATATGTCTTTCAGTTGTATGCTTAACTGGATAACAAGAAAATCCTTAGACGCTTTCACCATGGCCAGGAAATTCCCACTGAAGCTGCATTTTAGCTCAGAACTGTAGTTTAAGCCATTGTCAACTTGTGTAAGAATGAAGGTTACATAATTGTTTTCACTTTCACTAGCACAAGTAGTGTACAGAATTTGCCATTATATGATTCAAACAAGAATTATTTTTGTGGGAGTGATTACTAAAATGTATTTCAAAATAAGTATTAGTCTTTCTTTGTTCGCATGAAGGAGTATAGCCAAGTCCATAGGGCAAATGACTCACACCTAGTATCAAACCCTTTTAGTGTTTGATAATAATGGTTGAGAATAATTCTTCACAGAACATCTAGCCTGGGATCTGATCTCAAGCTAACCCAATGTTTGAGCCCTTAGGACTTTTGCTATTGACATTACTGACCCAATGACAGCAAACATTCACAGATTTTTCTGCCTGGTAACTGCTGATGTCCAATAAAGTGAATAATTCAGGTTTTAAGCGTCTGAAAGTTCTGTAAACTTTGTAAACTTATAAATGGAAAAGCCTTTGGCATTCTGCATATGTTCTCACTCCCATTACTTAGAACACATCCCATTGGATTCCACTTTAGGCAGTATTGAATTAGGGTTTTCTCAGCTTTATTTGAAAATACACTCGCTTTTGTTTGGCACAGATGTTGGCAAGAGTCAATGGTTCAGTCATGTCAAGCTATCCACCAACCTCTCCAACAATAAATAATTGGTGTATGTGGGTAACATCTTACTTCACAAGAGCCTAGGAAAACCACTATGATCTTTTGCCTCATTCTTAAACTTACTACTTCCAATCTTTTCAACTCTTTGAGAAATTGATCTTGCTAAGAAGTTGAGAATAATTGGTGTGCTCTTTCCTGGGGCCAATTATTTCTCTTGATCTCAACAATTCTTAATTGCCTAGAGATCTTTGTGTAGGGTTGAGGTTTCATAGTCTTTTTGCCTGTTTGCTTATCTGTGGCTATTTTCCTTGTTCAGCTCATGCTTAGGTAGTTATTTTGGTGAGACTACATATGTAGTGTCAGCCATTTCTAGGAGACAAAAATCTCAGAGCAAACTCCCTAATCCTCTGGGTCTTAAAATTGGTTTTCCAATACTAAATGATCAGCCCTGAAAACATACAAGAAATTGACATTATATAGACTGAACAGGTTGCATTCAGGAGTGTGTGTGTGTGTGTGTTTGTGTGTGTGTGAACAACAATTAATGATAAAAGAGGCAATTAATTTGAAAGAGAAAAGGTGATGCACATGGAACAGTTTGGTGGGAAGAAAGAAAATTGGGAAATGAAATTATAATTTCAAAAAGTAAAGGAAATAATTTTGAAAGCTCATAATCTTAATTTTCCCCATTGCTTGTATTTTGCAACTGCCACAATCATATGATTCACAAATCCACACAGGGAAACAGATTACTTAATGGCTGCAGTGAACTGCTGAGAAATTTATCTGTGGCCTCATTTTTTGCCTCTTATTTTATGAAGAGAGTTTGTTCAGAAGAGATAGTAAAGTAAAATTCCTGCTTGTCCTAATCATTGTTTTTTTTTTTCAGAGATGTGATGAGAGTTTAAGTTGGAATTGTCCATATTTTATTCCTTTACCTTCACTTCAGTACCACTGATTTGAAAAGTTACTTTGCATTCTAAGTTGAAGGGAATTAATCCACACTTTGTTGCACCATAACCCTACAATATGTAGAGTCTACTTTTATTCTCTTTCTGTTTGTCATGACCCAAAACAATAAAAATGTGACGAAGTGTTGTTCATGCCAATAGAAATGCTGTGGAATTGCAGCTGTGTTTAGCTGTGATATAAGCAGCAGTGCCAAGCAACCAGAGTGCCAAGTAAGGACTGTGTCACAACTGCTCAACCATGTTTTGACACTAAATAGCTAAGGGTAGTGTGCAAAATAGTAGTATGATTGTACTCAAATGCATCCTTAATTATGGATGTTTGCATCCGAATTTCATGCCAATTTTCACATGTCATGCTTTAAAATGCTCCCTTTATCAATTTACAAAAGGAAAATTCTATTTTTAGCTCATAATTTATACAAAATTAGCAGGCTGAATGCAGTCTGTCGGTTCTGAGCTGAAGATCTATTTCTGAATTAGGTAGAATGAACCTACTCCTTTTTATGTTGGGTTTTTTTGTATTTGGTGGGTTTTTTTATTATATGGGAATATTTTATTATATGGGAAATGGCATGGCAGAATTGATATTTGTGTCTGAAAAGAAAAAGGCATTCTTGTATTTTCCAGACCAACACAAATGAGCTAAAAATTCTGTGTCTGCTATGAGCAGAGACCTGCAAAGTCATAAATGAAAAGTGACATTTGTATTCTTCCCATTGGATTTTCTTATTTTAATCTTAAGTGAGTTTCAGATTAATAGTGAGAGAATATCTGTGGAGAAAAAATATGACACCTATAAATAGGAATAAATTGTTTTCACCATACATTCCTCTTTTTTAAAGACCCAAAACAAATTTTAAATTTATTAATTTATATCTTAATATCTTTTCCATTGTGATTTATAGTCTAATATTTGGCTTTTATATATATAATTATTTTGAATTATTGATCATGAATCACTAGACAATTAAGGAAAATGATAAAATATTTTTCTTTTTTACCTTAGAAACAAATTTATTTTACATATCAATTCCCCCATTCCCTCATCCCCCCATCTTTCCATGCTCCCACCATTGTGCTCCCAGCCCACTCCCCATCTACTCCCCAAGGATAACAAGGCTTTCCACAGGGGATCATCAAAGTCTGTCATATCATTTGGGGGAGGGCCTAGGCCCTCTTCCTTGTATTTGGGCTGCATAGGGAATCCCTCCACAGGGAATGGACCCCCAAAGTCTATTTGTGCACTAGGGATAAAAACTGACTCTATGGTTAGAAGTCCCATAGACTGCCTAGGCCTCCTAGCTGGCAACCACAGTCAGAAGGCTTGGGTCCGTCCAATGTTGGTTCCCCAGTTTTACGACTAGGGTCTCTGTGCCCGCACTAGGTCAGGTCAGCTGTGTCTGTGGGTTCCTCCAGCATGGCCTTGGCTCCATTGTTCATCCCTCTTCCCTCTCTATAACTAAATCCCAGGAGTATGACTCAGTGTTTAGCTGTGGGTGCCTGCTTCTGCTTCTATCAGCTACTGGATGAAGAAAACATCCTGAGTGAGGTAACTCAATCACAGAAAGACAAGCATGGTAATTACTCATTCACATATGGATATTAGACAGAGTAAAGGACTATCAGCCTACAATCCACACCACCAGAGAAACTAGGAACAAGGAGGACTCCAAGAGAAACACACAGGTACCCTGAAGAAGGAGAAAGGGACACGAACCCCTGAGCAAATTGGGAGCATGGGGGGGGGAGTGGAGTGAGGAAGGAAAAAGAGAAGGGGAGAAGAAGAGGGAGAGGAGAACAAGAGTGATCAGGAAGACTGAGACAGGGGAGGAATAGAGGAGGGCAAGAAAGGAGATGCCTTGATAGAGGGAGTAAGTATAGGTTTAGAGAGAGGTCTGGCACTAGGGAATTGTTCAGGGATCCACAGGGATGACCCCAACTAAGAATCTAGGTAGCCGTGGAGAGGCTGCCTTCGATTCTCTTCCCCTATAATGAAATTGATGACTACCTTAGTTGTCATTCTAGATAAAATATTTTTAATTCAATTTATTTATTTTATATCTGAACCACAGATTCCCCTTTCTCCTCTCCTCCAATTCCCTTTCCGACCTTCCCTCTGCACTCCCCCAAACAATCCAATCCTCTTTGTTTCTGTTCAGAAAAGGGCAGGCCTTCCATGGGAACTCAACAAAACCTAGCATATCAAGTTGCAGTAGGACTACACACCTCCCCTTGTATTTAGATTGGGCAAGGTAAGCCAGTATGAGGAATAGATTCTCAAAAGCCAGTGAAGGAGTCAGACACAGCTCCTGCCCACAATGTTAGGAGTCCCATAAGTTGGCCAAGCTATACAACTGTCACATTTATGCAGAGGGCCTAGGTAGGTCCCATGCAGACTTTGATTGTTAGACTCCGTGAGCTTCTAAGAGCCCAGGTTAGTTGTTTCTGTGGGTTTTCTTGTGATATCCTTCACCCCTCTGACTCCTCCAATCCTTCCTCCCTCTCTTCAGCAGGATGCCCCCAGCTCGGCCTAATGTTTGCCTGTGGATCTCTGCATCTGTTTCCATCAGTTACTGGATGAAGGACATGGGATGACCAATGGGGCTAGGCACCAATCTATAAGTATAGCAGAATATTGCTAGGCATCATCACAGGAGATGGCCAGCTCAGGTTATGTATTCAGTGTTGCTAGAAATCTTAGCTGGGGTCATCCTTGTAGATTAGTGAGAGTTTCCCTTGCACTAGTATTGTGGTAAATTACCAATACTTAAGCCAGGTAGAAATACAAGGGATTTTAATAGGGAAAAGGCCTTACTTACAGAGCGACCTAGTCAGCTGGCACTGCAGCAGTCTGAACAGCAAGCGGAAAACTAAACAAAACCAGAAACCAGCCACCTGACCAACTCTCCCGAAATACACTAGATTTCTATCTGACCCCCAAATGCATCCCCATTCCAGTCATCTCTTTCAGTATTTCCCTCTCTATCCACCCTGAACCTGACTTAGGGGCAAGTGGGGATGGGAACACTATACAATCTTTATGGCTGTTTTTTTTTTTTTATTTCGAATTCTTTTTTAATGGTGTATATTCATTGCACATTGTACTAGGCTTCACAGGGACGTTTTGGTATTGATACACATAAATAATGTACTTTGAGCAGACTTCATCCACGTATTCCTTTCCCCGTTTTCCCCTCCTCCCCCATCTGTCCTCTTGCGTTGCCAAGGACAAATTTACATTTACTTTTTATGTAATGTTTATGTTTCTCTATACAATCCAGGAGATTTTGTTGTCTCACAAATGCTAAAAAGAATTTATAATTTTGTTGTTCTGTCCATTGTATTATTTTGTTTTTCTGTGAGGCATGGTCTCCCTCTGTTGTCTATGCTGGCCTTGACCTGGCCTCATAGGATCCTCCAGCTTGAGACTCCCAACTAACTGAAACAAGTACATGCTGCTACATCTACTTGAAATGTTTTTTCTAAATGACAAAAATAAAAGTTTCCCTTTTGCATTATAAATTTTTGGCTATTATACTGTTGACATTAGATAATATAGCAGCATTTGTCCTAAGTGGACTTAAAACTGAGGTAGCACAGTGTGCCATTTAAAACACTGAAATGGCAAACATGGATGATCTGCCAATTCTCCCATTAAACACCCAGTACTTCCCTCATCGCTACACCTGTCTGTTGTGGAATATTTGTTTAACTATGCAACTATGTGTTGCATTTGTTTATGTTGTGGAGTATTTGTTTAATTATGTAAAGTGTGTTGCATTTTTTAAGTTATGTCAAGATATGTTGCTGTTTTACCTTGCCTGCCTATAGTACCTGATTGATCTAATAAAAAACTTAATGGCCAATAGGGAGGGATGAGATATAGGTGGGACTTCCAGGCAGGAAAAATAAGGAGGAAAAGGAATTTAGACTCATGAATAAAGAAAAAGAGATGCCAATGGCCAGCCAGACAGAAATGGATGAAGCAGAAAAATAAGACATACAGAATGAAAAAAAAAAGTTAAAAGCCACCAGACAAAATGTAGATGAATAGAAACAGGTTACATTAAGTTAAAAGAGCTAGTGGAACAAGGCTAAGCTAAGGCTGAGCTTTTATAATTAAAAACAAGTCTTTGTGTGTTTATTTGGGAGTTGGTTGTGGCCCAAAGAAAATGCCAACTATACATGTCTCTTTATATCATTATGCCATACAGTACTGGCTCAGGACAGAGCTAACCTGAAACTAGGATAACTACAAGATGGAATTTAATGCCAGACTCTTGTGACCTTCTCTCATTATTTATTCCTTGAATCTATTCAATACTTATAGCAACCTAAACACCAAGAACCTAATATTTTGTGTTTCCTATTTTTCTACACTCTGTTCAAATCAGTAACTGTATTTCTCAGTAATTAAAAAAATAAATTTGATGAACCAAGTTGTCTATTAGGAAAACAATAACAATATTAATGATGTTGGTTACAATAATGATGGCTTATGGGAACCTTCTTAAGAGTTAAGAACTTTGCATACACCATGCTATTTAATTTAATAGTTAAAGAAGTCCTAGGTGCCAATATTATTAACTAGTACTAATTTATTAGGTGAATGATTTAAGGCTCCAAGATGATAAATGGCTCTCTTAAGGTCGTATAGCCACTAGGTGGCAGAGGCTGGATCCAAATCCAGATGTATCTCATTCCCAAACCCACAAAGCTGATGAGACAAATGAAAAATCCGTATCTAAAAAGAATTAGCTTGCTATGATAAGAACTACAGTTTATTTCATAACCCAGGTATTTTGAGCTAGTCAATCAAGACAAGGTGCCCCAAATGGAAGCACAAATAAAAGGTACTGGGTCAATTGCAAGAAGACCTGCCCAGCACACAGGAAGGGAGCCATGGTCTTGTGTGTTCTAATTTTTGTGGCGGTATCTTTGTTTCTACCTATTAGGAAGTCTTACAGTTAATTAAGAAATAATTTACTTATAATAAACTGCATCCATTTTAAAGTGAAAAAAGACAAGGTCAATGATAACATATATGTACCCACACTCTCAATGCAATGGATATGTGGTGAATTTGGGCAATTAAATTTCAGATAAGGGATACAATGAATGCACACATCACATTGACATATTAAACAAACACCTTCTCAATAGTACTGTGAACTTTATTTTATATATAATTACCTACCTAAATTGAACTTTAATCAACAATTGCATTTTATTCCAAAGTCAAATTTTGGAACAAACATGTCACATTATAGGACCATCAGCAAGGGAAATATTAGTAGATCTGATAAAACATAAAAGAAAACTTTGAGTTTTTGAGGTCACATTTCATGTGTCTTCTTAGGAAGGAGGCTCTTTAATCAGTATTATTTTTCATCCCTAAACACATTTAGTTGTTCAAAATATATGTTAATTTCAGATAAATGCATTTTATGAAAATCTCAAGTTGTGAAATAAATGTGACTAACAGTTTGTGATGCTTCCTTTTTCATAAGAAGTTGACATTTGGTTATTTGTTTAATGGGTATCAATCAGTGTTAAACCTAGCTGTGGAATAGATGAAACACCATCAGCATACGAGACGGATGCTCTCATGTTTGAGTGGCTTTAGAAATGCGACTGTGAAGTTATTGAAGGTGACCTGTCATTTACAAGCCATGCTTTGAAAAATCTGTAAAATCCAGTAAATCCTCCAAGAATACCACTTAATGTTCAAGGGACTAAAAGATTGTGCTTTTAGCTCAAGGGAGGAATCTCACAAAGACGAAATTACCTCTTTTCTTACAATGCAGAAGCTTTGCCCAAATCTCTGGCTCAGAGAAATATGAGTGATGAGCACAGAGATGCCACTAGCTCGCTGGTATTGAGGACATTTTAGACTAAAACAATGAGTCCTTTTGTCAAATAAGCAGCTATATCATTCACAATACTCAGAAAATAATGAGGGTCAATGGTGTAAAAAAATAAAATTAAAACAACAAACTGTGGCTACAGAACCACTAGCTATGAGTCACAGACCTGGTACTCAGTCATGGAATAATCATGCATTGATTGTGAGTTTTTGATTGTCTAATAGCTGATGCGAAACCAGAAAAATTAGATTAATAATGTGTAAGTAGTCTTGGGATAAAAATTAGAGGTTGGGCAATCACTTTAGTTAAATAAAGTAGCTAAAATTGGAGCATCAAACAGGTTTGCTTGGCTGAGGCTGAAAGTTATACCAGGAGGTCAATACTACAGGGTGCTATTGGAGACTCCTCTACCCTGGTGTTGGAAGGGCTTTATTACAGCCACCAGGGCAAGTTTGCATATGCATGCTGTTGCTTTTGGGTTTGAATATCAGGAATGTTTTTGCTCTCCACTCACACTAGTTTCTGGCCTCCTGGTGGAATTCTTTTTCCTCTTTCTGTTTTGGAAGCTAGGTTGGACAGGGGAGAAGCTGGGGATGCCACTGACAGCAGCTCTCCCTGGGCACAACAGATTTCCCTGGCATGCTTCATTTAATAAAAATAGTTTTTTGGCACCAGCATAAAACCTTTCATCCTTGGGTCTTAAATTATTTCAAAAACACTAATTCTTGCAGAATTCCTGCAAGGTACGTATTATAGACTCACAGATTCATAGAGGCTTGGAAAGAAAAGAATCTCCAGATATCATCTGTTTCAAATCCCTTCGTTCTTCAGATGAAAAAATCTAAATCTCAAATAAGTGACTTGTCCTTTTCAAAGAGCATAAACTGAGTCAGTTAGATTAATCAGTCCAAGCCACAGAGTTATATTTTAATTACTGTAAAAGTAGAGTGTTAAATTTCATTTCTTTGTTTGGAGTCATGTAATTTCCTCCCTCCCTCCCTCCCTCCCTCCTTCCCTTCCTGCCTTCCTTCCTTCCGTTCTTTTTGAAGTAAAACAAATGGTTGGAGATAATGTCCAGAGGTAGGTTTATAAATTGATGTGTCAATAATCTATAATGACTAAGCCAGGCAGTGGTGGTGCATGCCTTTAATCCCAGCACTTGGGAAGCAGAGATATGTGGATCTCTGTAAGTTTGAGGCCATCCTGTTCTACAGAGTAAGTTTTAGGACAGGCTCCAATGCTATAGAGAAACCATGTCTCGAACGCCCCCCCCCCAAAAAAAAAAGAAAGAAGGAAAGAAAGAAAGAAAGAAGAAAAATAATCTGAAATGACTAAAAGTAGAACAAGGTTAGATATAGTTATAGCTTGAATTAAAAAAAAAATCACCTATTGGTTTATGTATTTGCACACTCGGTGTCCAGTTGGTGGCTCTGTTTGAAGATGCTATGGAAAGTGGCAGGAGTTGGAGCCTTGCTGGGGAAAGTATGTCCTTGGGGGCTGGTTTGAGGATTTATACCCAATTCCACTTTCTTTCTATTTCCCCTTTCTGCTTCCTGTGTGTGGATGAAAATATGATCAGCTAGCTTCTAGTTCCTGCTGACATGTTTTGCCTTTCCCATCATTGCAAACACTTTCTCTCTGGAACCATAAACCCTTTCTTTCTTAAGTTGCTTTTGGTCATGGTGCATATCACAACAAGAGAGAAGTACCTAGTACAGATACTATCAAGCTGACGAAGCAATTGTATGGCTATTTAGTTTCAAGGCATTGAAGAAATAAAGGAATGAACTGTTCCCCCTACTTAAAATATTAAATCCAGTCTCACTCATCACATACCCTGTCACCCCTTTCCATCTGTCTATTTTAAAGATGAAATACTTTAGAAGAAGATAGAAGCTCATCACAAGGAGACAACCAATACCTGAGTCTGCAAGATGATAATTTCCCCAAGGAAGCTTTGCATCCATTTGGAAGAGGAAGAGAGAATGACACTTATGCTGATGAAATGCAACTTATTAACTGTCTCATCAGTTAGAGGCATTTTCAAAGACTTGAATTCTTATTAGCCACAGGCAAGTTTCTTGTGCCCACATCACTTTACCAGAAAATTAATGAATATAAAGTTTTGCCCAAATTCTGAACCCCCAAATCACCAAGATGCAAAAGCAATGAGTCTTTTATTGCAGTTGTTTAAAGAGCTAGGCCTTTCATCCATCATCATGGCGGATGGCTGGGGAAAGACCCCAAAAAACCATTTGACAAGGATCATATAGGGCAGTGTAAGGGGCATGCACAGTTTCAGGATTGGTGTGCCCTGCGTTGATTGGTCAACTGGTTGTTATGGCCCATAAGCCCTCCCAGGGCAGTTGCTATGCTCTGCATGTCATTGCTGTGCACTTGTAGGTAAAGCACACCCAGAGCCATAAAGCATAGCCCCTCTAGCTAACTTCTGATTGGTTCCTTGCTATGAGGCAGGCAACTGACCTTCTGGTGACCAAGAAAAGGTCAGGCAAGTACGTGTTAGCCTGTCATGGCTGCCAAAACCAGGGTTGTTCCCTTCAATATAAGAATAAACATTATTATATTGTATATGATAAATACAATATCTATTGTATAATGAATATATATATAATGGTAGGGCAAACAGGAGTTGATATGAGAGCACACGGAAAAAAGATATTCATTCAAAGTTGATAACTGGGGAAGGTAAGGAAACTAATTCAAATTGAGTCTAGGAAAACATATTTGTTTAAAAAAATGGATTGAAAGAGAAAGAACATTCCAGCATAAAACTTGGTTTAGTTGAAGCATCATATACTTTGTAGGATTATGGTTCCTAAAAGCCCAAAACAAGGAAATGAAGGTATGAGTCATGGCTAGTGACAATGGGAAGAATCTGCTTGAGGGCACTTATTTAGAAGGCTGTGGAAATCTTCTATTGGTTTGATGGATGGAATAAGAAAAATAGGAGGAAGTAGCATTACATTACAGACAAAAGGGCAGATATTGAGATCAATTTGAAGACAGGAAGGTTGACAAAATCCTCACTGTGTACTATGTAATGCAATCAAAGAAGAACAGCAAGAACAGAACACTAGAAGACACTGGGAACTGTATGAATCAAAAATTGGCTTTCTTTCTCTACGTATTTCAGATTGTCTTTTCAAATCCTTCCTTTTAAGAGAAATAACTAAATTTAGAAGTTTAGCTCTCAAAATAAAATCCCAGTGAAAGAATTATGTTTTATAGGCTGTGGAGCTCTGTTAGGGTAATAACACAAACATGAACTGGGGATCATATTAACAACATTTTAATTTGAAAGGTAAATATTGGCCTCTGCTAGACATCATAGTAGGTTGTAGTAGAACTGACTTTGGAGGTATCTATTTGTCAGAAGCTAGCCTTGGCAACTCCCCTTGCCTAGCTACCCGCCAGCCAGTCTAGCATCCCACCCCTCAGGTTCCAGGACCTGGCCTGAGAAGCAACTAACACCTATCCCTTCCCCCACTTCCTTAACACAGGAAATTCCGGTATACCTGCCTGAGAGCAATTAACAATCATTCCTACCCCCACCTCCTTTTTCTCTGCTTACTCCTTTCTCTTTAAAAATCCCCTTGGTTTCAATAAAGTTGACCTTAACAAGGAGATCTGCTTGGTCCCGCTTTTTCTTTCCCGCCCATTATTTGCAGGCGTGACCCACCTCGGACTCACGAATTACCAGAGCCCAGAGGGACAGGGCATCTACTGATAAGCATAATAGCTCTGGTGTATCTCCAAACAATTGTATTGAGTTCAAGAAGCCCAAAACCCCCAAACACAGAAGAAAATATAGCATACATAAGCAACCAGGGAAAAGCAAACCAATGCATTGGTCATCGATTGGTGATTGGGACAGGGTATGGCCTATTATTAAGAATCACAAGGAAACTTTTTCATGGACATACTCATTACCTTCTTTTTCCCTACTGCTGTGGACAAAACACAGGGCCTTGTGCTTCTAGACAAGCTAAATATTGATGTGTTTATGATTTCAGAAAGGCACACATATCAAAAGTTATCAAATTATACCCACACACCATGAAACATATAATTTAAAAAGTAGGCAATATGGGTGGTAGAAAATCTATTGCACCTAGAATGTTTAGTAATTTTGGCAAATGCATCTTTGGATAGCACCTAAGGATGTCTGACTCTCTAGCCCAGATCTTTCTTCTTCATACTGAACAGAGAAATTACCTAGTCATGATGGCTGCAGAAGAACACAACAGTTCCATCTCAGTGAAGCACAGAGTTGGCTGCTGATAAAACAACAAAGGCTATGCAACTGCTAACTCTAATGGCCTGATTGTGGAATTAGACCACATAGTCCCCACAAAAGGGGAGTGAAAATATGCTACATTTCACATACTAGAAAAAATGAAGTTACTTAAGAATACTTATAACATTTCTTTTGTTTATATTGTATATTTTAGGGATTTAAAAACAAATAGAATGTGCTCACTTCTCCTTAGAAACTTGAGATAGACAGTAGATTGATTGATACATAGGTAGGAAGATATACAAATCAATAATAGATACAAAATGTAGAGTGCAAAGAGGGGAGGAACTCATCTATGGCCTGAAGAATAGGCATAAAGAAGAAATATTTCAACAGTGACAGGAGTGTAGAGGTTGAGTGTTCAAGAATTGTGCATGAGACAGGCACAAAAACCAACACCGTGTACAGGAGATATCATGAAATTAATTGTGCCCAGTGGCAAGGAAAAGCATGGGAAAATAAATCAAAGTCAGTTTGGATTGTCTATTGCTATGTTGAAAGGAACTGATCAGGAGCCTACTTGGAGGAGGACAAGGTTTAATCCAGTTTGTCACTCTTAGGTTACATTCCATTACTACTGTAAGTCAGGGCAGGAACTCAAAGCAGGGATTTGGAGGAAGGAACTGAAGCAAAGGCCATGGAAATTTGCTGCTTACTGACTGGCTTCTTTTTATGGCTTTCTTGGCCTGATTTTGTGTAGCATCTATGACACCAACTCAGCAGTGGCACCACCCACATTGAGCTGGGCCTTCCCACATCAATTATCTATTAAGAAAATGAATCATAGTCTTTCCTATAGGGTAATTAGGTAGGGGTAGTTTTTCAATTGAGATTCCTCTTCCAAAATGACTATAGCTCTGTCAACTTGACATAAAACTTACCTGCACAGCAGAATTGGGGATACCTTGGAGAACCTAGGCATAATAGAAGAATGGGGACTTTTATTTATTCAAGTTTATAATGAATTATAAAACTAGCATTAATATATATTGTACCTGATTAGTTGAAACAAATTAATGCATTATATAATAAATACAAAAAGAGATCTATGAAATGGTTGACATTTTAAAAGTTGTTTTTCTTATTTTTCGTTGACAATAACAATATATTTATAGGATATGGCATGATATTTTGATATATGAATAGCTTAATAATAGATTACAATAATTGACCTATTTATCATCTCAGATATTTATAATTTCCTTGTATTGTGTCTATCATAATTTTTATAGTTACCATGAAATATACATTATTTGCTGATATTCAATAGTTGTTTTACTATGTCAGAAAACACAGAATTCATATCCAATAGTGTCCCTGTAATATTAAATATTCTGTCTCCATCTTTTCCTCCTCCACATATTTTCTGGACTATGGCAACCACTCTTTCAATATGTATTTTAATGAAAAATATCTATTTTTATAACCAATAAAATTTTAGTGACATAAATAAAAATTGATACAAAATAGAATTAAAAACATAATTTTATTCTATCAAAATGATTTTTCAATATAAATATAGGTAACTCTATGGCAAGTATTTATCTATATATTTTACTTAATCTAAAAGCTTGCTAGTAGTGCATTACTTCTTTAAAAATATTTACTAAATTTAGCCACATTTTTTGGATAATAAACATACTAGGTATGTGAGAGAGACTTGCCAGAAACTCGCCAAACAATGAGAGCTATAGCCACACCTTTGGATGTCCACCATAACTAGATAGCAAGATCCTATTGCTGAAGATAATATCCTCTTTTAATATAAGGCACAGAGAAATAAAGCTTAGAGTGAGCTGGAATCTCCTTGTCAACTAACATTTGTAGTGCTGGAAGGTGCTATGCCATCTGCTGGGGGAGAGAATGTGGCCATATTCTAACCAAGTTGTGGGTCTTGCATGCTACAGTACTGACCTTCCAGACAAGATACTCCCACTGGTACAATACTGGCATGACTGTTCTAGGAACAACCAACTTCTCCCAATTGGATCTTAAGCTAATTCAATGGGAGGGAATGCATGCCTGGCACTGTACCCCTTTTCAAAACTCTATGGATAGGGATGTCTCAGACCTTCTAGAAGAATCTATAACTAATGTTTTGTTAAATGGTTGTGTAATTAAACTGTTTCTCAATACCTATATTTAACTCATAGTCTGGTGCATCTATCAGCCTTAGGCAGAGAAGCTTCTTTTGGCAAGGCATTTAATGGTCAAATCAGAGGCTCATTAACATGCCAAGTGCTGAGAATAAGGAATTGCTGGGTGTTCATCCCTAAATGGAACATTGGTATTATCCATCCATTTATCCATCCACAAATACCTGTTGTAAGGTTTTAAGTAAGGCATAATATGACAGTAAAAAAAATTAAACTAGTAATAAATAGAACAATTCTATCAATGCACTGTCATAGAACTTTGAAACATCCTTACTTATATGTTTGGAACTCATTACTAAGGATAATAGTGTTCTCAGAACAAAAGCTCAATATTGTGGAAACTACAGTATTGCAAATACACATGGCTCAGAGAGCTACCAAGTGACTGAAAGGGCAGTTATCATATAAAATATGGATACACTGGAAAAAGAGATGATTTATGACCTGGGCAGGATGGAATGGGACAATAAGATTTGATCATTTACTTTGAGTAGTTTCTAATTTAAAATGTGTCAATTATTTATGTCTGGATTCTTTTCATGTACTATTTGTAGATCACAATTGATCACATGTAAACTAAACTGAAAAAAGCTGAATTCTAGCCAGGCAGTGGTAGAGTATGCCTTTAATCCCAGCACTCAGGAGTTCTCTTTGAGTTCGAGGCCAGCCTGGTCTGCAAAGTGAGTTTCAGGACAGACTCCAAAGCTGCACGGAGAAACTTTGTGTGGAAAAACCACCACCCCACCCCACCCCCACAAAAAAGAAATCTAGGGGGGGAACAGTTATAAAGTAGAAACACTGGATATGGGAAAATGTGCTTCCAGGAATGAAACCAGGTGGTATTTTTAATTAACCTTGAATTTTTTTAAAGACAACTGAGATATCCAACATATCCACATAACTTCCAGAGTTGGTATTGTTCAGCATTGATTCTGGTGTTAGGATGATTTGAATTTAGCATAGAGTACAGGATGACAATTTTAAGTGATATATTTGATTCTAATAATTGCTTCATTGTCAAATGGTAATACTAATATAATTCAAACTGAAAGATTTTTGTGGTGTTTTGATGAAACAATATTTACAAAATATGCAGCATAGACTTGATATACAATAGACACACCAAAATTAGATATTGGGCTTACTTTTCATCTGCATGTAAAAAGACTTGAAATGACCAGTGTGGAAACTGCTGCTTTCTCATACTGGACACCGTTCTATGATGAACATGACTGAACTGAGTGTCAAGAAACCTGGCTTTTGCAACAACCCTGAATTTAATAAACTCAGAATTTGATGTTTCTGATCTTTAGAATTTAAAAAAGTCCATAAAATTAGAGACATAGTATCAGAAACACAGTCTAAGAATGGAGTTGTACAAAGAGAATTATGAGTGCTTGCAAGAAAACTACAAGAAAGCAAGACAAGAGTCTTCTGACCTCAGTTTCTTCAAAAGTATAGAATTGTTCTTGGAGTATTCTTTTGGGTCTCTCCCAGGTATAATGGACAGGAGTGAGTTTACTTTGCATTATTCTTTACAACTGGATGTTGTTTGTTTGCATGCCTCCATGGAAAAGCATGTTTTTGCTATGCGCAGCTTGTCTTTGTTTGAACTCATGAGAACTTTGCTAATATGACCCCCTTTTTTAACCCTCTGGGTATACATTGCCTGATGCTCTGAATAAAGTTGGTTATTGCATGAAACTTTAGTCTGCCTCTTTTACAGACTCCATTCTCCCAGGTCTCGATGAACCAGAGCATCCGCTGGTTTTAAATCTGAATCTGAAAAAAAATCAGGATTTTCCTCATTGATCCTCACTGGTGGGAGAAAAGAGAGGGAACTCATTCCTCTTTGTTCACCTGTCAATTTGCCTCATCCAGAAACAAATTCACAGTTTAAGTATGAATCATTTAAACAGATTTTGCTTGCTCAGAGGACCTTGCATCTGTGCAACACTGAGAGCCACTCAGTTTCACAATTGAAAGCTTCCATTACAAGAACAAATATTTAAGAAATCTCGAAAAAATTATTCATGAATATAACTCTTTTTTTGGTTTTTCAAGACAGGTTTTCTCTGTGTAGCTTTGGAGCCTATCCTAGCACTCACTCTGGAGACCAGGATGGCCTCGAACTCACACTGCCTCCCGAGTGCTGGGATTAAATGCGCCACCAACACCCAGTGAATATAACTGTTAAAATGGGAAAAAATCCATTTTTATTGTTTGATAAGAGAGAATTTCCTTTCATTTATGATAAATACAATTAATAATTTTATGTTATTTGACTTTTGTCAGAAGCCAGCCTTGGCGACCCCCCCCCCATGCCTAGACAGATGCCAGCAAGTCTAGCATACCACTCCCTTATCACAGGAGATTCCGGATACCTGCCTGAGAACAATTAACTCATCCCTCCCGCCACCTCCTTTTTCTCTGCTTCCTCCTTTCTCTATAAAAACCCCTTGTAATAATCAATAAACGGACCTTGACAATGGAATCTGCTTGGTCCCGCTCTTTCTTTCTTGCTCATTATTTGCTGGCGTGATCCCCCTCGGACTCACAAATTACCGGAGCCCCAAGGGCCGGGGCAGGTGGTGCCCAAACGGCTCGAGGTACGGATTCTTCGCCAAACGGAGCCCCCCCCCCCAAGGAAACCTCGGTAGTGCACACCGACAAGGAAGTTCTGCTTGCCGGATTGCGATGGACGCTGGTCTGGGAAAAGTTCTCACCGCTCATGAGTGACTGATTCCCTGGTAAGTTCCCCCTCATTCCGTTTGATAATATGGGCCAAATTGTCTAAGGAAGTCAAACACTTCCTTTCGGGAAAGAGGAGTTTGAGTAAAATGTAAGGACTTGATTCAGTTTTTTGCCTCTTTGTCAAGAAAAAAAAATGTCCATGGGTCATTTTAGAAAGCCCAGACATTCATCCTTAACTTGGAAAAAGGTTGGAGAAGGACCTTAACAGATTGCTCATAGAAAAGGGACCTGAGGCAGTTCCCTCACAGACTTTTAGTTATGGGCCTTGAGCCTCATTCTCCTAAAAACCTTAAAAATTACCCTGTCAAAAATTAGTTCAAACCCCAAATCAGAAACAGATAATAGAAGCTTAGACTGCTCAAGTACAGGAGATTTCAGAGTTTAAAAGTTTTAAAAGGATCATTCCTGCTTAGAAAAGCCTCTGCCATGATGCAGCATTTTGAGTTTCACAGGGGCTTGGGAAGACATAGGCGCGGCCTCGCATACACGCAGGCCCTCGGGAGAGTCTAGGAGTGTAATGGAGAACAGAAACCGCCTCGCCTACTTAGGGGCGGCTGGATAGTAAAGAATATACCGGACAAATGATTGGGATCAACAGGGAGAGACAATTAATAAGTACCTAGATGAAGGGAGCCTTCACCTCCTTCCTTCATTTTAAGCTGGAAATACAGAAAGGCAAATACTCAATGGTAAAATTCAACAAGAGCTAACAGACTTAAAAATTTTAGCGAAATTGCTTACAGGCGATAAGAAATTTACAGGTTCCTTGGATCAGAGAGAATGGCTCAGGGGAACATAGCAGGATACATGTGCCAATACCATTCGAACAGCTCTAGGAACTATTAATGGCTTGTGTCCAGTATGGACAAACAGAGGCTGATAGGGAATATTACTATAGAAGCCTCACCCCTAGGAAATTAAAAGTGGATAACCAAGGCCTGCTGGTCAGGAGGAGGATATTTGTTATAGAGACCAGGCAGGGACCTAGGGAGTTGATTGAGAATTGATTTCTAGGCCTATATGGAATTTTACAAAAATATTAGAGACACAGATGTTGGGAACTTTAATTATAAAATAGCTAGCCTATGATAATGTTGGTAATGCATGCCAGACCACACTAAGGCCTCACAGGAGGAGGACTGATATGAGTTAGTTAAGAATTGTTCAGATATGGACCTAGCTTACACTCAGGGATTATCGATGATAGCTGCCTTACAGGAAATTCAGTTAAAAATAAGTTATTCCTACACAGAAAGCAAGGCACAGGGAGGAAGAAATGCACAGAGCCTTCTAGAGGTTGCTTTGGGCATTTTCAGAAAGAGCTCCAGGTCAGACAGAGTCCCAACAAAAGAAAGAATAAGGGATCAGGCTTGTGCCCAAAATACAGCCACAGATTTTTCAGCTGCCCAGAGGGCATAGACGAGCTAAGGCCAAGTTCATCCATGGCAGTGGCCAGGGTCTGCCGGCCCTCAGCCAGCGGCTTGGTACCACCTCATGCTGGCGTCTGCAGCAGGCTAGACAAAATGACTGCCGGGGCAGTGGACAGCCTGCCTCCTCAGGGTAACTTACAGCCTTGGGAGGTGCCGCCATGGTTGATGGCTAATTAATATATATAAATGCTATTGATACAGTCAAACAGAAACTATTTTTGAGACTTATAGAGAAAAAAGGACAACATATTTAAGCTTAGAATTGTTCAAATTTTGGATGTTCATATTTCAATGACTAACTATAGCTATTATGTAAAAAACAGTCCTTTAAAAAAAATGCTATGTTAATTTTTACCAATAGTCTATTGGGAGAGTTACTTACATAGATTTTTAGTAGAAAGAAATAGATAAAACAGACAGCTCTGGCTTCAGCTCAAATAATCAAACTACAAGCTATTGCAATAGTCTTACAGATCCTGGTAAATAATTCATTTACTTTGTATACTGACAGTCACTATATATATTTAAGGCTTTTAAAGTAACAAAAACAGTCCCATACACAGGGTCTAGTAATAGTCAAGTCAGAATATTATTTAAACAAATTCAAAATGTTATTCACCTAAGAATTATCATGTTTATGGGTCACAATGGGAACCTATTAAATAGGCCTTTCCCTGATTACTAGCCAAATGGAATGAATTATCTGATTAACAAAATCAGTTGATTTGCCTTAAATAAAAAAAGCTCGACAGGCTTGTAACTTTTCTTCATCATAATAGCAAGTCTTAGTAAGAAATTTGGCTTAACCAGAGAGACTGCTGGTCAAGTCTTCAAACAATATGGAAAATGTCCACAATATGGCTATGGCTAATTTAAGGATAAATCTCAAGGATAAATGCTCCCCAACCATTTATGATGAATGGATGTACCTCACATTACAGAGTTTGGCAAGTTAAAAATGTGCCACTCCACAAACAGGAGAAGCCACCAGGCATGTTATAAGTCACTGTTTAAGATGTTTTATTTACATGGGAGTGCCAAAAGTTATAAAAACAGACAATGGGTCTAGATATACTAACAAAGATTTCCAATAGTTTTGTGCTTAATTCCCGAGAACAGCCCATGTGGCCTAGTCCCACCCAGTGCGCATGGACCTGCCTGCTGAGCCTGTAATGGTGGGGACGGCTGGCCTTTGGGGGCGAAACATGCTGCTGACTTGGGGGAATAAAGTGCCTGCCTCTGCGCTTCTGTAGCTCCACACTTCTGTAGACATGAGGCAAGTCCACAGCCCAGGCAGCAGCGGCTCCTGAGCCGGCAGGGATGCACGGGCTGGGCCCGATGGCACGCCTTTAATCCCAGCACTCGGGAGGCTGAGACAGGAGATCACTTGAGTCCAGGAATTTTGGGCTATAATGCGCTATGCCGATAGGATGTCTACACTAAATTCGGCATCAATATGATGACCTCCAGAGAGCGGGCGGCCACCAGGTTGCCTAAGGAGGAGGAGTTCTATACCATACATTGTGCTAAATTTCCTCATGTATGATGCTACAAAAAAATCAGCCTCGGATTGCCTCTGGCATCCATGAATGGCTCAAAATTATGCTCAAGCCTTATGGAAAGATCCCCTAACTTACAAATGGCACGGGCCAGATCTGGTCCTCATCTGGGGAAAAGGACATACATATATTTTTGATACTCAGGCCAAATATGCTAGATGGTTGCCTAAATGCCTTCTTAATCCACCCAGGGAAAGCCCCTGAGGAGCCTTCTAATTCTGCTTAATTTTAGATAAAAGATGCTGTCTTTCTGGCTACTTGCAAGTTTATCACCTTCAATTGCCATTGCTGCTGGAAGCCCTTATCAGATCTACAACTACAACTGGATGATCCTCAACTGGAGCCAATGATGCTGCCAACTGATGCTGCCAACGCCTTCACAACTATTGTGACCACCCCTTCCTTTCCCCCCTGATAGTTGATTTATGTGCTTTAGCCTTAGGGGCCTCTCCAGACTAGGGAACCCCTGACCATTTTTCCCCCCAGGAGCTCCCTTATTCTCTCCTTAATTAACCCTACTGTTCAGGCCCTTCATCAAGCCAACCACTCCCTTATAAAGGACTGTTGGGTCTGCTATTCTTCCACTCCTCCCTTTTCTGAGGAAATTTCAGGAATTTAATTTCTACCTTGCCTGTTCTACTGGATTGACTACTTAAACTGTCACCTCTACCTTTTCCAAAACTAACCAGATTCATTAAGTCTCAGGTCCACTACCATCGCCTAGAGGCATTAGATTCTGAGCTGCCTGATGAAAATAACCCTCCCCCCAGTCCTAAAGGACTGGATTTTTCAGGCCTTGAACATCGAACCTCCCGATTTCCTTGGCCTTGGAGCCATCCGTGACAGGAAATATCGTGGTGCCGCAAGCCAGATGCCGACCCTTCCCAACGGCTGTAGCGTCCTCCATGACAGGTTTAGCATGAGACTGACCCCCAGATGCCCACTCCAAAGCACTCCCGAGCTGCTAGCCTTATAAAGGGTCATTGGAGTGCTGAGGACAGGTGCATCTCACGTAACCTAAGACAGAGGCACTACTTCTCACTGTCATATAAATGACAATATCATAAAACATAGGGTCCTGGATGTGGGTGCCCATCACGTAGCCTAAGCCAGGCGCTCCATTTTATTATACTTAGTAGGGGGAGATGTCAGAAGCCAGCCTTGGTGACCCCATACCTAGTTGGATGCCAGAAAGTCTGGAATATCACAGGAGATTCCGGATATCTGCCTGAGAAGCAACTAACACCTATCCCCTCCCCCATTTCCTTAGTTAGTGCTTGAGATAAACACAGGAGATTCCGGATACCTGCCTGAGAACAATTAACTCATCCCTCCCCCCACCTCTTTTTTCTCTGCTTCCTCCTTTCTCTATAAAAACCCCTTGTAGTAATCAATAAACGGGCCTTGACAATGGAATCTGCTTGGTCCTGCTCTTTCTTTCTCGCCCATTATTTGCAGGCGTGATCCACCTCGGACTCATGAATTACCGGAGCCCCGAGGGCCGGGGCAGACTTTAATTGTTATGGATATCTTCTTCAAAAGTCAACATTATTTCACCTTAGAAACAAGAAATTTGAAACTAAAGGTATTTCATTTATAGAGAGATAAATAGTAGATTTGGAAAATAGTAATGAATTCAACCAAGATGAATATATTTGGCTCATTTCCCTACAATAAATAAATAATTAGTGAAAGGAGCAGTAATAGAATAGAAATATTCTAAGATGCTGTTATGTGGCAAGAATTTTCCTGGACAGATGTAACACACATCTACTCAGCCCAGAAAGGCAGCTCACCATAGACCACAGTACGGATACTGTTACAGTCCACGAGAAGTCCCACCAGTCATGTCTGTAATCATCAAGAGCATTTATTAATAAAAACTGCCAACAAGTTGGGGTGGCACTTGGCGACAGCCTGACAGACTGCCAGGGCCTCCTTTTCAGTGGGGTTGGGGGAATTCTACAGAGGAGGGATTAGTTTGAGGGTTGATTGGTGGAGGAGATTAGTCTGGGGGATGATTGCTGTGTGGTTGTAGTGATTAGGGACTTTGCAGTGGCAACCTAGGGAGAACTATCTTTAGCTATCAGAAGACTGGTTATCTGCTGAGCCACAGAAGGTAAAGCACGGGGTGCCTGTTGACTGGATGCCCCCGAGTTGTGGTTTTCCCTGAGAGCTGTTTGCTCAGCTCCAGCCATTACCAGTAAACCAAAACTAAGGCCTGGGTCCTGGCAGGGGTTATTTGAAACCTGTCATGGCTCTGGTCTGCCTCCCTGGCCCTTTCACCAAAGTCTAACTTTGATGAACCAATAGGTTTTTTGGGGGTTACTTACAGGAATATGATAGGTGAGGGTTACTTAGGGGAGCAGAAATGACTCAGAGGCAGCCACATAATCAAAGCCCCTTCCACCCTGTCCGCCGCACATCCATCCACCGTGGGTGACAGTTCTTAAAAGTTCTGAAACAAGCTTGTTTCTGATTTAAATTAAAAAAAAAAAGAAAAACAAAAAACAAAAAAACGTCTGAAACCCAGAGCACATTGTATGGTCTGCCTAGATGAACAGGTTGGAGAGTGTCCGTTCCAAGTGACTCCATCTGCCGAAGTTCCTTCCAGGCATTTTGGCTGGTTTGTACTTCTTTCAGGCAACTTGTCTAGGGTCAGCGTTTTCTTTGCAGCTTGGTTTATCTGAAAGCCCTTTTTGCTACTTGTCATGTCTGAGAGTGACTCTTTCAGTCTTTATTGTTCATTTTTGGAAGAGATGGGGTATGGTGAATCTGGTCCGTTTCAGGGACTTCCTCAAGCTATTTTGAGTTGTTTACCTTCTGTTTTAATGAGCTCCCCGACCCCAGGACGGAATGTTTCAATCTCAGAGAAAACTGTTATACAACAGATACCACCCAACATGCATCTATAAAGTCTACAGTTCCATTGCTTCTTTCAACCAAGTTTCACTGACTGCCTCCTCTTTGTCTAGCATCTTGGCAATAAATAGGACATGGCCCTGTCCTCTAGAAGACCTTAAAAGCACTGTTATAAACAGAGGGACTTGATATAGTTGAGGTGTGGTAGGGAGAAAATAAGAGAGGTTTTAAATTATACAAGTTAAGTTCTTCCATCTGTGAACACTAATAGATCACCTTTCCAGATATCTAAGGAATAGCATAGACAAGCCAGAAAGCAGGGAGAGGGTAAATGTATCCTCTAATGTGTGCTTCAGAAGAAGATAGTAGAGAACAAAGACTAGCTTAGTGACTTTAGCCGTTGAGTTCCTGTACAGAATCCAGCAGGTCTTATAGCATCAGTAGGGATGAACCACATTCCCCCTTTGCGGCAGCTCTGATCATCTAAGCTGATATTCTCAGACATAGAACAACCTCTGAAGATCTCTTAGGCAGCACCAACTTCACATTTCTCAACACCAAGTACGGAATCTGATGCTGGAAACACAGCAGCTAATCAAGCTGTCATATTAACTTCATTGACAACAGAAGGCAGCTAAATGGATGGAAGCAAGTACTGGGGTTACATGATTATGAAATTATTATTTCCAGTGTAGTAATTGAGCTATGCTGGCCCAAGGTATGACCAGCTAGTTCTAGTAGAAGGTGTTCGTTCCAATAGGATTCCTTCCTGAAACTTGTTAACTCTAGAAGTTCTTTAACTTACTGGGATGAAAAACAAAAACCAAGTCATTGAAATTGCTCAGTAAAAAAAAAAGGGGGGGGGTGTTGGGCCTTGTTCTGTTTTTGAAAATTTAAATAGATGAGTCTGTAAAACTATCAGACTCAGAACAAGGAAATTTCAAGCGCCACTGTAATTTTCTTGTTGTTAATGTGTCTCTGCTTTTTTTCCTTTTATGGAATTGGTATGACAGAGAATCTCATTTCTTTTCCTTTTGTTTGAGAAGCTTCTTCCTTCCTGGTAGTAATGAGGTTGGCATCACTAACACAAACCTGATCCAGATTTCCAGTATGCCTTTGGAGAGGGCTCAGAGCCGCGGGGTCTCCACTAGTGGCTGCCAGTCCTTAAAGAGATCCCTGCTTCCTGTGAGATTAGTTGTTAGCTTAGCTGGACATGTGGTATGGGACCTCTGTATGAAGCACTTCCAAAATCTCTAATTTTCTAGAAGTTGGTAAAATCAAAATTTTTTGCATCATAGGAGTAACTCATAGCTGCTTGCTGCTTCTGTAGTGCATGCCCTGTGTGCAGGCTATCAATCCCACAGAAACACCGGGCACCTACATTGTCAGTGTAGCATGAAGTCTGCATGAGAAGCAGGCTAACTGAGCAGGAAAGCCAGTTGGTGGACATGTGGAAATAATCAACGCAGTCCCACCCATCTCAGAACCCCTACAATGACTCATGTTCAGCATGTTTTCTGTTGTATAATAAAACAATGTTCTTACAGGTCCACAGAAAAGGGAAATAATGCTGATGTTAGGCTTAGGATGGAGTCTCTGTAGCCAAGGCTTATCACTATCTCACGGCACAGCTGAGACAAACCCTCTGCCTCTCTGAGTTCCTAAGCCTGAGTTCTCTATCTTCCTAAGACTGTGACCATTTGATACAGTTTCTCCTTTTGTGGTGATCCCCAACCATAAAATTATTTCATTGTTACTTCATAACTGTAATTTTGCTACTGTTATGAATCATACTGTAGATGATATACAGGGCATCTAACTAATATGCAGTCCCAAGTGGTTGTGCCCCCACAGTGAGAACCACTGTTCTAGGCCATACTGTGAGTAGTACTTTCTGAATTAGGTACTTAGATGCAGAACTTAAAATGTAGTTTATCACGGACAGACTTAATATATCCCAGAGTATTTAGAGGCATGCCTTGTGTGAAAACAAATACGTGCTATGAGTAGATTTTTCTACCATTAACCTCATTAGAACCCACTACAAACAATGTCTGCCCTTGGTTAATGATGCTCAACAGTGTGGAATGGACAGGTGTATTTCAATAGGAAGCTAAATCCAGATAAAATGTCTATTACTGGGAATAAACACACCAGGAAGAAGATAACTAAAGCCAATACTGTTAGATGCAATCACAAACAAGCTACAACTCCTACCCTGAGATGACAATGTGGTGGAGGGGAAAACTAAAGCAAATGAGACTCCTGGAATCAGATACAGTTGCTTGGAGACCCCTAGCTCTGACTAAAAAGATGCCAATGCATATATATTATAAAGTACCTAGTCTAAATTGGCCTGACCACAAACGAGTGAGGAACAGTAGCCACATGAGGGCTTTGCCTCTTTATTAACAGAATCTCTTTCTAACAGGGGCAATCCAGCTTCCGAGGGACAAACACTATCCCAAGATAATCAAAATTAGAGACACCTAAATTATTCTGTGCCATATTGTCTTACCATGAGAGACACGAAAGGGTCTCTTTGGATCACCTTAAAATTGGGAGTCAAAAGACTATGAACCTAAATCCACCACTAAACAAAGTTTGCAACAGCCAGAAGAAATAATGCCACAGAGAATAAGCTAAGCTTGGCGACAGAAGGCAGAGTTTCCCTGCCATTGGATAAGTTCTGACATTCTGCCAACACTGAAGCCATGTGGGCCTCTCTCATTGTTCTGTTTCCTGGCAGCTGACTAGATAAGAACATGTGCACATGTTTTTCTAATATTTTGAATTGTGAATATCTCACTTAAAAATTGAGAGTCCTGATTTAAAGTTCAAGAGTGGAATGGCTTCACTGTCAAGAGAAAATGATATATCTACAGCCTAAAATGATATAGTATACTATTTCAATAGATTAAAATAATTATAACAATAAAATAAGTAATCTAAATATTTTGAAAGTAATGAAAATAATTACAAAGGCTTAAATGTTTCTCTAAATGATAGAGAACATTGGTTCGGGTAAAGAGTCAAAAGAGAGAAAGCTAGAACAAAAGCAAATAACTTGAATATTATGTAAGTGCTATTTTTAAGAGGCATAGCCCTTGTAAATAGTTACTAATATTAATTACAGATGGGAGCCTTTAGGATGGCTCAGTGGGTCAGCATACATACCTGTGAGTCTCATGACTTTAAATCAATCACATGGTCAAAGGAGAACGCTGACTCCTGCAGGTTTAGTTATGACCTCCACACATATGCTATGGAATAATGCATCCAAGTAAGCTAGTAAGTAAGTAAATAAATAAGTAGATTTATTAATATATACAATAAAAAGGCTAGGCAAGACTTATTTTAAAAGGAAGTACTCATTTGTGTAATTAATGTATGCCAATTAAGAAGGAAAAAAACACTAGTGAGGCAGCATTAATAAAACAGAGTTCAATGTAAAAGTTATTTATTTGACAAAGAGGCCTATTTTATCGTGGCACAAACACAAAGCCCATTTTACAACAGACAGGAGTCAGGGGCCATTATTCTCCTGGTGGCATGAGTTTAAAGGATCCAAAGCAAACCTTATGAACCACAAGGGGACAAGTTGATGAAGATATCAGGTAACAGAATATGCCAGCACTTCCTCCCAGGAGCTCCTAGCAGTGTGCAAACAACCAGGGTTCATATGATGGCCCTTTTGTCATCCTTCATAAATGTTCAGTGGAGCTATTTCTTCTATTTTTTATCTGCTCAGATAAATCTTGCGTTTGCCATAAATGGACAATTCCTGTTTGCATTACTTTACCAAGCACTCAATGCAACCAATACAGTGTCCAGTCATTTTTTTAAAAAAATTTAAATTAGAAAATAAGCTTGTTTTACATATCAATCCCAGTTCCCTCTCTCTTCCCTCCTCACTCTTAAGTCACCATCAAATTCCCGTCTGATTTTGGGTATCTTCTTTCCCTCATTGCCAATGCTGTGGGCATACTATGGAAAGGACAGCTTCCTCTCTTTTTTGTCTCCACATTCTTTTACTTCTTTGCTCCTTTTGTAGGACTGGGTCCTGCTCTACAACACTAATCATCAGAGAATTATAATTTAAGTTCCTTTGGATATATACCTAATAGGAAATTGTTAGATCATATGGTAGTAATTTTTTTTTAAATTACTGAGAAACCTGAATACTATTTACAATTATGGCATTCCAGTTCATGTTGCTCACAGTGGAGATCTATATTGTCCACTTTCTTGCCTGAGTGCTCTCTCTCTCTCTCTCTCTCTCTCTCTCTCTCTCTCTCTCTGTGTGTGTGTGTGTGTGTGTGTGTGTGTGTGTGTGTGTGTGTAGTTAACTGGCCAGTCCAAGTCTGATTCTGCACTGCCATGATCTTTAGAACTTCATCCATTTGGGATGTGCCCAGGAAAAAAAGAAAATCAACAATCTTGGATTCCTTAATGGGCAGTGAGAACAGGTAGATCTCCTCCAGGGACTTGATCTTCATGTCCTTAACCTGGCTGCCCAACTTGGTGACAGGGATTCATTCTTTATCTTTGGCTTATCTCTTGCAGCCCAGCAGCCCCGACCAAGAACAAGACCATTGCTGAATCCTCCATGGAAGCCACCATATTGCCTCCTAATCCTTCCTTCCACTGCATCTGGGTCATCCTCCATTTAGTGTTTTTCCTGAGGGAGGAAGAGGGGAAGGAGAGGGAAGAAGGAGGCGGAGGAGGAAGAAGAAGCAACAAAAATGAGAAATTTTACTTCCTAATAAATGTAAATGGAACCACTTGATCTCATGGATAATAAAAAAGCCATTTTCCATGTAGGTAAGTGGAGAAAAAAGAAACTGAGATTATGAATAACTTGTGAGTCCAGCTCACAAAACTACCTTCAGGTCAGAGGCTGTAGCTCAGTGATGGGAACTTAGAAAATTTCTGTTCTGAGGGGTAATGGAATAACTCCCCTGTGCTGCTGTTTGAGTCATGCTCTTTATTCTTCTGCTAGCTTTAATTCTACATCTGTAGCTTCTAATTCTCCGTTATTTCAATTCTCTGTTTCAATTCTCTCTGCTTCTCTGTTCTCTCAGCCTAAATATATTTTTTAGAGGAGGTTTGAAGCAATAATTTTAAAAAATTACAAGATTTGTATCTCAATGGTCAAAAGCACATTCCTTTGATTGAGAAATAAGGACAGAGCCGTTTTACCATAGCAACACAAAGTTTCAAGGTTTATGGTGTAAGATTGTGACCAAAGGCCTGGGACATAGAGTCCAATGAGACAAGCTTCGAGACACAGTTCTATTATCAGCTAGTCTTGGCAAATGAGGAATAGGCATGGATTTTTTGGTTGCTTTGTATTAATAACCTTGGTTAGACGCCTGTGACTCTGACCTTGTGCATGACTGTGAAGTTTTAAACTTATGATCCATTTACAAAAACCCTTTAGTCTAGTTAAAACTTTCTCTGAGGTGAAAATGAACCAATTGTGTGGAGTTTTGTCTCAGACTGAGGATGAATTGTTATTTTCTTTTGTTAGTCTGAGTAAAAAGAACAAAGCAGGCTTTAAGTGTCTTATAGTCTCATGGAATAATAGATCTAGTTATGAAGTATGTCCTAGTACATTTTCTATATATCAAAATTATACAGTTAATGAAGTGTCACCTTCATAATCATCCACAGATATATGTGTGCCCAGGAGACAGAATATTTTCAGGAGATAAACACACAAACAGTGGGAAAACACCCAAAGCTATTCTTAGGGAAGAATGAAGTGACTCGTAAGAGAAGTTACAGGAGAGACAAACTGTTATCTACAGCCAGTGACCCCCATGACTGTACCAAGTGGGGATCCCCATCAGAGAATCACTCCTCTAGTAGGCCAGCCTGTTGAACACTAGCTGTTACCTGCTGTATATTCATTCCCATGGCCTCTGACATGAGATTAGGGTAGTTATTGTTACTGGGGAAACTGAAACTCTCTTTGCAGATTATGATGCTGTGTAGTTTGCTGGAGAATGGAATCTGTTAAGGTCAATGCAATCCCTTCTTTTTGACTCAGTTGTTCCATGTCTGCAAAGGCTTATTTCTTTGCCCAGAAGATGCCCAATAATATTTATTTTGATGTTGTTGGAAGCATCCAAAAAATGGGGCAAAACTAACTTTATGCTGCCAGGGATGATAGTGTTGCTGATGATAACACTATCATCAACACTATGAGATTAAGTCTTAATGTCATCAATGTAGAATTTAGGAATGGACTAAGAAGGAACAATGTCATCAGAGTTTGAGAAGAAAACAACAGGGTGGATATCATAGAAATCCTGGCATCCTCCGAAATGAGGGAGATGGGGAGAAAGATGCATGGAAACCACGAGAAATCCAAGAGTGTCGAGAAATCATGCTTAGGCTTTTGACTCATTTCCAAAAAAGACAAAGGGAAAGAGAAGGAAAATCATACTTAGTGCCAGTCCATGGACCCAAGTTCAGAGAGTATAGGATTCTCGATTTTCTTGTCTCAGAACAAAAGGGGAAAACAAGAACACCTGGTTAAGAAATGGAAATAGGGTCAGTTTATTGAGACATAGAAAGCACTTCTGAGAGTAGCAGGATGCTAGTGAGCTGAGGGAAGACAGCTCCCAAAAGCTGTGGGGACATGATCCTTTATAGGACATTTTCACAGAACATTTTACATTTGTACATCACACTTTTTCACACATGCTTCTGATACCAGGGAATCTGGGCTCCTCTCTTGGGGTTCACAGTCTCATCAATAAAAGAATTTAAGAATGGACTCAGGGGAAGCCCAAGGATATTTGTTTTTAATTTAGAAGAAACACCCCAGGGCAGGTAATCTGATAATTTCAACAGCTTCCCATAGTAGAACTGAGGAGAAAAGGAAGCACCTTACCATGTGACTTGAGGCAGAGTGATGGGCAACCACATGATGGCTGTCAACCCTATGATATGGAGGGGAGGTTTAGAGCAAGAGTGGAGAAAAATCCCAGAAGGTAGGAGGAAGGATTCATGGCCTCTGACCAGCATCTGGCAGCACTCGAGGGGGAGTGGGGAGAGGAGGAAGATACATGGTGTCATGTAGGCAGACATGGTGATGGAGAAATAGCCAAGTGTCCTATGTCTTGGCTTGTAGGCAATAGGAAGAAGTTTGTCTCATAGGGTGTGGCTTAAGCATATGAGACCTCATAGCCTACCTCCAGAGTGACACACTTCCTCCAACAAGGCTACACCTACTCCAGCATAGCCACACCTCTTAATAATGCCACTACCTTTAGGGGCCATTTTCTTTCAAGCCACTACACATGGCAACACAGTCTGGCCAGTTGCAACACCATCATCAAGCATTATGCTTACCTGTAGCTCAAAATATCATGGAAGAAAGTCTGTCAGTTACTATTACATACTCTCTTACAAGTTGATGATCAAAGTAGATGACATGGTGTTGAAAGTGTTAAAGGAATGCAATACTGGTTTGTAGACACATAACTAAGACTTCTGCCATTTTCAAATACCTGGAAAGTTATATTGAAACATTATGACAGAAATATCTATTGCTATGGGCTATGACACTTTTATGGACAAAGGGCACATTTATCTTTTAATTTTGTAACTTTCTGTATTATTAAGATTAATTACTGTGACTCCACTCATTATTTTCTTACTAGATGATCCATTTCAAATAAAATTTTATTTGCAAATAATAAGATTACCAGAAATGGATTTCTGATAATATTTTTGGTAATTGCATAGGATAGAAAAAGGGAAAAATAATTTATTACATACCCAGTTCCCTGAGACTTGTCTTTTAATGAAGCCAAACATAAAAGGAGAATTCAGACAAGGGCATTACTGGGACTGCTGAACTGATAACGTGGAAGGATGGCTGAAAGCAGAGCCTCTGGGTCTAAAGCCAGGAAAGTCCAAGCCTAAATAGTATAGAGACCAGTGCTGCCAGCACAAGACAGCAAAGAAAACAACAACAACAACAACAACAACAACAACAACAACAACAACAAAACAAAACCCTATATTTGGGCTCTGGAGAGATGGGTCAGCCTTTTGAGAGCACTTGCTGGTCTTCAAGGGGAACTGGGTTTGGTTTCTTGAACTCACATGACTCACAACTGCCTGAGAGTCCAGCTACAGAGTATCTAATACCTTCTTCAGCCACTGGGGATACTTGCATACTTGCATGCACATGGTGCACAGAAACTCTCTCTCTCTCTCTCTCTCTCTCTCTCTCTCTCTGTCTCTTTCTCTCTCTCTGTCTCTCTCTCTCTCTCTCTCTCTCTCTCTCTCTCTCTCTCTCTCTCTCTCTCTCTCTCACACACACACACACACACACACACTAACAATTTTTTTTAAAGAGAAAGCTTTTTGCTAAAAGCAAAATAGACAGCTGCTTAAGAGAATCTTACATTCTTGTTCACCTCACAGACTCCCTCATAGGAGGATGTAAAGAAGGAAAAACAGAAAATTGAAGTAACTTCAATTATCAAGGTAGCACCTAGACCCTTTAAGTAAAACTCAATTTTAAGTTACTGAAAGATTACAATCTACTTATAAGGAATTTTTTGGCTGTCAAGACTCAAGATGGCTCATCAGGCAAAGGAACTTGTTACTAAGACTGACAACTTGTCCCTAGGGCCCACAGAGTTGAGGGAGAGAACCAAATCTGGTCAACTGTCCTCTGACATTCACATGCTTACACCATAGCAGAAACACATCCACACACACATACACTAAATAAATGAATGTTTATAAAATGGCAAGAGTAACCAGTCTTTAGAAACAGAAGTTTAAGGAAATAAATGTCCTAATGTTTTAAAATAAGACATAGGTTCACAGATTAACTTTGCTTCCCATTGAATTAAAAAGAGCACATTACTGTTTATGTGAGCTTCTATCTTTATCAGTACTGCTAGTGTTTCTGTTTTTAACTAATATTTCATTAGTAAATGCATAAGAATGTGTAAAATCCTAAGTGGTAACATGGTGGCGTGTTGTTAGTTCAGTCGTATTTATTTCCATGTACTTTTATGTAAGTGATTATTAAGTGCCAGCTGAAGAGTGAATGAATGTGTGAATGAATGAATATTCAATGTTATAAAGCATTGTTCTTCCCATCCTGAAGAGCATTCTAACCCATAATACAATGTGTGGATGCACATGCTGAAGACAGGTTAGGAAAGCGAACCCGGGAATCCCTTTCTTAGGGCCTTTCCCTTACAGAGGGAGGGGATCATGATGGCGACCGGGGAACTGTTGTGACACCCTATCACTCCCCAGTAGATTGTATTTTCTTTTCTTGGTAACATGATGTCAACTCTGCTCTCATCAGTCTGGCTTCTCCCCAATAACTAATATTAGGAAAGCAAAAAAGGCTGGCTCAATGAGATCCCCAATCTTATTCATGAGAACCGTGTCAAAAGTGAGCTGCCTTTTGATTTTGTTTGCTGGCCTCTTGTCCTGAGGGGCTGGCACCCTAATGAGAAGGTCTTGCCCATACTTATATCTTGACATGTTTCTCACACTCTCTTATCTAACAGTTGAGGTCTAATCTCATCTAATCAGAGTTGAAATCTTACATTACAGTCTTTAATACATTTATAGTTTAAAACAACTAAAAACACTAAACGAAAGAACTCAGACAAGCTAAGCAATAAATGGACTAATAGACAGTTCTCAAGAGACAAAACACAAGTAGCCAATAAAATAAGAAAAATATGTCCAGCTTCACTAGCTACCAGAGAAATGTCAATCAAAACTACACTGAGGGTCTGCATTTCCTATTCAGAAAGGCAGTCATTAAGTAAACAGCCAAGGGTGGGTAGGATATAGACAGAAGAGAACTCTTACACATTGTGGTTGAATGTAAACTGGTGTAGCTAATGTGGCCATGATACTGAAGTTTCTAAGAAAATATATATTTCAGTATGACACCTGAGTAATTATTGAAATGATTGCAATTCAACACATCACAGAGACACCTTCATTTCAGTGATTAATGAAATTAATTAATGAAATTATTATTCACAACAGCTACATTGGGGAAGCCATCTGGGTGTCTTCCCACAGAGGAATTAAGAATGTCATATATTTACATAATGGAAAACTTTTCAGACATCAAAGAATAACAAAATCACACTGTTTACAAAAATTGAATAATCACACCAAGAGAGTTAAGCCAGTCTCATAAATAACTTATGTTTTCTCTCATTTCTGACTCTTTGATTTTATTTAGATATATGAAATCATATATACATATATACTAATATATACTTGTATGTAACATGGTATAAAATTAAAACTGTCTGAAGGGACAATGGGAATTATTGAGAGTGGGAAGACTGAGTAGGGGAGTATGGGAAGAACATGTTCACCATATACATGTTTGAAAAACATAAAACATACATTTAAAATAAAGAGTAGAAATGTAACCAATCTCAGTAAAAAGCCCTACTACAATTGTTGAGGAAACTGGTTCAGAATAATTCAAATTCTGTCTGTCCCGTACTTTTACTTTTAAAATATTCTTTGAAAATTGTATACAAGGTACAATATTTATAATATCCATCCTCCCTCTGCCCCTCAACTCTGTTGGGCACCCCCAGTACATCTTTCCCTCAAATTCTTGTCTTTAAGATATATATATATATATATATATATATATATATATATATATAATATATAAATGCATAATATATGAAATAATATATATATGAAATACACACACTATACCCACACTACACACACACACACACACACACACACACACACACATATATATATATATATAATATATATATATATATATATAGTCTCCCTGAGTCCAGTTAGTGATGTGTGTGCACATGAGTGTGGAGCTGACCACTGGGGCACAGGCAGTCTACAGAGGTCCCACCTTTAAGGAAAAGTGATCTTTATCCCAGCAGCTGTCATCTGCATAGCTCCTCATCTAGGAGTAGGACCTTGGGAGCCTCACCCACATAGAAAGTGAATTTTGAACTGGATTGACCCTGAGCAGATGTTGCTGTTAACCCCAGATGCTATGAATTCAAGTGTGCATCTGCACTGTTCTTTACAGAAGACAGAATTTCATATCACTCCTTCCATCCTCTGATCTAATCCCCCCACATCTGACCCCATGATGGTGCCGTCATTGTGAAGCAGAAGAGGTTGATACAGGTGGCAGTTTATAGCTGAGCATGCGCAGAACTTAATCTCGGAACTTTGACTAATTATGAGTGTATTAACTACTGCACACATCAAAAGGCAAAAACAAAACAACAGCAGCAAAAAGAGGCTTCTCTCTGATGAGATTGAAAGCAGCAAACTCTAGGGATAAAATCACGAATGGTTAGGTGGTAGTTTTATAACACAATCACAGCTATGTAAGTTCCCTCCTAGGGTCTGTAACCTCCCCAGATTTAGAGCTCACATAATAATTTCCTCCTGTGAAGCAAATTCAATTTTCAAGTGATTGGCTACTCACATTGTTGCAGAAGAAGGAATATGGTGCCTGGAATGTCAGTATTGTCGTGTGCAGAGTCCAGTGTTTGGTAAGGCAATTAGTGTCATTTAAGTGGTTTCCTGTTTCTGTCTATTATGAATAAAGCTGCTATGAACATAGTTGAGCAAGCGTCCTTATGGTGGAGCATCCTTGGTATAGCTGAGTCTTGAGGTATATTGATTGCCAATTTTCTGAGAAACGACACATTGATTTCCAAAGTGGCTGTACAAGTTTGCACTTCCACCAGCAAGAGTATTCCTTTTACTCCACATCCTTTCTAGCATGAGATGTCACTTTTTTTTATCTTATTTGTTCTGATGGGTTTAAGATAGAATCTCAGAGTCATTTTGATTTGTATTTCCTGATGGCTAAGGATGATGACCATTTCTTTAAATGGTTCTTGGCCATTTGAGATTCCTCTGTTGAGAATTCTCAGTTTAGATATGTACTCTATTTTTTAATTGTATTATTTGGTTTGATGATGTTTAGTTTCTTGAGTTTTTTTTTATATATTTTGGATATTAGCCCTTTGTCAGATGTGGGATTAATAAAGATCTTTTTCCTTCCTGTAGGTTGCCATTTGGTTCCTTTGTAAGTGTCCTTTGCTTTATAGAAGCTTTACAGTTTCATGAGGTCCATTTGTTAATTGTTGATCTTAGTGCCTTCCCGAATGGTGTTCTGTTGATGAAGCTGTCTCCTGTGCCAATGCATTCAAGGGTTATTCGCCCCTCCCCTCTTTGTCTTCTATCAGGCTCAGTGTATCTGATTTCATATTAAGGTCTTTGATCCACTTGGAACTGAGTTTTGTGTAGGGAAATAGATGAATCTATTTGCATTTTTCTACATGTTGGCATCAGTTAGACCAGTGCCATTATTGAGGATGCTTTTTGTTTTTTCTTTGTATAATTTTGGCTTCTTTGTCAAAAATCAAGTGTCCTTAGGTTTGCAGTTTTACTTCTGTGTTTTTTATTTGATTCCATTGATCAATTTATTTGTTTTTATCAAAATACTATATAGTGTTTATTAACTTTGCTCTGTAGTACAACTTGAAATCATGGATGTTGGTACCTCCAGAAGTTCATTGGTGTACAGGATTGTTTAAGCTATCCTGGGTATTTGCTCTTCTTTGAAAGTCTGGCAGAATTTTGGACTTAACCTGTCTGGACCAAGGCTTCTTTTTTGTTGGTAGATTTTTAATGACTGATTTTAATTCCTTAGGTGTTATAAGACTATTTAAATCTGATCTTGATTTAACTTTGGTAAGTGGCATCAATTAAGAAAATTGTCAATGTCCATTTCTTTTAGATTTTCTAATTTCATGGAGTACAGGTTTTTGGAGTATGACTTAATGACTCTTTGGGTTTGCTTGGTGTTCTCTTTTGTTTCTGATTTTGTTAATTTGGATTCTCTCTGTATCTTTTAGTTCGTTTTGATAAGGGTTTGTCTATCTTTCTGATCTTCTCAAAGAACTATCTCTTTATTTTATTGATTCTTTGTATTGTCTCTTTGTTTTTAGTTTATCAATTTCAGCCCTGGGTTTGATTGTCCTGCCATCTATTCCTCTTGGGTGTCTTTGCTTTTTTTTTTTTTTAGTTATAGAGCTTTCTGATGTGCTGTTAAGTTGCTAGTATAAGATCTCTGCAATTTCTTTATGCAGGCACTTAATGCTGTGAATGTTTCTCTTAGAACCACTTTCATTTTGTTCCATAAGTCTAGGGACATTGTTCATTAATTTTCTTTGAATTGAAAGTCTAATTTCTTTGTTTCAGCCTTGACCCTCCATAGGTTTGTCAGGTTTTTTGTTTTGTTTTTTTCTGTTGTTGTTGATATCCAGCTTTAATCCATAGGATACAGGGGTTATTTCAATTTTCTTGTATCTGTTGAGACTTGCTTTGTGACTGAGTATGTGGTTGATTTTAGAGAAAGTAACATGAGGTGCTGAGAAGAAGGCATGTGTGTGTGTGTGTGTGTGTGTGTGTGTGTGTGTGTGTGTGTGTGTGTGGGTGTGTGTGTGTGTTTGGATTCAATGTTATGTATATCTATTGGGTCCATTTGATTCATAATATCTATTAGCATTAGCACCATTATTTATTTGTTTAGTTTATTTCTGGATGACCTGCCTGTAATATGAGGTTTTCTGACCCAGCTGGTCCTGATGCCCTTCTCAGTCCCAAAGAAACACGTGGATGCTGTATTAGTTATATGTAAATCTGTTGGCCGGTGACTAGTGTTTCTTATTTGACTATCTCTGTTTTAATTATTAAGCCATCCATATTAATCTAAGTATTTACACATGGTCTTCTCTTACCAGACAAAGTTTTGGGGAACTATAACTCCTATGGCGTCCTACATGTCATTTGTTCAACTCCACGGAGAAGGGAAGAGAGCGATTTCCTGTTTGTTCCTGCTTATATCTTCTTTCTGTTCAGCTGTTTCACTTCCTGCCTGTCTGTACAGACCTCCAGACCTCCATGGTAAGCTAGTGGCAGTTTCTACCCAGCTACATCATTTCCTGGGATCTCATGATGACCCCTTTCTGCGTACACTTCCCAGAAACCTCCTTGTCTCCTAGTCCTATCTATCATCCTGCCTGGCCAATCAGTGTTTTATTTATCAATATATGCACAAACAAACATATACACAGAAGAACTTTACCCATCATTGAATGTAGGACACTGAAGTCTCCCACTCTTTATGTTTGTGATTCAATGTGTGGTTTAATCTTTAGAAATATTTCATTTATAAATGTGGGTGCCATTGCATTTGGGTATAGTTGTTCAGAATTGAAGTGTCATTTTAGTGGATTTTTCCTTTGATGAATATGAAATTTCCTTCTTTACTTTGATTTATTTTGGTTTGAAATCTATTTTGCCAGGTATTGAAATAGTTACACTAGCTTGCGTCTTAGGTCCATTTTCTTGCAATATCTTTTTCCATTCTTTTACCCTGAAGTTGTGTTTATCATTTATGTTAATGTGTGTTTCATTGGATATAGCAGAAGGATGGATACTCTTTTCTAATCAATTCTGTTATTCTGTGTTTTTATTTAGTGGAAACTTTTTGTGAATCTATTGATGTTGAGAGTTATCAATAGCAGTGTTTGTTGATTCTTGTTATTTTGTTCTTGTGTTGGATTTTATCTCTTCCCCCTTCTTTTGATTTGCCGGCCTGATATTGTTTATTCTTTTTTTGGTTTTGGTAGAGTGTAGTTAGTCTCTTCAGGTTAAATTTTTCTTCTATAACTTTCTATAAATGTATTAGTGGATAGAAACTGATTGTATTTGGTTTTTTATCAAAGAATGTCTTTCTTTCTTTCTACCTTCCTTTGTCTATTGAGATTGACAATTTTGCTGGGTATCATAGCCTGGGCTGTCATCTGTGGTCTCTTGGGATGGTAGAATGTCTTCCCTCTAGCTTTTAAATCTCCATTGAAAACTCAGGTGTTATTACAGTAGATCTGCCTTCATATGTCATTTGATCTTTTTCCCTTGATGCTTTTAATAAGCTTTCTCTGTTCTGCATGGTTTGTGTTTTGTTTATTATGTGACATGTGGAATTTATTTTCTGGTCCTTTCTTTGGTGTGCTGTATGCTTCTTATACCTTGATAGGCACCTCCTTGCTTAGGTTGGAGAAATTTTCTTCTATGATTTTGTTAAAAGTATTTTCTGTGTGTTTCACCTGGTTTCTTCTTCTTCCTTTATTCTGATTATTTGTAGATTTTGTGTTTTCACAGTATCTCAGGTTTCTTGGATGTGTTGTGCCTGATTTCTTTTAGATTTAATATTTCTTGACCAAGGTATCTATTCAATCTTGTCTTCAGTGCCTGAGATTCTCTTTATCATCTCTTGTATTCTGTGGGTAAATCTTGTCTCTAAGTTTGCTATTCAAGTTTCTAAATTTTTTATTTCCAGTTTCATCTCAGTTTAGGTTTTCCTTATTGATTTTACTTCCACTTGTAAGTCTCAACTTTTGTCTTCATTTCTTTCCACTGTTGGTGTTTTCATTGACTTCTTTAATTATTTATTTCCTCTTTGAATACCTCTAATACTTTAATAAAAGCTCTTTTGAAGTCCTTGACTTGTGATTCAGGTATACTGCATTTCTCTTTAACTACTGTAGCAGGGTTGCTGGGCATTAGTGGAGACATATTCTCCTGGCTGTTATTGTTGTGTTTTCATGCTGATGTTTGGGCTTGGGGATTTGGGATGAATTTAATTTTAGGTGCTGATCTCTTGTCTTTTTTGGGTGGGTGTTTTGTTCCTCAGTTTGTGTTGCTTTTTCTGGTTCCAATGAAGGTGTTATAGTTGTGTGTTTCCTAACCGGTAATGCTTCTGAGATTTTGTCAGGTGTGGCCACTGAGGGTTCTTGTTAGAATGTGTTTCTTTGTATTGGGTGCTGATACTTAGAGGTGGAGATTAACTAAAAGGGGGCATACTGGGGAGGTCTACAGGAGGGAAGAAAGCAGGTTGTGCCACCAAGAACTTCTTAGTTCACTCAGAATTGGGACAGAGAGTTGGTAGTGAGCTACACAGCTGAGGATTGGGTTTTGAGAAGAGGAGGGATGAAGATCTGAAGATTACCTGTCTGCTTCCCTGGGTTGTGTATCTGACATGTTCCCAGGGAGTGCCTGTGGAAGTTGGCAGCTAAGACAAGGGGATAGGATGCTGAAAGAGGCTTTTACAAGGTGATCGGCATGATCAGCTGGAGATGGAGGCCACAGTAGATTGTCTGCTACAGAGCTAGGGGTGAGATGAGATTGGATTGGATTTGGAGGAGGTGAGGGACAGTGAAGGTCTGAAAATTACCTACCTGTTTCTCTGGCCAGTGTGGCTGCCAGGAGTGTCTTATAAGTATTTTTTATTTTAATGTAACCTTACCAAAATTAATACAAATATTATAATAGATGTGTAATGGACAATGTGTTTTCAAGGATAGCATATGAAAACCTACATAAAAGGCAAATAACCTATCCTCTGTGTGTATGTGTGTGTGTACATGAACATGTTTGAGTGGGGGAGCACAGGTGTGGGTTCATGTATACATTCATTCATCTGTGCGTAGGCCCCAGGTTGACACAGATGTTTCTCTTGATCACTGTATTCTTTGAGCCAATGTCTCTCACAGAACCTAGAGATCAACAATTGAATAAACTATCTGGTTGGTAAGCCCTAGAGAGCCTCTTGCTTCTGAAATCTCCTGGGCTTTTGGATGAAAAGTGCACACTATCCTTCCTGGCTTTTCCCATGAGTGCTGGGAACTGGATTTCTACCTTCATGCTCATACAAAGCACTTTAACATACAATTGAGCTGTTGTCCCAGCCCCAGGAGACTCTCTAGATTCATAGTATTTGTGCACTAGATGAGTGCCATGGTCTCAATGTTTGTGCTGTCCCAAAATTTCTGCATTGGCATCCTAACCCTTAATGTAATGATAATTGATGGTTGGGTCTTTGTAGAAGGAGTTTCCTTTTATTTTTTTCTTTTGTGTCTTATTTGTTATCTTGTTCTTTATTTCTCAAGAGGCCAGTGTTTTTAAGTTCATGATAACTTTTCTATACTTTCCAATTTTACATTTATATCTTAGAATTTCCATTATGCCTTAATGTATACTAAAACTGTCATTTTATTTATATGTTTGTTTGTTTATGATTTCAGTGAAAACATTGCAGACTGTTCCTTTGTCCCTTCTGGTTCAACTTTAATCCTTGTAGTCCATGGACCTCCAGGATAAATGGAGCTTAAAATACTTGCATATAAAGCCTCCCAGGGGCCTAGGATATGGCCCATGCAAACCCAATAAAAAAACCCAAAATCTTAATGTTTTTCTACAGTGTGAGCTGTATCTCTGAGGATGTAGCCCTTTCATGTTTCAGATTACCTTGAGCTTGTTCTAGAATCCCCAACACTATAATCCCTTAGGTTAGATTTTTGAATAATTTCCCTGCTGATTCAAATGAATACTCAAATGGGCCATAATTTACAAATGTTATCCCTGCTCATTTACATTTCACCTTTCCCATTTCCTTCTGGTTGACCTAGTAATTCCTACTGTTCTGATCCTTTTACAAAGGTGCCTTTTACACTTTATCCTATGATGTTGTCAGTGTGTTAGTTCTTGAGGCATGATTAAAAAGACTGCTTTGGACTTCAACTATTTATTATTTTATGTGTATGAATGTTTGACCACATGCATGTGTGTGCACTATAGAATTTCTATGGATGCCAGAAAACAGCATACCCTGTAACAGACTGTTAAGAGCTACCACATGCATGCTAGAAACAAAACCTGTGTTCTTGGAAAGAGAAGCAAGTGAACTTAACTACTGAAATATCTCTCCAGCCTGAATTTTGTCTATTTAAAAAAAATCTCTTCTAGAGACTAAACGTAAACATTTGGTCACATTTGATGGCACAAATTAGACTCACTTAGGTTTGATGGTATGTCTGAGTTATTTAGTACAAATATAAAAATTTTCTATTGGTTCTTTAAGAATTTCATATAAGAATGTAATGTGTGTTGATCACATTTATAACCACTTCTCTTCTTAATTCCTTCCAGGTAACACCTTCCATCTCTCCCAAATTTGGGTCATAATTTTCTCCCTTATTTGGTAACTTATGTCCAGTTTATGCTGCTTATGTACTTAAAGCTGTGTGGCCATCCAGTAGACCATAGAGGTTATGTCACTGAGTAAAACTTACTCTTCCTCCCCTAGAAGCTGTCAACTGCCCATAGCTCCTCAGTTAGAGGTGGGTGTTGTGAGTTCATGGGGCTGCTGTCTGGTCACATTCAGAAGATAGTTTCACTCTGATCCTCCCTGACCTCTGGATCTTATAATCTTTCTGCCCCCTCTTTTATTATGGTCCTTGAGTCTTGGTAGGAAAGGGGTGTGACATAGGTGTCCCATTTGTGAGATGCAACCACTTTCCTTTCATTGTACAGAGAAGGAAAGTATGATGCATGGAGACTGACTACTCTGAGACCTGTTAGAAGACCTGTTGACTCACATGGAAACATGGCTCCATGTCTTCATGCTTTACCTTTGTAATCACATAATCTGCAGGAAATGTCTAGTTTCTGTTATTATTAGGCAAAGGTAAAGAAACCCATAGGAATCAGGGATGAGGATGAGACCCACGTTGAAAACAACTAAGACTACATCAGCGCAAGCTCAGCATCGGACTCCTAGACTCATAGCAGTGGACTTTCTTCTGTTTCTTTGAACTACTAGTTTGCTGTATTATTCTTGAACCTGTGTGCAAGTCATAATATTTTGCATTTGTGTCAGGACTGTTTGTATATGAGTCATACCTTTAACACACTATAGCTCTAAACCCATGAAAACACCCCTGCATGAAGTCACCTCTCTGCTTGAGTGACATGGCTCTGGCTATGTCTTCATTGGGGCAGCCAGGTCAAGTGACCTCATAGTCACCTTCTTTTGATGCTGATATTTGATTATGACTAAGAGTTACCTTTCTGACCCTGAGAAACTTGATGATCTCACCAACATTTGTCACTGCCCTTAAGTACTCTGCATCTTGCTATTGTTCCCCACCCCCTGCTTATTTTATTGTTTGAGTCAAGGTCAAATCTACACCATAGGACTTGGATGACCTAAAAGGCAGTTGTCCTGGGTCACATGACTGCTTCCTGGAAACAGTCTGAGACTTGGAGTAGCATGCTGCTATGTGGAAGAATATGCTTTGGAGACAAATAGTTAAAGTATGGAATGCAGATCAAAGTAGGAAGGATTGGCATACACTGAGATCAAAACTGATGCTTAATTCTACTAGGAGATTTACTGGGTCAGCCTTTGAGATTTTCCCAAACTTAGTTTTAGGCTTTAACTTTTGTGTCTCTTTTTCCCCTTGTCAGTTGAGTCATTGGGCAGCCCTCAAGCAAGGGTTCTCTTTTTGGGAAGAAGACACCTGTAGCCATCTGAGGACAGTTCCCATACCAGTCTATCAGCTATGATGTTCCTGACAGGTGGAGATAAGGTTCTTGGTCCTGACTTGGTTCATGTTTGACTCCAGAGTCCCCTTTGCCAATCTAAGTTCCAGAAGGAAATAAGGTAATGTCAAATGGGAAATGGGAGAATCAGAAGGCTGTTTGTCATTTACTACATGAGAAGTGAAGTCCCAACGTGACTCAGAATTACATCATGACAGTCAAACCTTTTTTAAAAACATGTTTTATTTTCATCTCTATGTATATTGTATATGTGTGTATATCACATTGTGTAGGTACCTGTGGAAGCCAGCAGGGGGTGTTAGATCCCCTGTACTTGGGGTTACAGGTGATTGGTTGTTGTGAGTCCACTGACATGGAACTGAACTCGGGGCCTCCAGAAGAACAGGAAGTACTCTCAGCTGCTGAGCATCTCTCTTTCTTGACTGCTCATTCTTAATTCCTAAGTGGCTACTGCTCCTGTGTACACTGGGACTTCCTATCCTCTCCAGTTACCACAGGCCACAGTCAGTGTACTTCTTTCCTTTCCCATTGTCAAATTATTCAAAGTTTTTCATTTAGTTATAAAAATTGTGACATCAGTTTTATCAGCTAAAAAATTTGATGCATATCATTTTAACATCAAAGCAACATTTTATTTATTTTTTTGACTTTTTTATTTGAATTGCAAACAAGATTAAATTACATGACAATCCCAGTTCCCTTCTCCCTCCCTTCCTCCCCTACCACCCCCCAACTAAAACCCTACCTATCACATATCCTTTCTTCTAATCGACTCCCGAATCAACCTTTCTGCTCCCTCATGACCTCTGCATTCTTCCTTTTCTTCCCTTCTCATTTTAGAAAACTCACCAACTTAATGTTTTTATTTTCCCCTTCCCATGTCTTCTTAATAAGTGGTCTGAACTTAATTCATAACTTGAAATTTACCCAGGCACAGCATTATAAAACTTCAGTGCATTATCACATGTGTTTGAGAAGAAAGAATACTTAGTAGTGCCTAATATTTGTACACAATTTCAAATTGAGGGAAGAAAAAAACATGACAGAGAGATAGGAATTCATATCAGATCCTGATGTACTATCTTAAAATTCCAGGACTGCCATTTGCCAGCTGTGAAAGTTTGGGCAAGCTACTTACTTAATCTGCACCCAAGTTTTCTTATTTGTAATATGAATCACTATTAAATGAGTTGATAGGTACAAGTTATTTCAAGTGATATTGCAACAAAGTGAAGCTAAAAGTTTTGTAGGATGTTATAGACTTTATAAATAAGACCTATTTGGACATTATAACAAGTTGGTTAAAATAAATAACATTTTCCAACCAAGTATCTTCATTTGGTCCTGAGGAAAGGCTGTGGGAGGAACCATGACTTGAGGTAGAAGCTCTGAAAGCATAAGTAGAATTGGTGTTCCAGAAACTCAAACTCCCAGTGCTGGGTGTTGTTGAAGCTTTCTTCTTGAAAACCTGCTGCAAATCTCCCTGATAATCCTGGTGGGAAGCAGAGGCCGAACTCTGTACAGTCACAGCTATAGAACTTACTTTATTACAGTGTAAATTGTGAATTAGGAGACAGTGAAACCATGTGGTTCACCCAGCAAGTGTTTTACTGAATACAACTGTATGGAAATAGTATGGTAGAAACTAAGTTCTTGTTTTTCCTTCCCTGAAAAAGAAACAGAAATTAAAATGTATCTGAGGCTGAGGATAGGGCCCAGAAGTTCTTTGTGGTTTAGATATTTTTTGTTATATTAAAGAATGCCATGGAACCTTTATTTTGGACACTGTAAGCCAAAGCTCCCTGTAGTAAAGGCATGGTGCCATTGGGAAGTGATGACACCTTTAAGAGGAGGGCCTTAGTGAGAGGTCTTCATATCATTGAAAGTATGCTGTTGAAGGTGATTTGGGATATGGTTGCTTCATTGTTTTTCTTTGACTTTCCAATCAGTTCCAAGACAACTTCAACATGGTTCTGCCATATGTCCTAGGGACTGAAACCCCCAGCAGCATGAGCCACAGTCAACCTTCCTTCCTAAAAGGTGAGTAGCTCAGATACTTGCTGTAGTGACAAATAACTGACATATAAGATACCAAATACCTATTTTAAATTTTTTTATTAATTACTGTGAGTGTGTGTGTGTGTGTGTGTGTGTGTGTGTGTGTGTGTGTGTGTATGTATGTATGTAGGTTCTCTCCTTTTCTCAGGTGGATATCATAAACTGAACTCAGGTTGTCAGGCTTGGTGGCATGTCACTTTACCTGCTGAGCCATCTTTCTGGTTGCTGTCATTTGCTCAACAGATGTGTCTTTCAAATGATCAATTTTAGGAGAAAACTAGGCAGAGATTTGTGGTTCATACAACTAAGACCTTTGATTGAATGCAAGCAAGGCATACTGTCGTTGTTTACTCATGGACCTAAGTTTAGAAACAGAGGTCTGTCACCCTGCTGATACAGAGGTGAGGGTACCAAAGGCCTTATAGGGTGAGAGTTGCTTCTAGATTATAAATTGTCAAATGGAAACTAGGAAAGTTAAAGCAAGTTTTAGACTAATGAGATGCAGTGTTAGCAATAGGGATTTTGCATTCTGCTTTTGTTTCTGTAGTTTTCCTAGGGATACTCTTGAAACCATTTCTACTTCCAATCAGAATGTTCAGATACCAAGCAGACCAGTCCCTTAGAAAAGGGTGAATATGCCATTTCTTTTGCAAAGTCAGATTGTGACACAGATAATATTACTAAAGGAGTCTGGTGACTTCCCTTCTCTCCATGTGGAAATCAAGCTGGATCATTTACTTTGTCCTCCCTTTTCATGTGGTTTCACAGACTGATATTCCAAATGTACTTAAGCAAGGCAATTACCAAAATGTTCCTTCAGACATGCAAATTTAATGGCCTGTTTCTATCATGCATGAAAGAAAGTCTTTGTGAAATTAAAGTATGAGTGCATTTGAAGTTATCTTAAAAGGGCTACCTTCCTCTTAAGGGAACAGAGAGAGGAGGAAGGGAGAGAGGGAGAGTGGGAATGGAGAAGAGAGAGAGAGAAAGAGAGAGAGAGAGAGAGAGAGAGAGAGAGAGAGAGAGAGAGAATTTAGGACAGTTAACACTAAAGAAAAGTTTCTCCCTTTGTCAATGTTATAACCTATACATTCCCATTTTACATTTCTTCCCTAAATCTACACTCAACACAATCTTTGGTTCTGTTTTCATCTAGAGACTAGAAGCTGAATTGATCTTTTTGGAGGGTTGTCCAAGGACAGTTATATAAAGGAAAAAAAATTACATAATCAAAGATGTTCTCTTGGCTCAGTTTGACCTAACAGGGAGGGGGATGAGTGACAGAGATTAAGGCTGATGTCCTTGTTAACTTTGGACTTTTGGGAAGTCTGGGAATGGAGTGTTGTTTGGGGACCCATGAGAAAAACACCAGATGAGGAATGTGGTGATGGTCTTGTTTTGGCAGGAAACCCAGGGCCCTGGAAACAAACAACTCCTGACTGGGTGTGGTGTTTCCATGACTGAAGACATGGTTAAAGAATGGTTATTGTGATGTCCTCAACAGATTTGTTCTTCAAGAGATCTATTTTCTGAGAGAACTAGGCAGAGAATTTATGGTTCATAAAACTAAGACCTTTGAATAAATGCAAACAGTGTCTTGATCTAGGAATTTCTTACCTCCAGGAAAGAAAGGTGTATTTATTACAAACTCCCCATCCTGAGGTAATCTGTTCAGTCACACAGAATAGACTAAGACTCAGAGGCAGCACAATTACAATGTTCTATGTCACCCATCATAGAATAATAAGCACAGTTTTGTAATTTGAAACCTATTTTTATTTTAGTATATATATATATTATATATATTTATTTAGTATATATATATATATATATATATATATATATATATGTTTATGTGCCAAAAGGACATCTAATCTCTGAGTTTTGATAGCTCTAAATTCCTATTCATAGTAAATAATTTGTACTCATACCTAACTCAGTTCTTGATGATCTCATAGTAAATAATTTGTACTCATACCTAACTCAGTTCTTGATGATGAGCTCTAAATTCCTATTCATAGTAAATAATTTGTACTCATACCTAACTCAGTTCTTGATGATCTCAGTCCCTTTTTCCTTCTGCCAAACTATTAGCAGTATAGCTAGGGAACTGTGTAACATTCTTTCAGGTATCTGATGATAACATTTATACCCACTTTCTTCTTGTATCAAATGCATTTTTCCAGTTATCTCTTGGAAATTCAACTATTTTGTTTAATCTAGAGTCCTTGTCTTTTATTATTTTAATCTCTTTCTTTTTTAATTTAGAAATGATCTTAATTTACATATCAATCCCAGTTCTCTCCCCCTCCCATCCTCCTATTCCCCCCACTGACCCCTCATCCTACCTCCCTTCCACTCCCCATGGAGGGTGAGGCCTTTAGTCTCTTTCTATTGATTATTTTTAATATAGTGCTCATGATGATGTACAGTTATCAGGATACCCCAAATTTAGTTTTTCCTCTCTTAGTAAATATAATGTTTTACTCTACTTTTGAAAGTGGTAACAAGTTATACACAAAAGCAATGAATGCAGTTAATGGGTAGAAAATCATCTTTTAATCTCAGTAGCTGCCTTTTGTAGAAAAGGGGGAATAGAGTTATGAATTGCAGATATGTTCTTCTGACATATTAAGTATATCCCATAAATCCTGTGCTGTAGATATAATATTATTGTTCTCACTATATAGAAGAATGACTAAGGCTCGGAGGAGTTGTGTTATTTGACTGAAACACACAACTAGAAAATGACACAATATGAATATTTCCCCCACCAACCCCTATGTGTGTGCGCGCCTGTATTTCTCTTGCTGTATGTATGAGGCAAACAGAAATTTCTACAAATATAAGAGTCCACTAGTTGTGCTGGGTAGTATTTGTCAACTTGACACAAGCTAGAATGAAGGGGGATGACCTTCTGTATATGTGTTTCTCTTATTGGTTGATGAATAAAACACTGTTTGGGCAATAAGGCAGGAAGATAGGTGGAAATAGGAGATGAGGAGAATTCTTGGAAAGGTAGGCAGAGAGGACCACAAAAGAGAAGCCATGTAGCAAAGGAAGGAGTAGCAGGTCCGGGCATTCTCCAGTAAGCCAAGACCATGTGGAAATACTTAGATTAATAGAAATGGGTCAATAATTAAGATGGAGTTATCCAATAAGAAGGTCTAGCCATTGGCCAACAGTTTAATAATTAATGTAGTGTCTCTGTGCTTATTTGGGGCTGAGAAGAGAAGTGGGACCTGGCGGGACAAGAGAAACGCCAGCAACACTAGAATTACATGGGAAGGGGAACTTTATTTAAGAAAATGGCCCCATTAGATTGGCTTATAGGCAAGTCCGTGGAAGTATTTGCTGATTATTGACTGATGTGGGAGAACCCAGTCCACTGTGGTCAGTGCTATCCCTGAAAATGTGGTCCCAGGGTATGTAAGAAAGAAAGAAAAATGGGAAAACCATTAACAGCATTCTTTCAGTAGTTTCTGCTTCCATTCCTACTTCCAGGTTCCTGCCTTGGCTACCTTTCAAAATGGACTCTGTAAGGCAAATTAACCCTTTCCTTCCTGCGTTGCTTTTGATTATGGTGTTTATCATAGCAATAAAAACCAAACTAGGAGAGTAACATAGTACAAATGACTGAATACAAACGAGCAACTAGCCTTATTAGATGTATTCGTGTGTCTGTATGTGTGTCTTCATAAATGTGTATAAGTGTATGCATATGTGTGTGCATGTGCATATATATGCATGTGTATGTATAACTGTATGCATGTGTACATGTGTATATATACCTGTACATGTATACATTTGTCTGTGTGTAGATGTGTACATGTCTGTATAAGTATGTGTTTTTGTGTATCATTGTCATTTGAATCATGTTTTTGACCTTGTTATGACCCAAAGACAATCTTGAAATTATTTCCAAATTAATGATTAACATTCAAATTTCATTTGACAGAGATGATTATGAAGGTTTGAATAGGAATGGCTCCTATGGGCTCATAAATTTGAGTGTTTAGACTTTAAAGAGTGGTACTACATGAGAGAAATTCGGAGGTATAGCCACGTTGGAGTAAATGTGGCCTGGTTGGAGGAAGTGTGTCACTGAGGGTGGACTTTGGGGTTTCAAAAGCTCATACCAGGACCTGTGTCTCTCACTTCATGCTGCCTGTGGATCCAGATGTAAAATGTCCCGCTCTGGTACCTTGTCTGCTTGTGTGTCACCATACATCCTGCCATGCTGCTAATGTTCTACACTCTGAAACTGTAAGTCTGCCCCAATTAAATAGTTTTCTTTATAAGAATTGTCATGGTCATGATATCTTTTCAGAGCAGTAGTACACTGACTAAGACAATGATTAAATTAATGATTTCTTGAAGATAAGTAACATCTGAAAGAAGACATTGGCAAAGAAGCCCAGGGCAGTATTGGCTTATCCCAAGAGTTCACTGGTTCATCCACACCCTGGAAATCTTCACAAAGACAGAAGTGTGGTTACAATGTCTGAATTATTTGTCTTGTTTGTCATGAACATTTGTACTTGAGAGACAGACTAAAAACAGATCAGCTAGAGTTGGAAGGAGAAGAGGTGAACTAAATTTGGGTCTTATTTACATTTTATAAATCCAAATGATCTCTCATTAGATTGCAAATAGAGATGCTAATGCTGGAAATTCATGAGTGAATGTTCATCTCACATCTTACTTTACTGAGCAGATTGAGACTTGTTCAAAATTTCAGTATATGAGCATGCAATATTTATTGGTTACTATACTATTAGAGTAGCATTTAAAAAAGACTCCAAGTATGACTTGTCTCAATTATTTTCATTAAAAAGTCTTTCTAATAGCCTCAATATACATACAAATAAGCAGTGGTTTACACTGTGCATACAATGTGCATTTATGGACAGTATTTGCTATATCCATCACTGAAATTAGGAAATCTAAGGCAAAGGAGTTTAGAATTAGATTGAATATTTCTTAGTCTTTGAAGATTATCAAATACTTCTTCCATACTGAGTGACAGCAGCGGTTTCACACAGTTTTCATCCTCTGCCCAGGAGTGAGCACCTGAGCATTTATAAATAGAAGGACTTCACGTGACCCATCAAAGCCCTCATCTGTTACATAAATAAGCAGAGACTTGAAGAGGAGATATGACTTTCCCAAGATCATGCACTTAGTTCACAGTGGAACTGAACTTAAGCTTTAGATTGTTTTTGCATAATCTCAGCATTACTATCTACTAGAGTCATGGATTATACAGGGCTTTTACCGACAGTATCCCCAAGTATGACTGTAGCCTTCTAGTGTGTTTATGTGCACACATTACTACCACCTTCTCTTATTGCACAGCATTTTTTTTAATTGTCAGAGAATAAATAGCATTCTCAATAGTCTGGAGAATATCTTATTTATTAATACAATGTTTTTACTAATTCTTAGAGAATTTCATACAGTGTCTTTTGGTTATATTTACCACAAACTGTTCCCTCTAACTCCATTCAGGTCCACTCCTACCCCTACTAAAACTGTGTCCTCTTTACTGGTTTTTAATAGCCTACCTAGTCCAATTTATGCTTCCCATGTTTTCATGGGTATGGGGCTGTCTACTGGATCATGGTTCACTTACCAGGGTCCACGCCCTTAAAGACAACTGACTGACTCTCCTCCCTGCCCTATGACCATAAGCTGTCCACAGCTCCTCAGGTGTAGGGCTTCTCAGTCCCTTCTTACTCTATGCTAGAATGCTGGCTGGCTCGATCCAGTGAATTTCTGGTGCAGGCCACCACAGACACTGTGAGTTCATGAGTTCAGTGGTTTGTCATGTCCAGAAGACGCCATTTCACTCAGTTCCTCCATGGCATCTATCTCTGAAAGCATTTCAGCCCTTCTTTGGAGATGGCCACTGATCACTGTGAGAGTTGACCTAGATATTTCATTTGTGGCTGACCATTTCACTGGCACTTTATGCTTTGGTCAGACATGATTTTCTGCATTAACTACCACCTACTACACAGAGAAACTTCTGTGAGAAGGTCTGAAAAATGCACTGAGCCCATTGTTGCTAAGGACTTTACATGGGTTCCCACATCAGAACTGGACAAGCACCTTAGATAACAGGTGTTGCTCTTATCCATGTGTCACTGAAAAAAAAAAAAAAAAAAAAACTGAGCCAAAGTTTTTGACAGAACTGAGAGTTTTGTAATGGCTGCCTTCTCACCAGCAGATCATGACAGAGAATGTGAAGGAATTCCTTCTGTAATTTGATCGTCAACACTTTCCTGATTTATCATAGCGAACCTTTTTGGATAATTTCTCTACATGTGTGAAAATGAATGTGATTCCCATGCAAAGAAATGGGAAGTGGTTATCAGAGCATGTATCATTTTCTGACTGTTTTATGAAATGGGCAATTACATTGACAGGGAAAAGCTGACATTGTGTTGTTTCTTTACAAAAATAGTATTAAACTCTTAAACATAGGGCATGTGGACTATGACAATAAATTATGGTGTTCTTAATTTCCCACATTGTAGCTACAGCTCCTGCATTGGATGGAGGCCAGTCCTTCTTTCACTTGAGAATAAAGCTAGACATTAAAGCATTGTATAACCAAGATTTACCTGATGAACACAGAGGTTACTTATTGCCTAACTGGGCAGGGACATGACTTTCCATCCTGAGGAAGGAATGGGATAAAACAAGTTTAAAATGAGTTACTATTGGGCATGACAGAAAGATACACCAGAGCCTACCTTTTAGGAGCTCACTCTTAACTTGAATGAATATATTAGTGAATAATGAAAATATGACACATACATTTGAAAGGGAAGGGCAGAGTAATACATGAGGCTTCCATCTGAACTTTCTATCCTTTTTTATTGTGAGAGGGTAAGGATGGTAATTTCTACCAAGGAATGCTAGGTTAAGACAGGGTGGAGAATGCTGATGTCCTGGCCAATTACCAAGTGCCATACTAAATATGTATTTGGGTCCCTATGTTGTATACTTATTTTGTATGTTCTATATTTTCATCTCTGCATCTCAATAAAGGTATTTTCTCACTGTGAGCTCCTTTGTGAGAGAGTAAGTCTGGCCTTCTAAGTGGAATGCACAGTTGCCCCGGCCCTCAGGGCTCTGGTAATTCGTGAGTCTGAGGTGGATCAAGCCTGAAAATGATGGGCAGGAAAGAAAGAGCAGACCAAGCAGGTTTTGTCAAGGCCCAACTTTATTGAAACCAAGGGGCTTTTTAAAAAGAAAGGAAGAAGCAGAGAAAAAGGAGGTGGGGGGCAGGAATGAATGTTAATTGCTCTCAGGCCAGGTATCTGGAATCTCCTATGTTTATCTCAAGCACTAAGAAAGTGGGGGAAGGAATAGGTGTTAGTTGCTTCTCAGGCCAGGTCCCGGAACCTGAGGGGTGGGATGCTAGACTAGCTGGAGGCTAGCTAGGCATGGGGGGTCGCCAAGGCTGGCTTCTGACACACGGTCTGGTCAGAAATCTTCAAAAGACAGTGCAAAGGAGACTTGGAACCTATCTAACTTGTCTCAAAGGCACATCTGTGGCAATTATTAACTCCAAAGCCAGCCTCAGTTGTTACAGGTTGAATTCTTTATTCTTTTTTTTGCTTTGTTGTTTTTCAGTTTCATTTTTTTTCTCTCCTTTGGCATTGCAGCCTAGCATTGATATAGTTCCAGCTGGTTATAATTTTTAACTAAGGAGTTGAAAAGAGGAAAATTTTGGCTAAATATAACTGTAGTCAAAATTGGTAGACAGCTGTGCTTAAATGATAGGCTCTTCATTTTTTTCAAGACCCATGACATTTTTGACTGCTTTTTATAAAATATTTGAATGTGTGTGTGTGTGTGTGTGTGTGTGTGTGTTTCTATGTATGTGTTAGTGATGCATGTGTTTGTGTCTATTTAAGAGCAGCTGGCATTGGCTAAATAATAATTTGAGTTGCTGATAGTTCTTTTTTGTGTTCAATGATTTTGAGTGACTTTTACCTGCTTATTAAAAGAAAAAATTCATTTACATTTGGATGGTTTTTGCTTTATTCTTTTCAGTTAGACATAGAAATCGGTTCTCATTATTGGCTATCCAAGAATTAGATGAAAGCCTCTTATGTAATTTTTCTAGAACATCAATGTCATTTCATCTTTCCAGGGATGTTTTCTTTCCTCTGCATTGTAAGCTGTGTGAATTCTAGTGACTAGTTTTTTTAATGTTGTTATCTTTTTAAAAATGAGTTTATAAATGAAACCCCCAATTTACATCCCACTGTGCTTTAGAATTTGATTTAATTCTGTTCTTCCTTGTGTGGAACATCAATGATGCATTATAAAACACAGGCGAAGAATTCTCCTACGGGAATGGGATGCGATTTCATGCTAAAATAAGAAACAAGACTTCAAACCTCCGTTTAGTGCAAATGTCTTTTCCCTTTTCTGCCTCGGAGAATGCACTGTGATGGTTAACCTAAGCCCGAGTATCCTCTGTGACCTTTTTAACTTTCTTGTCTAGTCTAGTTCTTGTATTAGAGGCTCCCATTGTAATGCCTTTCAAGGATCCTTTGCCCTCTGCTTTTTTTTTTTTTTTCTATTTTTAATCTTTTCTTCCACAGCTTTCCCCTTGCCTTTCTAGATGGTGAGCGGTAGCCCTGACCTAAATTCTAGCTTTACATATGCAAATGTTGCTAAACTTATTTTTGTTGGATGCTGTGAAGTTAGAAAAGCCCCAAACTTAATGCTTGATGCTTTATTTTTTATGATTATATGCATCGTTAAGGAACAGAAAACGCTCCAGGATGCTTGCTCAAATAAAGATGCATTCTTACTAATAAACACTTGTGTAGGGAGCTGGTTCATGTGACATTTTAAGCTTAACTGAACAAATGCTGCACTTCCAAAGCTGCAAAGCTGCAAATACATCAGTATATTGTGGTGTTTCCGATGAAAAAGTTTTAAAATTTATTTATTGTGTGAGTGTGGTCGGGGTCACTGGGAACAGGGCATGTGCACATTGCAGCACACATGGAGGTCAGAGGAAGGACAACTTAGATAGTGGGATCTTTCCTTTCACCACCTGGATCCTGCACATCAAAATGAGGTCACCATGCTTGGAGACAGATACCTTACCCACTGTGCCAGCTCACAGGCCCTTCTTCCAAGTTTCTAACCTTTTTCCATGTACACATGAAACACAAATTGTTCTAGCTTTGCTTAAGTGGATAATTCAATTATGTCAATAATATATACATTGCTGTTCTACAAATCCTCAGAACTTTCTCATCCTGCCAAACAGAAAATCCATTTATCCTAGACATAACCCCACAAACCCTCATTCCTCTTTCTGTTTCTAGAAGCTCCACTACTCAATATGTCATTTACATAGAAAATGAAGTCTTTTTCATTTTATATCTGTCTTATTTCATTTAGCATACTGACCTCAGTGTTCCTTATTGTAGCATATTGCAGGGCTTTTTCCTTCTTTTAATGGTTTCTGTTTGCATTTGTGTGTGTGTGTGTGTGTGTATGTGTGTGTGAGAGAGTGCATGCTCGCACACTTGAGAAAGAGAGAGAGAGTGAGTGAGTGAGAGAGAGAGAGAGAGAGAGAGAGAGAGAGAGAGAGAGAGAGAATTTTTCCTTATCAATTTACCTGCTGTGGCTGCTCTTGGCCACTAAGTCTGAGTATTGGGCGAAAGCATGGAGATTTGCATGAACCACAAGACTCCTGGTCCTTTTCTGAGAGAACGTCCCTCACCTTTATGGTGGAGCAGCCTTATACACAAACTTACAAAACCCCAGGTCAGAGGGTTCACAACAGGATATTGATCTCAGTGGGGTGAGGTCAGGGAAACAGGAGGTACCTGTGGTTATGCTGGAAAACAACTCCTAGAGACCCCATGGGGCCTGGGTTCTAACACCTGCTGATGGCCATTTAGATTGCTTCTACCTCTTGTCTATTAATGAATAATGTCACAAGAAACCCAGGAGTTCAGATAACTTCTTGTGACACTGATTTCAGTCTTCCAAAGCCTGCATATAAAGTGGGATTGCTCCTTTAATACATTTTTTTTTTAATTTTTGGGAACTCTGTGGTGTGTTCATTAAACGCTGTGCCACTTCTCATCCCTGAAAGCACTGCAAAGTGTTTCATGTTCTCCACATTGGTTCTATCAGTTCTTTCCTTTTCAGCAACACACCACAGTGATACATTTTATCACTGGTGAGGGTGTGGTATTTCAATACACCTGCACATTGTGATTGTGCACATTCAAACTGGCCTAAGTATATACCACCCATGTACTCAAATAGTTACCATTTTTGTGTGTGTGTTGAAAGAGTTAGACACCCTTTCTTCTAGCTTTTCTTGGTTACATAGAGCATTATTAGTATCTGTGGTAACCCTATTGAATAAAGGAACAACAGAAATTATTTCACCTACCTAACTGCAATTTAAGGCTCATAGAATTTTACAAGCCTTCTCTTCGTTCTTATCCTATTCAGCCTCTACATCAGCCTTCAGCTCTCAAGGTTTTTGAGGCCAGTATTTCTGGACACTACAGACCAGGAAATGTGTGTCTTCTGGGTGTGGCTTAACTTTCTTAACATGACCACCATGGGTTTCAACCATGTTGGTGGATATGTCATGATTTCATTCTTTTTTTCTGGCTGAATAGAATTTAATCATGTCTTTGTCATGTGAGACATACATGCTTGATTTTGTCAGAAGACCATACATACACTGCACTTTGTTTTCTTTCATTTTCCTCATTTATTTCTGCACCTGTTCTCCTTGTCCTTTTCAAGAATAAAGCCAATAAAGAAAATGTGGTGGCTTCATTCATGGGCAAGAAGCACGGAAATGGGATGGGCAAACAGAGCACAAAGATGGTCTCACAAATGTGTAAAACAAATTTGGCAAACACTAGCATTGAACAAAAAGAACGCAAGAATAATAGAGAAGAAAGTTCATTGACTCTGAGGTCCCCAGATAGACGTCTAGGAAAAGAAGTTGACTGATTCAATGTCTGAAAGATGCATGCCATGAAGAAAGCTGGGGAGGCTGATGGATGCTAAAGTATGGGCCAAAGAGTTGACATACAAGGTCACATGGCTCTACAGGGCCTGTTCAAAGAAATTGAGATTGTAGAGGAAGACAGTGGAGTAAAAGGGGTGGGGGGACTTAAGTATGATAATAAGAGCATTTGATAGATTTCTTCTGGTGAGGTATAGGGAAATAAATCGTCATTTTGGTATTTTTTTGCTTTTTAATATCAATGAACTATTAGAGCCATAAGTAGAGGAGGAAGTGGCCAGCAGAATGTTGTGTCAAGCTTCCAGGAGGAATGTTTAGTACAGACAAAGCTGGCAGAGAAGTTCTTGTTGGAACCCAGCCCCCATGGGGTCTCTAAGAGTTGTTTTCCAGCATAATCACAGGTACCTCCTTGTCAGAAGCCAGCCTTGGCGACCCCATGCCTAGTTAGACACCAGAAAGTCTGACATATCACAGGAGATTCCGGATATCTGCCTGAGAAGCAACTAACACCTATCCCCTCCCCCATTTCCTTAGTTAGTGCCTGAGATAAACACAGGAGATTCAGGATACCTGCCTGAGAACAATTAACTCATCCCCCCACCTCCTTTTTCTCTGGTCCTCCCTTCTCTTTAAAAAGCTCCTTGGTTTCAATAAAGTTGGCCTTGACAATGGAATCTGCTTGGTCCTGCTCCTTCTTTCTCGCCCATTATTTGCAGGCGTGATCCACCTCGGACCCACGAATTACCGGAGCCCCGCGGGCCGGGGCACCTCCTGATTTCCTGACCTCACCCCACTAGGATCAATATCCAGATCAACCTCTGACCTGGGGTTTTTGTAAGTTTTTATATAAGGCTGCTCCACAATAAAGGTGTGAGACATTCTCTCAGAAGTGGACCAGGAGTCTTGTGGTTCATCCATATCTCCAGGCTTTCACCCAATACTCAGACTTAGTGGCCAAGAGCAACCACAAATGGAGGTTTCACCGAGATTGGGAAAGAAAGGGGACCCTGAAAGATCACCCTCAGAAGGCTGGAAACCAAGGAAGGAGTTGTTAGGGTGGATTGCAAAAGGTACTAGAAAATAGGTACCTCAACTCCTAAGGGAGTTGGATTGTAAAGGCACTGGAAAATAGATACCTCAACCTCAAAGAGAGTTGGATTGTAAAAGCACTGGAAAAGGGGTGTCTCAACTCCTAAAAGAGTTGGATTGGAATAGAGATCACAGTTAATCACAGAGATAAAGTTTAAAGAGACAAGGTGTTGGTAAGATTTAATTTTAACTTTGGATTAAGCATTAATGCTAAGAAAATTATTAAAGAAATGCAGGAAATCTGCCACTGAGTAATCCCTCCTCCAGAGCTACCCACCAGCAGCCAGCTGACCCAGCAGCCCATGCTTTTGTCCACTTGAGCCTGCTGCGGGCTCCAGTCAGCCAGCAATGATGTGGTGTGCAGAGGCTGGCTGGAGAAATTGCCTCCTGAGAAAAAGTTGGGGCACTATGCTTGGAAGAAACGCTGGTTTATCCTTCGGAGAGGTCAAATGAGTGGTGACCCAGATGTTCTGGAATACTACAAGAATGAACACTCCAAGAAACCCCTGCAGGATATCAAGACAAATGAGCTCACCTTCTACCTGGTGGCTGAGACAAAGGCTGACATGAATAGGTGGGTCCAGAGCATCTGCCAGATCTGTGGCTTCAGTCAGACTAAAGTGAGCACTGATGCCCTGAGAAACCTTTCTTCAGTCAGTCATCATCTCCTCTCTTCTCCAGCTGAATTCAGCAGCTCCAGTCACCACCTGCTCCAAGTAAGAAAGTCCTCAGCCCTTTCACACACTAGCCAGCTACCTGTGCCAAGCCATATCCAGCCTGCCTTGTCCACCAGTGCACCTCAGGAGTATCAGCACTTGCACCAATGCATAAAATGCAAGGAATGCCAGCTTCTCTCAAAGCACCAGACAGGAGAGTGATACAGCTGCACAAAAACTTGCCCAGGGCAATAGACACTATACAACACTATTCAAGACACTTATCACCAAGTCTTTGTCCACGGTCAACCACACCTTTAACTCCAGCTCCTCCCAGTACTGCTGTTCCATCTCCAATACAGACTCCAGATGTCCCTATGCAGAACCCAATGTCTTTGTCCCCTGTACATAGCACTGGACTTTCAGCCAGTCTCCCAGAGCCCTCATTGCAAGCCATCCACATCATCTGTCTCATCAGAAGAGAAAGGAGAATATGTCCAAGTGGATAAAGAAAAGACCCATACCCTACAAAAGATCATACAGAAATGGACAAAGATGCAGCAGTCCTCAAGACCCTCCAAAGATGCCAAGCTATGGTAAGGATGGCCATCCCTGAAACCTCCTCTCCTTTGTGACTTTTGTTCAAAAGATATATATATATTATATATATATATATATATATATATATGTTCTGTATGTATGGCGTGGCCACACATGTGTGTATGAAGTGTGATTGTAAATGTGTTAGTGTTAACAAAAGAATGCTATTGTGTTGCCTTTAAATCATTAATTGCTGGGGAAGGAGCAACAGTTGTTAAAGTACAGATTACTTGGGAGGGAAATTTCTGCTTTTATTTCCATGGGAGGGTGAAGGGCTGGTATGGTACAAGGCTTCCAGAGTGGTATGGTTTCATAGGGCAGGACCCCTGAAGCAGTGGCCCAGGTGATTCAAATATTTGTTTTCATTTAAATTTGGTTGATTAGAAATGGTAGTGGTCACAGTCAATCACTTTTAAAAGGAAAAAGGAGGAATATGATATAGAAATGATACTTTGTATTGGAATGGAACTTGATTTGTTGATATTAGTTAGGTTTTCTAGATATATAAATATTTCCAATCCTTTCAAAGACTTACAGAAAATATTTAAATGGTTTAGGGTTTTTCTTGACAGTGAGACACAACTGCTCCTGGCACACCAATTATATCTGAGAGGAAGATGGCCATCCAAGAAACTCGTTATAGAGTTTGACTTTGACATGGCAAGACCAGCCATTTGGGCAAGAAGCTACTCTTGCCTAAACTGTTTACCTGTTGCTTTATAAACTGGACATGCAGGACCCGCAGGAAAATGCCTAAAGGGTCCCTGCTTCATGGAGGAGTACAGACTGCCAATGCAGGACAGTTTACAATTCCCTGCTTCATGGAAGAGTCTGCCAGAAAAAAGATGACAGACAAACTGCCAATGCAGGTGGACAGTTTAGAATTTACTGCTTTGCTGAGAAGTCTGCCAGACATATTGTGGCCTGAAGGCTAAAGATGGATTCCCCAAGGTTACCAAGAAACTTTGGGTGACTGTCTAGGAAGCAAGGTGTCTCTGTCAGTTCTAGAGTTTTTATATTATCCTTCTATGGTCTTTGATGGAGTTGAAGATAGATAGTTATAGTAACAGACTAAGATAGAATGGTTAAAATCTTATAGTTCTTACTTGGTAACTGTTTTGCTATATATAAAGAAGGGGGAGATGTTGGAACTCAGCCCCCATGGGGTCTCTAAGAGGTGTTTTCCAGCATAACCACAGGTACCTCCTGTTTTCCTGACCTCACCCCACTGGGATCAATATCCTGTTGTGAACCCTTTGACTTGGGGTTTTTGTAAGTTTGTATATAAGGCTTCTCCACAATAAAGGAGAGACATTCTCTCAGAAAAGGACCAGGAGTCTTGTGGTTCATCCAAATCTCCAGGCTTTCGCCCAATACTTGGACTTAGTGGCCAACAGCAGCCACAAGTTATAGATGAAGATGTAGAGAAACTTTTAAGATTTAAGTATGAGATTTTAAAAAAAATGACCAGTGGGTGGTGGGGAGGGAAGCCACCTATTTTCAGCTAAAAAATCCATATCTATACCCAGAAACAAGATACTTGATGTGGCAGTCAGTTCCAGATGAGAAGTGGGTTTGGAGGCAAATGATAAATTCAATCTGCTGCACTTGAGTTTCATTTAAAGCATTCTGTTTGGACAGTGGGAAGAGCTGATTGGATGTATGTGTTTGAACTCAGAAGAAAGATCTTGACTGATGGTGATGATTGGGGATCATAGATCATTCAAGGACTTTTGCATTAGGTGTTAATGGGGAGATCACCAAGACAAAGTCTGCAGGCCTAGATGTGATCTTGAGAATTCTAAATATACAGCACAACTAGAGGAGGCTTGGAGACAGCCAAGGGAAATGAACCAAAGAACTGAGTCTTTTTTTTTTTTTTGAGGCTGTTATCATTTTTGTTGTTTAAACTAACTTAACTGTTAAATTCTATTCCTTTAGGCTACCTGGTGGCTCTAGCCCTCCTTTAGAGACCTGGAAGTCCAGCTGATGTTTGTGTTTGGCTTGAAAAGAGGTTGAGGAAGTCTGTGCTCTATTATCTTGTGAATTATAGGCAATGTCTCAGCTGAAAAGATTGACTAGAAAAGCGAGTCTCTGAATTATTGATTTATAATTCAATTAAATATCTTTCATCTTCTACTAATGTGAAATCTTGCAGGCCTCGGAACTTTTAAAATTATTTATTTTATTACTTGATATTATATAATATAATTACATCATTTCTCCCTTTTCTTTCTCCCCTCCAAATACCCCAATATTCTCCTTCTTGCTCTCTTTCAAATTTCTTGCCACTTTTTACATGAATGGTTGTTATATAGGTTTATGTACATACATATGTATATCTAAATATATAAATACAAGCTTCTCAGTCTGTATAGTGCTACTTGTGTGTACACTATTATTTTTAACCATTAATAATCTCTTTTCATGTTAATGCAATGTACCTATTAGATACTTCCTGAGTATCTCATAATATTTATTTTGTCTGTTTTCTTTATGACAGAAAACAGGTTAAAGGTCAAATTCTTCATGTGAGACACAAAGTTATTAATCATTTTTTGTGTTAATTCCTCCCAGAGCATTTGCATTCTAATTGAAAGATAAGTGCTTTTAAATCCAAACATGACATATTGTAATATGAACTATAGCAATAAAAAAAAAACTTTTTAGAATTAATCCACTAGTAGTCTTGAGCAATTCTCAATCAAAAACAAAACTATAGCATGTGTTTATTAGAAAATCTATAGATACTATGGACATTGTCATTCATATTATCTCTTTCCTTTTTCCTAAACAAACTTCTATATTTCAGTCTCTGTTCGTCTACATTGGTACACCACTGAATTGTGATAAAGCTGTGGTGTGGCTCAAGGACATATCATTAGCACAATTTATACCACAAGGTTTTAGGACAAAGGAAATTAAAACACTTTTTTAAGAATAAAGCCCAAATTTCCCTTGAGGTCTTACTTCTGCATCTGGGCCTCACCTTGAATCCCCTTGTGTCTTCTAACCTCAATTACAGTTCATTAAGACAATTGCCTATGCAACCAGCCTTTTCGAATAGTTATGACTCTCCTTGAAATGCTTTCTGTAGCTCAAGTAAATGCATTGTGTTGCTGTTTAGCTTTTGCCATCTGTGCAGTCGTCTTGGCATACTTTGACAGACAGAGGGGGAAATTCAAGGCCATAGTGCAACGAAGGAAATACATAGAAATGAACTTTCCTTCAGTGACGTGGGATGGGTTCAGTGATGACTGGGACTCTGACTTCTGTTTTTATTTCAGAGATTTCTCCAGTTGTTAAGATTATCTAATAACTGTTATCTTATTGAACACGCAGTCAGCCCATAGCTACAGCTAAATACATTTCACAGAAAGAATATGAAAATTAACAATCATCTCTGAAAAATTACACTGAAGTGAGTGTCAAGAGGGAGGTGCTAAAAACCCATATTGATCTACGTGGGCATATGAGAAATGCTTCATTTTATGACCATGGCAACTTGGCTATCCAAGTATCAATTTTCCTCCATTCTTTGCATTTACTTGAATTCTTTATCATATAGTCTCTATACATATTAATAATATTGGCATTGTACCCCTGCAAGGAGTGCTATTTTAATCCTGTGGATGAGCTATATATATCCCAACACTTAGGAAACTGAAGCCAAAATGGTGTATTTGAGTTGTTCCAGGCCAGTCTGCCTTACACTGAAGTTCTTATTTGAAAGAATAAAATCAGTTATGTAACACAGCACCCAGAATGTGGCTGATTAAGAAAAGGTGATGATATTGTGAGAACTAATATAGGGTAAATGAAGAGAATATCTAAAATTTATTTCTACTTACTATTAATGATGTTGGTACATAGGAGGATAAGCCTGTGGTGATCAAAAGACGATTTAGAGATGTTGATTTTAAATTCATTTAATTTCTTTAATAAAAGTATAAACAGCAGGCAGAATTACTTGCGGGATTGTTTGTATAACAAGAAATCAAGATTCTACAGTGTACTTTATGAACATTAGTAATGCATAGAATTACTTGAATAAGTACAAGGTTCATTATTAAAGTTTAAGTTTGTGATGCTTAGAATAAAAGACAAGGTGATGATTCTGTGTCCTTAATTTACCTCAAGGAAGAGCCACTGCATGAGTGCTCTTGTCAGCTCAAAGGCCAGGAAAGTCACCATGACCCATTTGTTCTGGAATGTGTACACCAGCTGGTGCATGATTTAATATGAGGTGTCACAATTATACAATTTCTGAAGACCCAGAAGCAGTCCTGTACGTTATGGAATTCTGTAATGACCATTGAAAACACAACTAAAGACTAATTTTGTTTATACATTCAAAGATTTGGGCCACAGAATAAGGCATTAGCTTGCAACATTGCTTAAAGGTAATCCTTTGTGGGAATTTAATATGTATTTCAATACCAGTTCAATTTTTTGAGCCATGACAGTTCTTGCACATAAGATCTAAAGTGAAAGGTTGGTTGTATGTCAGAAGGATAACAGCCTGTAAAGAAGTGTCTCTTTCTATACTTAATTCTGCTAGAAACTGTCTCTTACATGTTCTCAGTGTATTTCAGATCTATCTCCTGAACTTGTAATTGGAAGATGTGACACCGACAACCTTCCTATCTAAATGTCACACAGTTATTGAGGAAGATAATTGCAGAAAGCCAAATGTGTAGTTTATAATTATTACTCAAGCAGGGATGATGAGAATGTAGGTTAGTTAGTTATGTGATTAATGCAATTTATACAAATGGACAGCATCTTATGAACTAGAAGTAAGCTAGTATGTGAGATGTTGAGTATGACAGATAGTTTGTCACACTTCTCCTAATTTTACTGTATGTTCATTTTTTTTGTGTGTAGAGGAGTGTTGTATGTAAATATATACATGGATGTTTTGAGGTGTACTCATTCATGTGGGCATGTGAAGACCTAAGGTAGATATTAGTTATCTTGGTTTATCTCCAGTTTATTTATTTTTTATTACAAGATTTCTTAGTGAATCTGAATTTCATCATTTTAGCTACTTTGTGTCCTAGTTAGGGTTTCTATTGCTGTGAAAAGAATACCATGACCACAGCAACTCCTATAAAGAGAAATATTTAATTGGGGATGGCTTACAGTTTCAGAGGTTTAGCCTATTATGATTGTGGAGGGACATGGCAGCATGCAGGCAGACATGGTGCTGGAGAAGGAGCTGAGAGTTTTAAATTAAGATCCGAAGGCCTCAGGAAGCAAACTGCATCCCACACTGGGCACAACTTGTGCGTATGAGATCTCAAAGCTCATCCCTGAAGTGACACACGTTCTCCAACAAGGGCACACCTACTCCAAAAAGAGTATGGCTCCTAATAGTACCATTACTCCATGTAGGCAGGTATTCAACACATGAGTCCATGGGGTCCATACCTATTCAAACCGCCACAATTGGTGTCCATAATCTAGTCCTCCAGCACTGGGGTTCCAAATGCGTGCCATCACTTTGGAATTAAATGGGCACTTTGGACCCGAAATGTACTCAAGCTTGCACAGCAGGCACTACATACTAAGCTATGATGCCAGCTCCCGCATGCCAACCTTATAGCATTGTCTGTGTACCCTGAATATGTAATGAAATGTATTTTAAAAACTATACCCACTTAGTAATAAAAGGCATTTTGTGCTATATTAACTTTCCAACTCTTAGATATTACTATTACAATATAAGAAACACAAGATCATATTGTCAAGAATAAAAGCTTTGAACTGTTTTTTTTTTTCAATAAATAGCAAGGTAACTATTCTTTCTATTTGTTGCAGTAATATCTTGCAATGTAGGAGTTTGGGAGCAGAGGGAGGAACATGAAATTCAGATACACACAGAGTGTCTCTCATTCCTTATCCTAGCACTTCTTTCAGGTTTCATGCTTCCAGCAAAGTCTTTATTCAGCACATATACCAAATAAAGGATAAGACCAGGAATTCAGTACAAAAGGAAGTGGAATCCCCAGGGTTGAACTGTATAGGTACCAGCATGAGTCTTTTGTCCTCCACCAGCCAAAACCAAGAAAGCACAAGCAGGATAATATTTCCAAACTAGCCTGGAAGTGGCACAGGGGATATGTCAAATGACTAAGCACAAGAAGCCATGGTGTTCCTGTACTACATTCTCAGAGCAGGCCTATTTGAATGAGGGATTTTGGGGAAAGGTGGGTAATAAATCAAAGAGTATATAGATATGAAATATCTACATATAGTATATATAAAATAAGACTTTCTCCTAGGAGAAATAGAAGGGGAGAAGAGGAAATGAGGACATGAGGACATGAGAGAGCAAGAAGATCGAGTCAGGGGAAGAATAGAGGAGAGCAAGAAAAGAGATACCATAATAGAGGGAGCCGTTATAAGTTTAAAGAGAAATCTGGCACCAGGGAAATGTCCAGAGAGCTACAAGGTTGACCCCAACTAACAATCTAAGCAATAGTCTAGAGGCTACATTAAATGGCCTTCTCCAACAATGAGATTGATGACTATCTTATATGCCATGCTAGAACCTTAATCCAGTAGCTGATGGAAGCAGAAGCAGACACCCATAGCTAAACACTGAGCTGAACTCTGGAATCCAGTTGCAGAGAGGGAAGAGTAATGGGCAAAGGGGTCAAGACCCCTTTCTGGAGAAACCCACAGAAACAGCGACCTGAACAAGGGGGAACTCATGGACACCAGACTGATAGCTGGGAAACCAACATAGGATTGTTCTAGATCCCCTGAACATTGATGTCAGTTTGGAGGTCTAGGCAATCTATAGGGCCTCCGGTAGTGGATCTATATTTGTTCCTAGTATATGAATGGACTTTGGGAGCCTGTTCCACATAGAGGGATACTCTCTTATCCTAGACACAGTGGGGAGTGTCTAGGCCCTGCTCCAAGTGATATGACAGACTTTGAAGATTCCCCACGGAAGACCTCACCCTCCCTGTGGAGCAGAAAGTGGATGGGATAGGAGGCTGGAGGGGGTCAGGGGAGGAGGGGAAGGAGAGGGAACTGGGATTGACATGTAAAACAAGCTTGTTTGTAATTTAAATAAAAAAGAAAAAACGGATAATCCTGTTAAAACATAAAATATAGTAATTATCAGATATTCAATTAATTATAAAATTTTAATTGTTTTGAAGTTGATATAAAACTTGTATATATTAGTGAAGGCAAAATGAAGTATTAATGAAGCATTAATGAGGTATTGATGTTAGTGGATATATACAATGTAGAATGTTTAAAACAGATTAAGCATATTTGTTTTCTACAACATTTCTCACTTCTTTAGGGTGAGAAGATTCAAAATCATTAAGTCTAGTTTTTGATAATGCACAGAATACAAGTGTCATGGTAACTGGTAGAATGATTATAATGCACACATTGAAATCACTTCATAAATCTTTTTATTTATCTGGTACTTTCAATAAGGCCATACTCTCCAACAGAGTAAATATTGATACTTTAACCATGATATCTCAATAATATTTGAATTTTTTACTGAAATTTCATACATTTATAGAATGTATTTTGATCATAGCCTGCTAGCATTGCCCCTCTCAAACTCAGTACCTTACACTGTCATTTTTGCTTGTTATTAAAAACTCTGAGTCCTGTTTCTGCTGTCCATATGAGCATGAGTGTTTGGCTATCTTCTGGAGTATGAAAACCTCCTAGCCGCCATGTATCCAAGAGAAAATGGCTCTCCTTCCCTCCACACCTGTAAACTGCTCATAACTCCTCCACCAATCATGGTGAGCCTTGGAGACCCTTCCCCTATCCAAGCTGGCTTAATCTTGTGTAAATCTTCATATGTAGGTAGAAATCATCTCTATTGCAATAACTCATGGTCCTCCAATAGGGTTAAAATACATGAATAGTCACAAAGCATAGTTTGTTAAAATTTACAGAGATTATTAGGAAAATTATATTAAAGGTTTCCCTGCAAGGGGTATTGATGAGAACAAGTGCTGATAACCACTGATCTAATTTGCCAAATACCTTGATTTTGATGATTGATTTTGAAAATATGCTGCTCTAGTTATAAAGCAGATAGGTAGATTTCACCCTGTTTCACTCTTCCCTATCTATATTTGATGTCAAACAGACCCTAGTAAGGGATAACTGCCCTGGCCCACGGGGCTCCAGTAATTCGTGAGTCCCAGGTGGATCACGCCTGCAAATGATGGGCGAGAAAGAAGGAGCAGGACCAAGCAGATTCCATTGTCAAGGCCTGTTTATTGATTAATCCAAGGGGTTTTTATAGAGAAAGGAGGAAGCAGAGAAAAAGGACGTGGGGGGAGGGATGAGTTAATTGTTCTCAGGCAGGTATCCTGAATCTTCTGTGTTTATCTCAAGCACTAACTAAGGAAATGGGGGAGGGGATAGGTGTTAGTTGCTTCTCAGGCCAGGTCCCAGAACCTGAGGGGGGGATGCTAGGCTAGCTAGGCATGGGGGATCGCCAAGGCTGGCTTCTGACAGATAACGAAAACAAAAATTATTGGTATTGTTAATACTATTTTCTAGGAAGAAAATGAAGTAATGCCATGAGTATTGACTAAAAATGCATCAGATTGAGATCAATGTATTTTTATTTTATTGGTCACAAAGAGCATTATGACTATGACTTCTTACTAGATCTAGTAAATGAGTCAAAGTTAAAGAATAAGGCTAACATAACATGGGAAAACATTTTTGTCATAAATGAGATATAATGAAGTTAACATAAATGTAGAGAAAACACAATCATTGCTCATTATACTTAATCTTTAGAGGAATGAATATGGTTCCAATTTGGTGAATATTGTTTATTGGGACACAAATATCAAGCTATGAAATTGCTGTGCTGTGAACTGAAAAGCAGCTAGAGGTAATGTAGTATTTCTTCTTAGATCATTTCACCTTTCAGTTTACTCCAGACTTAGGTGTGCATATGTGCAGAGAATGTGTGTCTGTGTGTGTGTGTGTGTGCATACTTATGTATGTGTGAGTGCACACCTATACTCACACATGTCAGAAGCAGAAGTCAGCATTGAATTCTTGTTCCCCAGGAACTGTCTATTTTGGTTTTTAAGACAAAAATTTCTCAGTAAGCCCCGGGGGGGCTCCTCCTTGGGATGGCTGGCCAGCAAGTCCAGGTAGCTTGTCTGTCTCCCCTTTCCTGGCAAGATTATAAGTATGTGCCATCACATCCCAGTTTTTCTATGGATGACAGGGTCAAACTCAGGAGCTTATAAGGCAACCATTTTCCTAATTGAGCTATCTCCTCAGCCCTATTTCTTTCTTTTTTAACAGGGCGGGGGGAGTGTGGGGGATGGAGGAGATGCCATTTGAAGGGCTGTGTGATTAATTGCTTAATTCTGCTGGTTTAACATGGAGTTGGAGGATGCCACAGGCATTCTGCATTCATAGCCTGATGAACCAAACTGTTTTGACAGCGCTTTACAACTGGAGTCACAAGAGGTTTAGAAACAGGCTCCTTTTCAAAACTTGATTTATTTTATTTTATTTTTTTGAAGATTCGATTAATAAGCTAGTGGTCTCTTTTACTTAATTCTTCCCATTTTCCCACACATTTATAGCACCCACCTTGTGAGAAGGCAATACCCCTAATTTGAGCTTTACCTCTAAGATGACTCATATCATCAGTGAATTTTTATGAAACATATTGGAAAGGTTTGAGGGCTCACTGTCTTAGGTATGTATCAGCTGTTGATTTGCTGAAGCATTTGGCTTCTGCACAAGGGGGCTGCAAACTAGATGTGCAGTCATATTAGATTACAGATCCCAGACATAATATTCCTTTTATTAGACATTTCATCTTTTCATCTTTAATAATAGACTAGGTAGATTTATTCAGCATTTGGTTTTCTTGAATAAGATAATGATAACTACAAGCAAGAAGTCTCAAATAGGCAACTGTTTGAGCAAATATTTTACCTGGAATACCAGGGTCACTGCTTTCTAATATATTACATTGTATTAGAAAGTTTGTTTTCTGTCGGATGTTCAATAAAGAAGTATACTTTGCATTTTAAATCACACTGCACACATGTGGTTGATTAGGAAATTACAGGTTTTGTTCTAAGACCCAAGTAATTTTGAACACAGACAGTGTAAGTTAAAGAAATCTCAGATGTCACTTGAGTTTAGAAATAACATTGATGATTCATTCCCCTTACTGAAGAGAAAAAACACAATATTTTTGTTGCACAATAAACTTGACAATTAAGGGAGAAAGGGTTTATTTGTTGTAAAGTTCCAGGTTGTAGTGTGTAGGGAGCCGTCCCTGCATTCTCCATTACAATGATGGTGCCTGCAGGCACTAAATGTAAATTATTTCACAGGCGCTGGGTAATTTGCCATTTCTTTGATCTCTGCCTATCCCGTGGCTCATATGGCCTGAGGAGCTGAAGCCATTCATAGGGTGACACGTCCCAGGCGGGGCTGCCAGCCTTTATTAGGGGACGGGATTCTTGGCTCGGGGTCTCCGCTCTGATAAGCTTATGCTCTCCTCTCTCAAGATGCATTAAAGCTTTCCTGCAGAAGGATCCGAATGTCCTTTGTGATTCTTGCTGGCGAGAATATAGCTCGGGACATCTGGTGCCAAAACCCGGGAACTTGTTAACATCACCGGCACCGCGGAGACCCCTTGGCTACAAGGCGGATTCAGAACTGCAGGGTGGTAAATTCGGAGAGGTATGTCTTTTCTGGACTTTGGCTTGGGAATGTTGCTATTTTGGGAGGTTAGTGTAGAGGCTTCTGTGCTTTTACTAGGAGCCATTTTGACCTTTCTCACTGTTGTAGCAATCTTAAAGAAGTCCAGAATTACATGTCAGAAACCGAATGTAGTGAGAGATGGGGCGCGCCCAACAATAAAATATAAGGAAAAAGGACCTCCCGGGATGTCTAGTGACAAGGGAGTATGTATAAAAAGAGAAACAGCAACAAATAAGGAAAAAGGACCTCCCGGGATGTCTAATGACAAGGGAGTGAATAATTTGTTAGATGATTCTGTAAATAAGTTTAAAGCTTTAAATCTTGATAGCTCTGATGACTCTAAAAGCTCAAGAGATAAAGTTTTAGAGGAAACAGCTCAGCTAGGTGAAAAAGAAACAAAAAAGGAGGGAGAGAAAATAGGGGATAACCGGTCACACCCCGGTAAATTTAAGAGACCTGTTAATCCAGCGGGTGTACTTCCATCAACACCCCCATTATTTGGTACTGACTCCTTTTTATCATTAGAGGAGCGGAGGAAATTACAGATGGCTTTCCCAGTCTTTGATAGGGGAAAAGGCCATGCATGTTATTCAACACTTCTTGGAGGCCTGGAATGCCTGGGGCTTTAAAGCCTCATAAACATTGACGCTCAGGGACATACTGCGGCCAAGCGTCACACCTCAGAACCTGAAAGGCCAAAGGAAATGGTAAAATAAAAAGATATCTTAACTGATCTTTGGAGAGGCCCGGATCCTATTCTCATAAGATCCAGGGGAGCTATATGTGTTTTCCCACAGGATGAAGAAAATCCCCTGTGGATCCCGGAAAGACTCACACAAAGAGCCCCTTCGGACCTTCAAAAGTCGGAACTCCACCCTCTCCCCGGGAGTTGAGAGCCGCTATTATTATCCAGATTAACTCCTGTCCTTGACGGAGAGATTGTCATCGCTTAATGGGTGGGGATGGGATTGTTTGGTGCAGCCGTTTGCTGCGGATTGGTGTTACTTCTCTGGCTGGTCTGTAGGCTCAAGGCTCAAACTAAGAGAGACAAGATGGTTATCGCCCAAGCGCTTGTAGCTTTAAAACAAGGGGCTTCCACTGATATTTGGCTAACTATGCTTAAGCAATAGGCCGCCGGCCAGACAGCTCTTGCACACCCAGAGCCTAGGCTCATTGCACAGGGTAGAGTGTCTGGTTTGAGCAGCCCATGAGGGATGTTGAGCAAGGCATCGCACAGAGAGTTGCCCAGTATGCAGGCTTCTCTGGGAGGCATGTTGTCCTGCATAAGGGTTGCCTGCCCTAGTCTCCCTTTCCCAGAAAAACGGCAGAGGACAGGTCGAGAGCGCTTCGGGTCAAGCTAACAGCCTGATGGCGACTCTTGTACACAGTCTTAATGTTTGATTGGGAAGGTACAACCTCTGCCTCTATCCCTCAACATATGGGTGACCTATTTGCTTGTAAAAATATAAAGCCTTATCATTAATTAATAAAAAAAGGGGGATCTGTAGGGAGCCGTCCCTGCATTCTCCATTACAATGATGGTGCCTGCAGGCACTAAATGTAAATTATTTCGCAGGCGCTGGGTAATTTGCCATTTCTTTGATCTCTGCTTATCCCGTGGCTCATATGGCCTGAGGAGCTGAAGCCATTCATAGGGTGACACGTCCCAGGCGGGGCTGCCAGCCTTTATTAGGGGATGGGATTCTTGGCTCGGGGTCTCCGCTCTGGTAAGCTTATGCTCTCCTCTCTCAAGATGCATTAAAGCTTTCCTGCAGAAGGATCCGAATGTCCTTTGTGATTCTTGCCGGCGAGAATATAGCGCGGGACAGTAGTGCATCACAGCAGGGAGTCACAGTGCCAGGAACCAGAAATAGCTGAACATACTATCCACAAGTAGGAGTGCCAACACAAACTGCCTTAAGAGATCTGTTTTTTAAGTAAATAGAAACATTTAGGCTTGCTCATAAAATAAGAATCTTCCTGTTTACCAGGCCAGACTCCTTCTGTTTAAGACTGAAGGGACCAGCTTCCCTTTTGGGAGCCATAACGGCCAAACACGTGCTTCTATGACCTTGTCCCAGACACTAGAAAGTCAGATGCCTGTCTCGTGACAAGGAACCAATCAGAAGTTAGCTGGTGGCGCTATGCTTTACGACCCTGGCTTTACGGACAAGCGCACAGCAATGACGTAGAGAGCATAGCAACCACCCTGGGAGGGCCTATGGGCCATAACAACCAGTTGACCAATCAACACAGGGCAAGCCCTCCAAGCCTGGAGGCACACCAATCCTGAGCCTGTGCATACCCCTAGACACTCCCCTTATGCTGCCCTATAAAGATCTGTGCGCAGCGGCTTCAAACTGTCTTTTGTGGGCCATCCGCCATTGTGGGTGGGTGAAAGACCCGAGCTAACATGGGGTTAGCTCGTTAAATTACAATAAAGCCTCGTGCAGTTTGCAGCAAGCTCTCGAATCCGCCTGGTGATTGGGGTGACCGTGAACGTGGCCTGGGAACCTGGATACTTGAGTTTTCGGGGGTCTAACAGGACATTGTCACCAGTACTGCCATTTTGAGGGACAAGGGACTTTGGATCTGAAGGGGCCCCCAGGGATCAGAAGAGTTCATTATACCGCTAAGAACTGGAGTTGCAGATGGTTATAATACACCATATGGTGTTGTGCCCAAATTCTAAATCTCAAAATCACCAAGAGGCTCATTTTGATGCAAAAGCAATGAGTCTTTTATTGCAGTTGTTTAACAATCTAACCCCATTAGCTCAGGCCTTTCATCTATCCACCATGGCGGATGGCTGAGGAAAGACCCTGAGAAACCATGAGATAAGGATCTTATAGGGTAGAGTAAGGGGAGTGTCTAGGGGTATGCACAGTCTCAGGATTGGTGTGCCTCCAGGCTTGGAGGACCTTCACTGTGTTGATGGTCAATTGGTTGTTATGGCCTATAGGCCCTCCCAGGGCAGTTGCTATGCTCTGTATGCCACTGCTGTGCACTTGTATGTAAAGCACACCCAGAGCCATAAAGCACAGCCCTGCTAGCTAACTTCTAATTGGTTCCTTGCCACGAGGCAGGCATCTGACCTCCTAGTGACCAAGGCAAGGTCAGGCAAGCACATGTTAGGCTATTATGTCTGCCAAAATGGGGAGCTGGTCTCTTCAATGGGTGCTGGGAACTAAACCTGAGTCATCTGCAAGAGCAGCCAGGGCTCTTCACTATCTTACTTTAAGGAGTACAGTATACCTTGTATATTGCTTGCCACATGAGAAAAATAATTCTGACTTAATGATAGCATTACTGAATAAGTAATAAATGTTGAATCAAAAGTTTTACTACCAAATTAAAAAAAAAGTGTGTGTTTGTGTGTGTGTGTATTTGTTGTTTGTTTTGATTTTGTTTTAACTTCCACCCATTTGTGATTAATTTGGGAAATCCTCTGTATCTACTTTCTAACCCGTATTCTGAAGTAGGGTTGATAACTCTGCAACATGGCATTTTGTGACCAAAATCACATTCATTCCGTACTCCTTTTAACTTCCAAATGTACCATCTCCCAGATTGCTCCATTTGTATCTGTCTTTTCCACAAATCTACTCCACAAGTCTCTTTTTAATAAAAAGAACTTGGAAGCAAAACCAAGCTACTTACAACTTTTCAAATGGACCAGAAACCGATGCAATGACATTGCTAATAGTGCTATTTTCATTGAGCTTGAAATGTGCATATTCAAAGAAGCTTTATCTCAAGCTGATTCCTTCGAAATGGGATTGTCAACCTTCCTTGGAACTCCCATACTGACAGCTTCCTCTGCCACTGGAAACTTTACTTTGTCTTGTTATTTATTTTTTTTTATTTTGTTCCTTTTCTGCAGACCTCCATTTACATATAGCTTTTATTGAGAGTATCCTTCCCTGGGATGGTGGATGCCCTAGATGTAGAGTGTCATACCATAAAGAAGCTGGTTGTACTTGAGTAATTAAATTAACAGATGAACAGAAGTGAGGGGTTACACGTATCTTTCAATTTGTGAGTATTGAATATGTTGTGAGCAAGAATTGAAGACATGGCTGAGGGACTAAGAATTAGACAGATTCCCTGGTAGGCAGACAGACAGAGAGAGGGACCAAGCTAGAAAATAAAGATGGTGACTTTGCAATATGGCTGGCTTCTTTATCACCCTCCTGACCTGAGACAAAAGGCCTTGTTGGGGTTTTTAATTCCTGTGGTGCCCTGCTGAGGGACTGACTCAACAAGTTCAAGGACAGATCAGGACATGTTTAACAATAGGAAGCCAATCGCCCATCCTGCTTTTCTTCAAACTAATAAAACCTAAATTGGGGTGGAAGGGGACCCTTTAAAGTCTCTTAAAGACCATCAGCCCTTATAGAGGGATTAAGCTTTGTCTTCCTGAGCACCCCTTTGCTTTGTGGAAGGTCTTTTTCCTCTGTGTGTTTGCTATGTGTTTTCTCATCCCTATTAAAAGCATTTTTATTAATTGTTTGTTCCTGCTGTTTGATTTTTCCCTCTTGTTACCTGCTGTGCCTGAGATCCCCCTTTTTTAATTCTTTAAGTGGCAGAGAAAGTGACCCTGACCAAGGTAACTAGATGGCAACAGGGTCATCAGAGAAGTATCTCATAGCTTAAAATCAGTAAGTTTTTATGTTAGTCAGTTTTACATAAATGTAACAAAAAGCCTGAAATGATTTAAAAATAGGAGAGTTTACTTTGGTGTATGATTTTGGAGGTTTCATTTTGTGTCTGACTGGTCCCATTGTTATTGGGTCTGTAATTAGGTGACACTTCATGACTGTAAATAGTCACAGGTCACTACAAACTAGAAGAATGAAAAGAAAAAACTGTCATCCATTCTGAAGAAAGTAATATTAGACACCCCCCCCCAAAGCTCAGGTATCTGGGGTCCCAAGCCATGACAGTGGTCACCCCAATCACCAGGCAGACTTCAGAGCTTGCTGCAAACTGCATGAGACTTTATTGTAATTTAACGAGCTAACCCCAGGTTAGCTCGGGTCTTTTGTCCACCCACCATGGCGGTTGGCTACAAAAGACAGCTCTAACCGGCTGCAGAGAGAGATCTTTTAGGGCAGCATAAGGGGAGTGTCTAGGGGTACGCACAGGCTCAAGATTGGTGTGCCCCCAGGCTTGGAGGGCTTGCCCTGTGTTGATTGGCCAACTGGTTGTTATGGCCCATAGGCCCTCCCAGGGTGGTTGCTATGCTCTGTGCATCATTGCTGTGCGCTTGTCCGTAAAGCACACCCAGGGTCGTAAAGCATAGCGCCACCAGCTAACTTCTGATTGGTTCCTTGTCACGAGGCAGGCATCTGACCTCTAAATGACCAAGGCAAGGTTACAGCAAGCATGTGTTACTGTCATGGCTGCCGAAATGGGGAGCTGGTCCCTTCAGTAAAACCTAGCCAACTATTCTCATGTTTCAACCGCACTGCACCGTGATATGAAGACCAAGTCTTTACCAATAGACCTTCGGAGATATTCATATTAACCAAAGATTTTTTTGTTGTTGTTTTTTGAGACAGGGTTTCTCTGTGTAGCTTTGGAGCCTATCCTAGCACTTGCTCTGGAGACCAGGCTGGCCTCAAACTCACAGAGATCTGCCTGCCTCTGCCTCCCAAGTGCTGGGATTAAAGGTGTGTGCCACCAAGGCTTGCCCTTTTTTTTTGGGGGGGGTTGGAGGTTCATTCTTTTTCATGCATAGTGCGTGTGGCTCATCTGTGACCTATGATTGACACATCACTAGGCACTGCATTTTGCTGACTTCTGACTTTGAGATAGCTAGTGACAGCCTGTACTAGGATCTTTGTACTGACTTTTGTATCAGAAGAGTCATTGGCTTTTGCCAGGCAAGTCTTGCTTTAGAATGGTTTCCTCCCAGTAGCTCATGTCACAGCACATAATTTACACTAGATATCTGTCTAGTGGAGTAAGTCATTATTTTAACTCTAACTGAACTTTAACTCCATGCTACATAATTTGGGGGGGGGGGTTTGGTGTCCATAGTTCATGATGTAGGCAGTAGATTAGTACATGAAGAATGAAGGATGACCCACAGAAAAGCAACGTAGATTAGAATATGCATGTTTACAATGTATATGACAGGAAAACTGAAGAAACATTAGGGTGCACTGTAGGGAGACACCCTAGCCCCGCCCAATAGTCCTGGGACAGGTACCAGGTGGACCCGGGACTCGCCCATAAGGGCGTGGTAAAGGAAAGCCGGGGTGATGTAAGGGAGCTTCTTAAGGGGCTGCATGTGGGGACCCTGGCCCCTTTTGTTCTGGCCGCGCTGGCTGGGTTCTATAACCTAGCTCTGGCCTATGTTTTGTCCTGGTGTGATCTTGAATAAAGAGACTTCAATCTTAATAGGTGGCACCCAACGAACTTTATGACCCTGAAGAGCCAACGGGCACCCAGGAGAATCCAGTGAGTTCACTCCCCCGCCCTCTTCTCCCCTGGGCCCCGATGCCACGCTCTTGCCTGACCCGGGACTCTTGGGCGGGGCTAGAGTGTCTCCCTACAGTGCACCTTTAGTGCTCTTTTCTTACCATCTGTCTTTCAGAAATTCTCCCAGGCAGTTGCACTTAAAGCAGTTTTACATATGAAATGAGAGGTGCTCCTCAATATTCCCATAGCTCTAACGGGTCATCATTTCATGAAGACTAATTTATACTATTAACACTAGAAATGAGATTTCTAAAACTTCTCCATTCTTCAGTTCTAATCAAGTGTGTAGGCAACGATTAGAGCCTGTTAGAATGGCATCAAACACTTGAATGGTATTGACTGTACATTATAGTCTGTTAATTACGGATGGAAAAGTTCTGATTTGCAGAGAAGGAATTTGAAAGTTGGGGCAAATTAATCTTGATTATGGCCTTCAGTCTCTTATTGCCTTTTTGAACTTTCAGAGTCTGTGGGCTTTCCCCATCCACATTGCCTAAACTGTGAAGGAAACCATGGATGGATCTGGACCAGTCTGTTAGTCCTCAAACTAGCATTTCCTGACTCTGAAAGAATGGAGAAGCCACAGCAAAGAACATTCATTAGTCTCCCCAGGATGCCATGATTTCTTTACCACTGAGTTTTATTTAAAAGGCTCAGGGGCTTAAGTTTATTTACTCTGAACTGGAGCAAATAGTATTGCAATTACACAGGATTCTGAGAGGACTCTCACAACACTTTCCTTTCTTTGTTTTTATTTTAATATAATACCATGACATTTGAGGGTCATGGGTGAAGAAATCTCAAAAAAGTTCATTGTTAATAGGTTGGCAGTAATTTCTCCCATTGTATTATTGCAATGACTCTTCTGCAATCAAACTTAACCAATCATAGCAGCATTGTATGTTCACAGTGGCTTCAATTTCGTAGTTCTGGAAACAGAGAACTAAACTTTAACGTTTCCCAGTGAAATTGATACTTAGGGCATAAGGTCCTTCTGAAATTTTCAGCAGCCAAGCATCAATTTACATCAAGATGAAGAAAAGAGGCCTCTATTCAGAGGCAAAGCTTCCGGTGCAAGAGAGCCATAACCCCATTCTGCCTTTGAAATACCATTTCAAAATTGTTTCAAATCCTAAAACCTAAGACCATTTAACTGAAAGACAGAGGAGACAGGGTGGCCAGAAAATGTCCAGTTGTTCACACATATCTTTTAGTAGGGTGATACTTCCTTGATTTCACTGACTCTAAATGTTAAGAATTTTCTTTAAATTCCATTGTTTCAATCTTTTGTGTCCATTTTAACATGCAGAGGAAACCACAGGACAAAAAAAAAAAAGGGTACTTTAATAAGCATCCCAATTTGTTCTAGCTTTATCTTTTAGATGGATTCCAAAGTCACTTTGTAGTTGCAAATGAACAGCAGCTCAGGACAGTGTGAGGAACACACACATGGGCATGCTCTATGTGTACGAATAGTGCAGCTGCTGTAAGAGCCACAGTTTCAGTGCCTGGGACACTTTCAAAAGCAATGTCAGAGGCAAAGTTTTTTGGCATGATATTGTGGTATTTAACCTCTTTCTTTCCATGCTGTAGCGAATAATGAACACTGAGATGCTCAGTCCTAGGGAGATATCTCAACCAGCAAGGCTCAGCAACCTATGAGGAAGAGGGGACAGAAACTGTTTAAGAGCCAGATGTGATGGATGACTTCAAGGAAACTTTTCCAGACACACATGGTACAGGCACATATTCCAAGATGGTGACAGTGTACATAACACACACACAAGCCCAAACCAGACAAATTCCCAACATAGAGGAGGAGAGGTGGGCACAGAGTCTTAACTCCAGCTGAGTTAAGCATTGGCATTTGCTTCTGGGAGAGGGAGAGTTAATTTCCTTTAGTAGTATGGACCTTGGCATATCAACCCTCCCTCAAATAGTTTAGCAAGCTGGGTTCATGGCTTTTGGTTGTGTTTTTTAAAAGGGAGAGAAAAATATGAGGTTGGGTGGGTAGGTAAAGGAGGAGGATTTTAGGGTAGTTTAGAGAGTAGTTGTGTGAGGAATATGATCAAAACACATTATGTGGAAATTCCAAAGTGTATATAAAAACATTCTTTTTAAAAGGAAGCGTTCTAGTTTAGACCAAACTATAAGCTAGAAAACCCTGATTTCAGAAACCAAAAAGAGAAGGTGACACCTCAAACAAGCCACTTGCTACTTTCAGAGTATCAACAATAAAGGAAATGTATTTTTGGAAATCGAATACACATAATAGCCAATTTATTATTGCTGATAAGGCCAAAATACGGCTTTATCAGTTCACTGATAAGATTCAGTGAAGAAACATGATACTTACTGAGAAAGCTGAGAAACAGCAAGATCTTTAGGTTTAGCAATGGGCTTTCTACTGAACACACATATTACCACAATTTTTCTGCACCATTTGTTAGAGGTTGTCTTTTTTTCCAATATATGTTTTTACACCTTTGTCAAAAATTAGATAACTGTAGCTCTGTGGAATTGTTTCTGGTCCTCCATTGTATTCTTTTGTTCTATGTGTCTATTTTTTTGTGTGGGACTGGACTGTGATTATCATTGTGACTCTATAATGTAATTTGAGACCAGATATATTGATACCTTTAATATTGCTCTTTCTGTTATGAATTTCTTTGTTATTCCAGATCCCTTATGCTTCCATGTAAATTTTATGACTTGTTTTTCTATGTCTCTGAATGCTGTTGGGACTTACAAATTACTTCAGGTAATATGGCCACTTTCATGGTATTAATTTTGGCAACTCATGAATGTGGGTGGTCTTTCCATCTTCCAATGTCTTCTGTAATTTCTTTGTTTACTATCTTAAAGATTTCACTGTAGAGGACTTTTATATCCTTGGTGAGGCTGATCCTTAGTTATTTTTATTTTTTGAAGTTATTGTGAATGAGATTCCCCCACCCATTTCTTTACCAGGAAGTTTGTTATTGATGTACAGAAAATCTAATGATTTTTGTATTTTTATTTCATACTCTATTTTTTCTGAAAGTGTTTATCAACTTTGAAAATTTTCTGGTGGAATTCTTAGGGTCTCTTATATATAGAATTTGTCATATGTAATTAGGGATAATTTGACTTCCTTGTCTCCAATTTGCATCCCCCTTAATTTTCATATTGTATTACTCTATCATATATCCCAAAAGACTGAGCAGTATATGGAATAAGAGTGAATGAGCATCCTTTCTTCCAGGTTTTACAGGAAATGCTTTCAGCTTTTCCTGTTTGGTATAACATTGGCTATGTGTTTGTTTTTAATTATACTAAACTATGTTCCTCATATTCTTAGTTTCTTCAAGGTTTTAATCATGAGGATTTCTAAATTTTGTCAAAAGCCTTTCCTGCATTGCTTGAGATGATCATTTGATTTCTGTCCTGAAATCTACTAATGTGCTGTACTGCACTTGCTGACTTATGCATGGTAGACAACCTTTTACTTTTATTTTTTATTTAAATTTGTTAATTACTACTCATATTTACGTGTCCACCCCCTAGGTAGGCAACCTTATATGTCTAACTTGGTCATAGTGTGCTCTTCTATTTGTTTGCAAGAATTTTATTGAGAGTTTTTATGTGTATCAGGGAAAATATTCTGTGCTCTTGTTGTCTCCTTATCCAGTTTTGATATCAGAGCCATTGTGTGATGATTTCTTTAGCATTTCCTTTCCTTTTGATTTTATGGAATGGTTTGAAGAGTGTGTGTGTTAGTTCTTCCATGAGGATTAGGTAGAATTTAATAACAAACTTATCTGGTCTTATGCTTTTCTTTGGGGGGAGAATTTTATTGCTACTTGTGCTTCACTAACTGTTATGGATCTCTTTAACTTGTTTCTTCCCTCTTGACTTGATTATGAAGTGTCATGTGCATCTAAGGAATTTATCCATTCCTTATAGATTGTCATCGTTTTTGAATATAAGTGTTCAAAGTATTCCTTAATGATCTTTTGCAATTTATTGGAATTTGTAAAATACAGTATCTTCTCATATCTAATTATATGAACTTAGAACTTTCTTTTTTTGGTTATTTTGCTAGAAGCTTGTCAATGTTATTTTTTCTAAAGAATCAACTTTTTGGCTGGCTTTTATTGTTCTTTGAGTCCCTATTTCATTAATTGCACCTGACCTTTATTATTATTTGTTGTCTACCCCTTTGGGGTTTAGAATTTTTTTTTGAGGTGCATGATTCCATTACTTATTTGAGGTCTTTTAGACTTGTTGATGGAAGCATTCATAAAATATCTGTAAAATATCCTTTTAGAATTGCTAAAGCTGCATCAAAAAGTTCTGGTAATCTTTGGTTTCTGTTTCATTTCATTCCAGCAAACTTTAAGTTAACCACTGATTTTTCTCTATGATCTACCTATTGGATCAAAAAGTGTGTTATTCAATTTCCAAGTATTTCTGTAAGTTCTTTTGGTATTGATTTCTATTTTTATTTTATTGTATGATAAGACACAAGAAAGTTTGATTCTTTTACTAAGATATTTTCACTTTGTATTTTATTTTGAAGAAGATTCCATGGACTTCTGAGAAGAACGTATATTCTGTATTTGTGGAATGGAATATTATATATCTCTAGATATCTAAATATATGTGTATTTGTGTGTGTGTGTGTGTGTGTGTGTGTGTGTGTGTGTGTGTATGTCAAGTTCATTTTATATATGTTGTAGTTTAACTCTGGGGTTTACCTGTTGGATTTTGGTTTGGATAATAATCTTTCATGAGAATGTAGTGTTGAAATTTTTACATAGGAGATATCAGTAGGCTTGGAGGTCATTGAAGATGAGCACAATTTTCCTCATAATCAGATTGGGACCTCACCTTCCATTTCCCTGAAACTGCTAAGGTAAATAGCACAACTGCCTCCTTGGAATTTAAAGTACCCGATAATATGCTGGAGGTAGCAGAGCCTGGCTAAATTCCAATAAATTAGAGCTATTTCCTTCTTATTAAAAGAATTGACTCTGATTTATAATGCTTTCTTGGTTAGAGAAAAGGCATTATAATTATCTTTAAAAATTAGAGAACTACATATTATTGACTGTAACAAAACATTTTTCTTCCTCCTCCCAGTTCCTGAATAATGACTCAGAGGCTTAATATTAATTACAAACTATTTAGCCTAGTAGCTCAGGCTTATTATTAACTAGCTCTTACTACTTAAATTAATCTATTTCTCTTATTCTGTATGTTGCCATGTGGCCATGCCTTCTGGGTAATGCTCTGTCATCTTACTCCTTCAGTGGATGCATAGCATCTTCCTGATTCCACCATCTTTCTCTCTGTATCTGTCTTTGGATTTCCTGCCTGGCTCCATTCCACCTGCTATTGGACAAATCAGCTTCTTTGTTAATCACATCACACAGAGTGTGATTATCTCCCCCTTTCTGTATAAACAAAAAGGGAAGGTTTTAACTTTAACATTGTAAAATTACATGTAACAATTGACCATTCCTTTGGGAATTAATCCCGCTCATTGCTGCTCTATTTGTAATAGCCAGAAATTGAAAACAACCTAAATGTCCCTCAACAGAAAAATGAATGCAGAATTGTAGTACATTTACACAATGGGGTATTACTCAGCCATTAAAAAAATGAAATCATGAAATTTTCCAGGAAATGGATGTATCTGGAAGGAAATAATCCTGAGTGAAGGAACTCTGACACAGTAAGACAAATATAGTATATATTTACTTTTAGGTATATATTATTATTCAGTTAAGGCTAAACAAGCGACAAACTGTAGAACCACAGTGGTGAGATACAGAGTAAGGACCTGGGGATTTAGATCTCCCTAGGAAGGGGAAATAGAATAGATAGTTATTGATAGATGAGGGGGGGGTGAGGGATGTGGTACAGAAAGGTCTGGCAAGGAGGGGAAGGGGAGAGAAAGGATAAGTCTGTCAACTATTGTTTGCCTTAATTTCCTTGTTTTCTCATTATAAACAAAGATGTCTATATTGTTCTCATAGACAGTTTATGAACTAGAAATCTTTTACTAGAGTCAGGCAGAGTAACTCTTTAATGAATGTCCTTGTCTTATCATATAGATACATAACATGGTATGATAAGACCAAGAAGAATGAAATAAGTGCCCTAGGAAAGCACTCAAAATGCTAACAACATTCAATATATAAAGAAGAAACTGTACAATGTTATGCTAAATAAAACTTGCTCTTTTAGAGTTGAAGAACTGAAAGAAATCTTCTTTCTAATGCCATCATAGTTTAACCATTCCCTGCTCCTTTGGGATATGAACTCCTTTGCCTGTCACTATCTCACATTCTATTCTGTATCTTATTTCCTATTTATGAGTTATATATGACAAACTCTCAAAGTTATTTACTTTAGTTGCCTGAGTATGGCCTTGGCAGAATTCTAAGAATTCATTGGAACATATAAGAACACAAAGAATGCCATTTGGTGAAGCCTGTTTTTTACTCTCCTATACACATCTGCTGTCTTCTGTGACTGAAGATGTAGTTGCTGTTATTATACTGTGAAGAAGTGGCTGTGGCATTAGTATGATCTCTGAATATTTCTCCATAAGATGAAGCAAATTTTGTAGGAATGAATTCCCCTAGTACTTTTCTATCTTGCTTAAATGCCCCTCTAAGACTTAAATAATGCCTTTATGTTTGTGTGTATTTCTCCACTTATACTGACTGCTTCTTCTTGCCTTGGTGCTCATTACTGACAATATTTAAATAAATAGAATTTCAGATTTTTTGTTTTGTTTTCATTACTCTGAATCTCTTTGCTCACAATGAGCTTAATCATACATTTGTGTAATTACCATAAAATTTTATGAAATTCACCATAACTTTCAGATCTACTGGGTATCATGACATTAAAGAGTTTTAAAAGTAGATAAATTTAGAATGAAAAGACTGATTTGCATTAAGATGTGAAGTTCAAACTCAAATTGGTAAGAAGATAATAAACAGCTACTCACCAACCTCATCAGTAAAATAATAATTGAAACAGAATTTTACATTAGTGTTAGAAAGATTTCTTGAAACAAATCAAAGTACTAAATTCTTTCCAATAGTTCAAATGCTATGATGGGGGCAGGGAAACAGTGATGGAAGCCCATGGGAATGGGTTTCTTTGTCAGTTCTGTTTCCTCTTATCAGATGTAGCGAAGTGATCAAAGGCTGGCTCAGGCCCCTGTGTCAGAACTCATCTTTTGCTGACTCTCCCCTCCATTACTTGTAGAATATAAAAACTGAAAAAGTCCCTTAACCTTCTGGGTGGCTGTCTCCTTGTCTACAAAGCAGAAATAAGACTTAACTTTCCATAGTGATCCAAGATGAGTATGCACATCTGAATATATGGGCAGGTCAAACTTTTTATTGAAAATTTACAGAAGCTGCATTTATGTGCAAATTGCAACTGAAGCCTTTAATAGCCAGGGGTTGAACAAGGTTATTAGGACCATTTTCCAACTAGACCTCTGGGGCCATTTAGTCAAAATGTGAATGCAAAGATTATCTTCTAGAAAAGAGTAGTAGTGATAGTACAGTGGATATATGCATAACAGGGAATGTCACTTCTTGTCCTGGAAGTTCAACATTTCACAACATGTCCTCAAGCCAAAGCATAATTAGAAACAAGGCACTATCTACACTACTGGAGGCTGGCTAATGGAGCCATGACAAAAGAGTCCTGTGAAGCTGAAAGGGGTAAGACTTCCATCAAATTTTCCAGAAGATCTAGCTATGATCATTGCTGAAAGTTGGCACAACAGGCACACATTTTCAGTGTGAAGAAAACAGCTTCATGCTGGAAGATACCATCTAGGATTTCGTGGCTATAGAAAAATCAGTGCCTGACTCCAAGACTTCAAAGGAAGAGCAAGCTCTCTTGCTAGGGGCCATTGCAGCTGATGGGTATAAGGTGGTGATAATGATCACTATCCAATCAAAACTCTTGGCACCCTTAAGGAGGATAGAAAATCTACTCCTCCTATGTATGGTCAGTAGAGAAATAAAGCCACGGTGACAGTACATCTGTCTACATTATGATTTGCTAAGTATTTTTTCTTTGTTACCATGAGACCTACTGATTAAAAAATTCCTTTTGAAATATCACTCTCAGTTGACAATGTCCTGAATCATCCCATAGCACCCATGGGGATATATAATGTGGTTTATATTGTTTTCATGCCTGCACACACAATATTCATTAAACAGCCCATAGATCATAGAATACCTTTGATTTTAGAGCTGTATTATTTAACAGACACATTTAATAAGGTTATGACTGTCATAGATAGTAATTCTGACAGACCTTGGTAGAGTAAAACAAAAGTCTCTGAAGAAAATATATCACCATTTTTCATGTCACTCAAAACTTCAAGCTTCATGGGCAAAGTTGCAATGTTAATACAAGTTTAGAAGAAATTTATTTCGGCCCTCACATATGACTAGCAGAGATTGAGTCTTTGATTAAGAAGCAACCTGCAGATATGGTGGAGGCAGGACGAGGATTATAAATGGAGCCACAGTGTTGTGAAAACTCATTAAGTGATGGAAGTGATTTCTTATGGATGTGTAAAGGGAGAAACTTCTTTAAATAGAGAGGATATTTCGAACATTGTTGAAAGCGCAGCACAAATATTGAGTACACATGAACTATGAACATAAGGCAGGTTGAAACTCTCCTTTGGCAAGATCCCATCAGCAGCTTTGAACTCTACAGAGAAATCTATGGAAGAGTCAACCCATGCAACAAATTTCACTTTTTTCTAATTTTAAGAAATAAGCAGTCACCATAACTCTTAGCACTGTCACTATGGTCAGTAGGAGCCATATATATGTCAGATAAATAGTGGCCAGCAGGAAGAGTATAACTCACTGGAGGCTCAGGTGGTTTAGACATTTTTTAGTAACAAAATGTTTCGTAATTTGAACACACAGGTTAATTTTCTTTTTAATTTCTTTTGTGGCCATCTGTTTTCTCCATCCCATGCCATTTGATTTCTGCACTTTAATGAACTTCTTGTACTGAAGTCTAATTTTAGTTTATCGAGGCCGAAGAGCACAGTGCATATGATTTAAGTCCTTTTAAACTGATTGAGATTTCTTTCATGTCTTGGTGTGTGGAGAACATTCTGTGTGCATTGACAACAAACCTGTCTTGAGCAGCTAACTGACCTGCAAGCTTCCAGAGGAAGCTCCTGTCCTGGTCTCCCATTTTATTACATGAGCATGGAGATTGCATATGTGTCTGGTTTTACATGAGTTCTGGCCCTCATCCTTGCATGCCGAACACTTTGCCCAGTTAGACATATGCCCAGACCATGCTGTAGAAAACCAGCAGAATTTCTTCCATCTAAAACTGTCTTGATGTCTGCTATTAACTTAGTTCCCCCCTCTCATTCCCTTTTCTTCCTAAGCCCGGTGACCATATTATAAACTTCTCTTTAAACAATTGCTTAAAATTCCACACATGAAGGAGATCATGGAAGCTTGTTTCTTGTTTTTGTTTTTTTTTGTTGTTGTTGTTTTTTTTTTTTGCAGATTTTTTAATTTGAATTAGAAATAAGATTGTTATACATGACAATTCTAGGTCCCTTCTCCCTCCTGTCCTCCCCTACGACACCCCCCAACTAAAACCCTAGATATCCTTTCTGCTCCCCCTGGATGGTGAGGCCTTCCATGGGGGTCATCAGAGTCTATCCTGTCCTTTGGGATAGGGCCTAGGCCCACCCCAGTGTGTCTTGGCTCAGGGAGTATTCCATATAGAGCCCATTCCATATAGAGATATGGAATGGGCTCCCAAAGTCCACACCTATGCTAGGGATAAGTTCTGAACTACTACAGGAGGTCCGGTAGATTTCCGAGGTTTCCTCACTGAAACCCATGTTCCTGGATCAGTCCCATGCTGGTATTCCAGCTATCAGTCTGGGGAGCAAGAGTTCCTGGATGTTCAGGTCAGCTGTTTCTGTGGGTTTCACCAGCCTGGTCTGGACCCCTTTGCTCTTCACTCGTCCTTCTCTGCAACTGGATTCCAGTTCAGTTTAGTGATTAATTGTGGGTGTCTGCTTCTACTTCCACCAACTGCTGGATGAGGGCTATCGGGTGGCAAATAAGTAAGTCATCAATCTCATTATCAGGGAAGGGCATTTAATGAAATCAATATAGTGACTCCTAAAGAAAATGGAAATCAGTCTACCACAAGATCCAGCAATTCCACTTCTAGGCATATACCGAAAAGAAGCACATTCATACAACAAGGACATCTGTTGAACCATGTTCATAGCAGCACTATTTGTAATAGCCAGAAACTGGAAACAGCCTAGATGCCCCTCAATGGATAGTGAAAATGTGGTACATTTACACAATGGAGTACTACTCAGCAGCAAAAAACAATGGAATGTTGAAATTTGCAGGAAAGTGGATGGAACTAGAAGAAACCATTCTGAGCGAGGTAACCCAATCACAAAAAGACAAACATGGTATGTACTCACTCATACGTGGATTTTAGACATAGAGTAAAGGATTACCAGCCTACAATCCACACAGCCAGAGAAGCTAGTAAGCAAGGAGGAACCTAAGAGAGACATACATGGTCCCCTGGAGAAGGGGAATGGGTCAAGATCCCCTGAGCAAATTGGGAGCACGGGAAGAGGGGAGAGGGAGCTAGAAGAATGAGAAGGGGAGAAGAGGAGGGATGCAGAGGACATGAGGGAGCAGAAAGGTTGAGTCAGGTGAAGAATAGAAGATAACAAGAATGGAGATAACATCATACAGGGAGACATTTTAGTTTTAGAGACTAATCAGGCACTAGGGAAATGTCTGGCGATCTACAAAGATGACACCAACTAACAATCTAAGCAGCAGAGGAGAGGCTACCATAAGCTTGCCTTTTCCAAATGAGTTATTTCACTTGATAATAATGACCTTTATTTAAATCCTCATTGCAGCAAATGGAGAATTTCAGTGTTTTTATGAATGGGTAAGCTTTCATACATGTCACATCTTCTCCGTTTATCTGCCCATAGACATTGTGGTGGTTTGAATGAGAATTGTCTCATATTAGGTATTTAAATACTTGGTTTCCAGTTGATGTGCTCTTTTGGGAGGTGTTGGAAGCATAGCCTGATTGGAGGAAGTATGTCACCAAGATTTCATACCCTTGCCCCACTTCCAGGTGGCTATTTCTGCTTTGTGCTTGCAGTTGAGCCTTTGAGGTCTCAGCTCTTATTTTTTATAAACTGTAAACCCAACTAAACCTTTCTTTCTGTAATCTTCCTGTGTCATGGCATTTTATTTATTTATTTATTTATTTTTTAAAATTTATTTATTAGTTCCAGTTAGGGAACAAGCTTGTTTCACATGTAAGTCCCTGCTCCCTCTCCCTCCCCTCACCCCCATCCCTCTTCCCCTACCCCCATACCCCCCCCCATCCACCCCCCACTCCCCAGGCAGGGTAGGGCCCTCAACAGGGGCTCAGCAAAGTCCACCAAATCCTCCTGCTCTGGTCCTGGGCCCTCCCCATGTGTCCAGGGCCAGAGTGTATCCCTTCACGTGGGATGGGCTCTCAAAGTCCCCTCCTGCACCAGGGAAAAATACCAATCCACCACCAGAGGCTCCCTGGAGTGCAGAGGCCTCCTTATTGACGTCCATGTTCAGGGATCTGGATCAGTCTTGTACTGGCCTCCCCAACAGCATCTGGGGTTGATGTGCTCTCCCTTGTTCAGGCCAATTGTTCCTGCGGGTTTCTACAACCTGGTACAGACCCCTTCGCTCTTCATTCCTCCCTCTCTTCAACTAAATTCCTGATTTCAGCTCAGTGTGTATCTGTGGATGTCTCTGCTTCCATCAGCCACTGGATGAGGGCTCTAGGATAGCATAAAGAGAAGTCATCAATCTCATTTTAGGGGAAAGGCTTCTAGGTTATCCTCTCCACCATTGCCTGGATTGTCAGATCATGTCATCCTTGTAGGTCTCTGGAGATCTCCCTGGTTCCAGATCTCCTCCCGGACCTATAGTGGCTCCCTCCAATATGGTATTTCTCATCCTGCTTTCTCTCCTCTACTCTTCCCCCAACTCAACATCTTTGCCCCTCCATTTCTTTTCCTCCACTCCTCCTCTCCTGCTCCAATTGTAGAAGCTCCCTCCCCCCCACACCCACGCTCCCAATTAGTTCAGGAGTTCATGCCACCTCCATTCCTGGGGACCATTTATCCCTTAGAGTCAGTCATGTTTCCTAGTTTCTTTGGTGAAGAGGATTATAGGCTGGTAATCCTTTGCTCTGTGTCTAAAATTCATATATGAGTGAGTACATACCATGTTTGTCTTTTGTGACTGGGTTACCTCACTCAGAAAGGTTTCTTCTAGTTCCATCCATTTACCTGAGAATTTCAAGATTCCATTGCTTTTTTTCTGCTGAGTAGTACTCCATTGTATAAATGTACCACATTTTCTCAATCCATTCTTCAGTTGAGGGGCATCTAGGTTGCTTCCAGGTTCTGGCTATTACAAACAATGCTGCTATGAACATGGTTGAACATATGTCCTTGTTGTATAAACATGCACTATTTGGGTATATACCCAAGAGAGGAATGGCTGGATCTTGAGGTAGACCGATTCCCATTTTTCTGAGCAACGGCCATACTGATTTCCAGAGTGGTCTTACAAGTTCACACTCCCACCAGCAATGAAGGAGTGTTCCTTTTTCTCCGCATCCTCTCTAGCATAGATTGTCATTGGTATTTTATATTTTAGCCATTCTGACAGGTGTGAGGTGGTATCTCAGAGTTGTTTTGAGTTGCATTTCTCTGATGGCCAATGATTTTGAGCACTTTCTTAAGTGTCTTTCAGCCATTTCAGATTCCTCTGTTGAGAATTCTCTATTTAGTTCTGCACCCCACTTTTTAATTTCATTGTTTGGTGTTTTGGTGGCTGGCTTCTTGAGCTCCTTATATATTTTGGAAATCAGTCCTCTGTCAGATGTGGGACCGGTGAAGATCTTTTCCCATTCTGTTGGTGGTCCTTTTGTCCAACTGACTGTTTCCTTTGCCTTGCAGAAGCTTCTCGGTTTCAGGAGGTCCCATTTATTAATTGCAGACCTCAATGTCTGTGCTACTGGCGTAATGTTCAGGAAGCAGTCTCCTGTGCCAATTTGTTCAAGGGTAATTCCCACTTTCTCTTCTAGAAGATTCAGTGTGGCTGGATTTATGGTGAGATCTTTGATCCATTTGCACTTAAGTTTTGTGCATGGTGACAGGTATGGATCTATCTGCAATTTTCTGCATGTCCGAATCCAATTGTACCAGCACCATTTGTTGAAGATGCTATCTTTTTTCCATTGTATAGATTTAGCACCTTTGTCAAAAATAAGGTATTTGTAGGTACGTGGGTCAATATCAGGGTTTTAAATTCGATTCCATTGGTCTGTCTATTTTTGTGCCAATACCCAGGTGTTTTCAGAACTATGGCTCTATAGTTTAGCTTGAAGTCGGGGATGGTGATGCCTCCAGAAGATCCTTTACTGTAAAGAGTTGTTTTGGATATCCTGGGTTTTTTATTTTTCCATATAAAGTTGAGTATTGTTCTTTCAATGTCTGTGAAAAACTGTGTTGGGATTTTGACGGGGATTGCATTGAATCTGTAGATTGCTTTGGGCAGGATTGCCATTTTTACTATGTTAATTCTACCTATCAAGAGCATGGGAGATCTTTCCATTTTCTGGTATCTTCTTTAATTTCTTTCTTTAAAGTCTCAAAGTTCTTATTGTACAGGTCTTTCACTTTTTTGGTTAGTGTTACCCCAAGATATTTTATGTTGCTTGTGGATATTGTGAAAGGTGATGTTTCCCTGATTTCTTTCTCATTGGATTTATCAACTGTATAAAGTAGGGCTACTGATTTTTTTCAGTTAATTTTGTATCCTGCTACCTTGCTGAAGGTGTTTATCAGCTGTAGGAGTTCCCTGGTAGAGTTTTTCAGTCACTAACATATACTATCATGTCGTCTGCAAATAGTGAAAGTTTGACTTCATCCTTTCCAATTTGTATCCCTTTGATCCCCTTTTCTTGTCTTATTGCTCTAGCTAGAACTTCAAGTACAATATTGAAGAGATATGGAGAGAGTGGACAGCCTTGTCTTGTTCCTGATTTTAGAGGAAACGCTTTGAGTTTCTCTCCATTTAGTTTGATGTTGGCTATTGGTTTGGTGTATATTGCATTTATCATGTTTAGATATGTTCCTGTTATTCCTGTTCTCTCCAAGATTTTTATCATGAAGGGATGTTGGATTTTACCAAAGGCTTTTTCGGCGTCTAGTGAGATGATCATGTGGTTTTTCTTTTTCAGTTTGTTCTTATGGTGGATTACATTGATGGATTTTTGTATGTTTAACCATCCTTGCATTCCTGGGATGAAGGCTACTTGATCATGGTGGATGATTTTTCTTATATGTTCTTGGATTCGGTTTGCCAATATTTTATTGAGTATTTTATCGATATCTTCGAGTATATCATTGATGTTCACGAGGGATATCGGTCTGTAGTTCTCTTTCTTAGTCATATATTTGTGTGGCTTGATTTTGTTAATTAGCATGCTCTCTCTCTGCCTTTTGGTTAGTTTGGCTAGAGGTTTGTCTATCTTATTGATCTTCTCAAAGAACCAACTCTTTGTTTCATTGATTCTTTGTACTGTTTTCCTAGTTTCTACTTTGTTGATTTCGGCTCTCAGGTTGATTATTTCCTGGCATCTACTCCTCCTTGGTGTGTTTGCTTCTTTTTGCTCTAAAGCTTTCAGATGTTCTGTCAATTCTCTAATGTGACTTTTCTCTAGTTTCTTCATGTGGGCACTTAGTGCTTTGAACTTCCCTCTTAACACTGCTTTCAGAGTGTTCATAAATTTGGGTATGTTGTGTCTACATTCTCATTAAATTCTAGGAAGTCTTTAATTTGTTTTTTTATTTCTTCCTCAACCCAGGAATGGTGCAATTGGGTGTTATTCATTTTCCACACGAATGTAGCTTTTCTGCAATTCGTATTGCTGTTGAATTCTAGCTTTAATGCATGGTGAACTGATAAGATACAGGGGTTTATTTCAATTCTTTTGTAACTGTGGAGGTTTGCTTTGCTGCCAACTATGTGGTCAATTTTTGAGAAGGTTCCATGTGGCGCTGAGAAGAAGGTATATTCTTTTGTGTTTGGATGGAATGTTCTATAGATATCTGTTAAACCCAGTTGGGTCATAACTTCTGTCAGATCCTTTGTTTCTTTTTTAAGTTTCTGTCTGGTGGTCCTGTCTAGTGGTGTAAGGGGGGTGTTGAAGTCTCCTACTATAAGTGTGTGTGGTTTTATGTGTGGTTGGAGCTTTAGTAATATTTCTATTACAAATGTGGGTGCTTTCGTATTAGGGGCATAGATGTTCAGGATTGAGACTTCATCTTGATGGACTTTTCCTGTGATGAGTATGAAATGCCCTTCTTCATCTCTTTTGATTTCTTTCAGTTTAAAGTCTAATTTGTTAGATATTAGAATTGTTACACCAGCTTGTTTCTTGAGCCCATTTGATTGGAAAATCTTTTCCCATCCCTTTACTCTGAGGTATCACCTGTCTTTAAAATTGAGGTGTGTTTCTTGTAAACAGCAGAAGGATGGATTCTGTCTTCGTATCCATTCTGTTAGCCTATATCTTTTTATGGGTAAGTTAAAACCATTGACATTTAGGGATATTAATGTCCATTGTTCATTGGTTCTTCTTTGTTTTGGATTTATTGTTGGTGGTGTCATTGCATGTGGATTTCGTCCTCCTGTTTCTTTTTGTGTTTGGTAAAATTAGATTATCTATTGCCAGTGTTTTTTGTGAGTGCAATTATGTTAAGAAGTCGGGTGTGATTCTGATTTGTTTGCCTTTGTATGTTACTTGGCCTTTTTTTCCTTTGCTGCTCTTAATATTTTCTCTTTATTCTGTAGATTTGGTGTTTTGATTATTATGTGTCGGGGGGACTTCTTTTTGTGGTCCAGTCTGTTTGGTGTCCTGTAAGCTTCTTGTACTTTCATAGGCATATCCTTCTGTAGGTTGGGGAAGTTTTCTTCTATGATTTTGTTGAATATGTTTTCTGTACCTTTGAGCAGTGTTTCTTCACCTTCTTCTACACCTATTATTCTTAGGTTTGGTCTTTTCACGGTGTCCCATATTTCCTGGATATTTTGTGTTAGGGATTTGTTGGACTTGAGGTTTTCTTTGGTTGATGAATGTATATCCTCTAGCAAGTCTTCAATAACTGAGATTCTCTCTTCCATCTCTTGAATTCTATTGGTTATACTCACATCTTTAGTTCCTGATCGTTTATCCAGCCTTTCCATTTCCAGCAAGGCCTCTTTCTGTGTTTTCTTTATTGTGTCTATTTCAGCTTTCATGCTTTGAACTGTTTCAAGAGTTTCCTTCACTTGTTTGGATGTTTTTTCTTGGCTTTCTTTAGATTCTTTAAGAGATTTGTTTAATTCTTGAATTTTTTGGTTTGTCTTTTCCTCCATTTTGTTTAATTTTTGTTTTCTTTTTCTTCTATTTAAGGGATTTTCTTGTTTCCTCTTTGAAGGTCTCTATCATCTTGCTGAGATAATTTTTGAGGTCCATCTCATCTTCATGATCTGTGTTGGGCTTTTCAGATCTTGCTGGAGTAGAGTCCCTAGATTCTGGTGGTGTCATATTGATCTTTCTGTTGTTGAGTAAAATCTTATTCTGTCTTCTTCCCATATCTTCTTTTAGTGGGTGCAGGTGGGGTCTCTCTATTTCCTCTTGTGACCCAGTGGTGTGTGGGGGCCAGGAATTCAATGTCCACAACTCTGGATGGTCTTGCCTCTCCTGGTAGTCTCCTCACTAGTTCCTGGGTCCGTGGGCGGAATGGAAGAGTGGGGAGCTAGCAGATTCAGGGAGCAGGGAGCTCCTCCCTGCCTGGGTGTGTCTACCCAAAGCCCGAAGGTGCGGGGGCAGGGGGGGTCTAGGTGAGTGATGTTTTGGGTGGGAGTTGGGTAAGGGCAGAGATTCACCCAGTTCCTGGGTCGGTGGCGGAAAGCAGGTCATGGCATTTTGTCCAGCAACAACAACAAAAAATTCCTGATGTGGATACCTTGATTAATTTGGTGTCTTGGGTGTTGTAAATGATGCTACAGTAAACACAATAGTTCAGTATCTTTTCCATACAGTAATTTCATTTCCTTTGGAAATGAAAACAAAACTTGGGCCTTCTGTTAGAGCAGTATATGCTTATAACTGGCTATTATAACTATTACTCTGGCTCCCTATTATTAGGTGTTTTTAAGGGAGCTTCATGCTGTTTTCCATAATGGTTTTTAAGCATTTTATTTCCAGCATAAAAAATCATGCTAATGAAGATGCTATTTTTATCTTTTGATGATAGCTATCCTAATTGTGGTAACATGGGTGCTTCACAATGTCTTTGCTTTGTAATTCCCATGTGACTAAAGATGCTGAACATTTTTATATGCGTATTGACCACTTAAGAAATATTTTGAGAACTTGATCATCTCCTCCATTAGTGGATTATTATTTGTTTTGCATTAACTTTCTTGATTCATTTACATATTCTGATTACCAATCTGGCACCAAAGGGGTAATTTCAAAGTACTTGTCCTATGGTGAAGATTGTTTCTTCACTGTTTAGAAGGTTCTGGTCTATCTATGTTTTTTTATTTTATTTTTGCTTTTAGTGTCTGTTCTTTGTACTTTATTTAAAAAATCAAGAAGCTAGTCACCAAAACACCAAATAATCCAAATAAAAAGTGGGCTACAAAACTAAATAGAGAATTCTCAATAAAGGAATCTAAAATGGCTGAAAGACACATAATAAAGTACTTAATGTCCTTAGCCATTAGGGATATGCAAATCAAAACAACTCTGAGATACTATCTTTCACCTGTCAGAATGGCTAAAATGGAATCTTGAAATTCGCAGGCAAATGGATGGAACTAGAAGAAACCATCCTGAGCCAGGTAACCCAATCACAAAAAGACTAACATGGTATGCACTCACTCATATATGGATTTTAGACATAGAGCAAAGGATTATCAGTCTATAATCCACAGCACCAGAGAAGCTAGTAAACAAGGAGGACCCTTAGAGAGACATACATGGTCCCCCAGAGAAGGGGAAAGGGACAAGATTTCCTGAGATAAGTGGGAACATGGAGGGGGCAGAGGGAATTAGGAGAAAGAGAAGGGGAGAAGAAGAGGGGAGAGGCCGACATGGGGGAGCAGGAAGATTGAGTCAGGGGACAAATAGAGGAGAGTGAGAAAAGGGATACCGTAATAGAGGGAGCCATTATAGGTTTAATGAGAACTCTGGCACTAGGGAAATGTCCAGAGATCTACAAGGATGAAGCCAACTAACAATCTAAGCAACTGAGGAGAGGTTATGTTAAATCCCCTCTCTGATAATGAGATTGATGACTACCTTATATGTCCTCCTAGAGCCTTCATCCAGTAGCTGATGGAAGGAGAAACAAACAACTTCATTAAACACTGAGTTGAACTCCTGGAATCCAGTTGTAGAGAGGGAGGAGTGATGAGCAAAGGAGTCAAGACCAGGCTGGAGAAACCCACAGAAACAGCTAACCTGAACAAGGGGAAGCTCATGGACCCCAGACTGATAGCTGTAAAACCAGCCTAGGAGTGTTCCAGACCCCCTGAATGTGGATGCCAGTTAGGAGGCCTGAACAATATATGGGGCCTCTGATAGTAGATCACTATTTATTCCTAGTATACAAATGAACTTTGGGAGACCTCTCCACGTAGAGGGATACTCTCTCAGCCTAGACACAGTGGGAAGGTTCTAGGCCCTGCTCCAAATTAGATCACAGGCTTTGAAGATCCTCATGTAAGTCCTCACCCTCCCTGGGGAGCAAAAAGTGGATGGGATAGGAGGTAGGTAGGAGGGAAAGGGAACTAGGATTGACATGTAAAAGAAGCTTGTTTAGTTTAAACAAAATAATCAACTTGAAAAAAATTCTTTGTATGAATCTATTAAAGCATTTCTCCAATGTTTTCTTCTTAGTATTTTCATAGTTTCAGGTCATATATATAGACCTCTGACAGACTGGCATTGATTTTCTATATTTGGTATGAAGCAGAAATGTTTCCTTCTCCTGTATACATAGATGAAGTTTCCCTAGCACTTTTATTGGAAAATCTAGATGCTATAAAATGGATATCTGGTTTTCAATAGATAAGAAACTTTCTGGCTTTTGTTTTCTTTGTCTTGCTCCACTTCTTATACTCAGGTATTATGTTGATTATGTTTTTTTTTAACTTTGTATTAATAATGTTTTGTAGGTTTTGAAAAGCATTTTTGTTTGTTTGTTTGTTTGTTTGTTTGTTTTTTCCTTTTTCCTAGCAGCAGATTCTCTTAGACTGAGGTTCACTGTTGCTGGAAGAAGGGATCATTTCTCTAATAGTATTGCCACTGGAGGACTAGGTGGGAAAAAGGGCTGGTGGGGGAGAGGATACCAGAGAACAATAGTTGGTGAATATAGTAGCAAGATATTGCATATATGTAGGAGACTATAAAAACATGGTTCTCTTAGTTAATTGAAAAAGGGTCACTACTGTTTTAAAATACAGCTGTGTTAGGCATTGCTTTCTTTTTTGAAAAAATTATTTATTTTACTTTATGTATACTTGTGAGGACCTGCATGGATTTTTTTTAACTACATGTATATCAGCTTCATGTGGAAATCATACAAGGGCATCCAATCCCTTTCAACTGTAGTTAGAGGTGATGTGACATGCCACATAGATGCTGGGAACTGAACCTACCTCCTCTGGAAAAGCATCTGGTACTCTTAACCATTCATCCATCTCTCCAACCTATGGCATTACCTACCTTCAATAGCTGAAATTTCCTCATCAATTTCACATGTTGTCCTGCTGCCTTGTGGTCATCATAGTCTCTACTGATAAATCCCTGTCAATCATTTTTGTGTTTCTTTATATATAATGGACCATTTACTCTTGCAACAACAGAAACCCAATATAACAAGTACCTCCAACTCCAAAAGTGCCCCCTAAGCCCCACCAAACTGTGACCAAATAAAAGCACACACACATACAAAGCAAACATTTTATGTTACTCAACTACTGTTGAACATGAGACCTGCCCTGCAGTGGTTGATATACCTATTATCACCACACTGGAAAAAACTGATTTTCCTCTCCTGACAGCTATAAATGGCAGCTCAGTTGTTACCCTTTACCCTGTTGTCTGGGTTTTTACTCATTCATTCATTAAAAAAATAACACACATAGACTGTGCCTTTGAATCATGATGACTCCCTTGGAGGCACACAGTTCTGCTTCTTTGTTCTGTATGGAAGACTGATCTTAGGGGCCACACTTGTCATTCCTTTGGCTTCTCTTCTGTGCAGCAGTTAAAACATGGTCACAGTGAGAAAACACTGGTCTTTCTGCTGTTACTCATCACCTGTGACTCAGAGTCCAAAGGAGCATTTTACTCACCATCTTGCCAAAGGAGTAAGGTTAGTGACTCACTGAAGGAAGAAAATAGAAGTTGTATGTTGACATACCAGAGGAACTTGACTTTTTTTAAAATGGAAGATTAGAGGAATACATTTTTTTAAAAGCAAATCTGTGGTAATAGTTTAAAGATCTGTGTTTGAAAAATAAAGACTTTAGGTGTGGGGAGCCACAGCCCCAAGATGGCGCCTGGCTGGATGCCAGGGAGACCGAGCTTAGCTGTAAACAAGCCTTATTTGGAAGCACTTAGTGGATCTGGTGTGCCTCCTCCAGCTGTGACCTATCCGGGATCGCCAGGTGGTGTGAGCTAATTGGGTAATGAACTTGCTTTTAAGGGCTTGTGGGGGGGGGTTGGGAGGGGTGTGGGGGGGGGGTCGGCGGGTGGGGGAGGGGGGCTAGTAGAAGTAGAAAGTAGAAGTAGAAGCTGAGGTAGAAGTAGAAGTAGAAGCTGATGTACAAGGTTCCTGAATAAACTGCTTGAAGAAGAGTTGTGGTCGTGTTTCTCTTGCTGGTCGAGATAGACGCGACATTTCGTAGCAGGATAAAAAGGATTAAACAAGCGCTATGACATCAAAGTTGGAGAAGACAAACCAACAGAAGGAAAAGAGCCCAAGAGAAGACACACTCAGAATCCCATAAAACATTAAATTGGAAGTCATTGTATATGTATGCATATATATATGTATATATGTATATATGTATATATATATTTATATCACATGCATAATATATGTGTGTGTTGTATGTGATATACATATCATGGACAATATACATTACACATACATACATACATACATGCATACATAGGAACAGGTACAGACCTTTGCAGGCCATGTGATTGTTACTTCAGTCTCTATGTGTTCATATGTATTTTGCTCATGTTCATTTAGGAAATTTTTTACTTGGTGTCCTCCATCCCTTCTGGCTGTTGCACTCTTTCTGCTTCCTCTTCCATGGGGTTTCCTGAGCTCAGAGGGAGGAAAATATGATGGGAACATTCCAGGTGAGGCTGATTGTTCCACGGTCTCTTATTCTGTGTGTAATGTCTGGCTATGGGTTTCTGTATTTGTTCCCATCTGCTGCAGAAGGAAGCTTCTCTGATGATGACTGATGAAGTCACTAATCTATGAGTGTAGAACAGTTACTGGCCTCCTTCAGATTCTTTAGCTGTAGAATTGATGAAGAGAGTAAGATATTACGTTAATTTATATGAGCCTAAATGTTCCAATTTCTGCTGATGACAATTTGAAAGTGTGTCCTACTTCAGTCAAATAAGAATTATTACATACTTTTTGGAATGTAGATTTAATGGGATATGATTCTAGTGTCTTCATGCAATCATAGTGGTAGGTGCACTCTATAGAAACTGAAAGAGTATATGCTAAGGGGATACATGAGATACTCTATTATTTTTTTCCATGCAGGCACTTGTGTTATATTATAGCTCTATTTAAAAATCATTACTTACTTTCATGAAGTAAGATCTGCTCTAGATTCCTTTTGTGTTTTCTGTGTCCCAGACCTAGACACAGTGATTTCTCTAAGAGTCCCTGCTTCCCTTGTTTGTAGAGTACCAGTGCACACAGAAGTTTAGATCAATGAGCCCTGTTCCCATTGCATTCATAGTTCATGGTCCTGTTAGCTATTAGATTAAGAACATGTACGTGTGTATCCCTGTATTTCACATTTTCTCCTGTCTTATCTTGCAAATCTACTTTCTGAACCAGACAAAATGTTTTTTAAAATTATCTTTAGGGTTGCGAGCATGCTCCAGCTAGGACGTCTGTTACCTACCTCACTGATCATCAGGGCTGATTAAGTTGACCTGGCTGGTTATGTGTGTGTCCCTGTTTTCCCTCATATTCCATGTATATCCTTCTCAAAACTGTTTTAGCACAAGGAGTAGAAGCTTCCCGAACAGAAGAGAATTATTCTTCAGCTACATATACAGGAGAAGCTAAGTGCCATTACTGGAATGTTCAGATAATGTTCAAGGTCATCTGAAGAACAATGTAGGCCTGCCACACTTCCAAGGTTCCAGTCACTTCCAAATGAGAGACTCTGTGCAGGAGTCTGCATTCTAAAACAAAACTGATAAAGCAAAAACAATTTCAGAATGGAATTGTGTGCTTACAGCCTTCTTGTCTCTCTTCTGAAGCATGAGATATTTACCTGCAATATCAGCGCTGTTCTAGGCACTTTATACTAAAACCTATCCTGAAGCCAAAAGCCCTTTGTTGCACTAAGAATATTTGTCAGTGTTTTAAAGTCAGATTCTGAAGAGTTAACAACCATCCTGAATGTTGCATTGTATCGGAGAACCTTTGCGAGAGCAGCAGAGCCGTGAATGAGTTCATTCTTCAGGTCAACAGTGGTGACAAGAGCACATGAGGTACCTGGCAAACAAAGATGTGACAGAAGGGAGAGGCTCTGGGTCTGAAAAGGAAAATAACTACAGGGCAGGGGGTGGAGATCACAGCTCTTTTTATTCTTGCTTAGGTATAAATCACAAATGCAAATAAAAGAGTGTTTGCACACTTCTCTGAGTGATAACATCAGAAGTGGGAGACCAGAGAGACGAAATTTGCAGGATTAAAACAATCATGTCAGAGACTGAAATAAGCAGCCACTTAAAGCCATAGTGGTAAGCAAAGTCTCTGTTACATTGGCAAATAGGCTGGAGTAGATGCCAAGGAAGATGAAGCAGGAAGCCTAAGTAACCTAGACATGAAATTATAAGTGCTTGGCCCTTCTGCTATTGCCATGGAAACTGCACTTTGTTTATTTTCATTTTAAGGAACAAAACATTTAACTACAAAGATGTTCACAATTTTAAGGTGAAAAAAGTTAAAAAAAATAGATAAACCCCTCTACCCAAATTAGCATAAAAACCAACTTAGATTCCCTGGGGTTTGCTATGACACTTCAAAA